>NW_022900917.1:5237676-5351830 GCF_012274545.1 Fukomys damarensis
ACAAAAAAAAAAAAAAAAAAAAAAAAAAATCAAGCTGACGGTCTTAACTGTCACATCCCAATCCTCGCAACTTGACACCCAAATGTGGCTACTTAAGCTCTACGTGGTATCAAAATAAATACAATAATAAGTTAATAATTCCACTTTATAAGATACAGGTATCTCGTGTGCAGCCCCAAATGCAATACAGTGATACCTCAGCCATCAAACGGTTCCACACTCGAACTTTCCAGTACTCAAACAGCAAAATTTGAAAAGCTCTGCTCAGTGCTTATAACTTCACTCAATAGTGGAACTGAAAAATCTAACTTGAAACTTGTCCAGCTGAGTGTGAGTCGTGCGGAGTATCTCACCACAGACACAAAGGGTGACACTTCAGTCTAAGTGCTGCTCTCACCTCCTGTTGTGTTAGTGCACCAGTCATTCACCGTTGTGCTTTTGTTTTGCACTTTATTCACATAAAATATTATAACAATGGCCCCAAAGAAAGTTAGTGATACCAGCAGTAAAGCTAAGAGAAAAACTGGGAACCACAATAGAGTTAAAGAAAAAAAATTATTGTGAAATTTGGTAAAATTCTGGAAAAATGAATCTATAAGTGTAATTTGGGGAATCTGTTATTTGGTTTTCCCTTATTTTTTATGGGCAGAATATATCTAATTCATGAAGTTTTTGGTATTTGAGCACGAATTTGGAACAAACTGAGTTTGACAACCAAGGTATCACTGTAATGCCTTTCCAAAGCCTTAACACTTTCCACATTCCAAAAGTCAGTGTCTTCTGAGACTCAAGGCAAACTCTTAGCTGTGAACTTCTGTAAAAATTAAAAATAAGTTACATATCCCTCAGGTGCAATGGCACTGGGTAAACATTTGCATTTCAAAAGGGAAGAATAAGGGATAAGAAAGAACTGGACCAATGCAAGAATGAAACCCAGTAGGGCAAACATTAAGTCCTATCCTCAGAGCCGAAACCTGTGGAAGGTGACTGTATGCTACTGCTGGCTTGGTATCAGGAGATGGGGTCTGGTAGAAAGAAGCAGGTTCCTGGGGGTGTGACCTGGAAGAGACCTCACTCCCTGCCTCTACCATTCACTGTGCTTTCTGGCTGCCATAACACGAGCAGCTTTGTTTCCATTAAGACCCAGTGCTATGCTGTCCTGCTTCAGAGCAGTGGACTCTGAACCAAAAACATGAACCAAAATACAACTCTCCTCCTTTAAGCTGTGGATGTCAGTATTGTGTCCCAACAACAAGAAAATGACTAAGACAGATTTCTGGAGATCTTGGGCAGCCCCACCTGTATGTCCTTTTGGTTGCAGTCCTCAGAGCTTTATTCTTGGACTGGCTTTGCTCAAGACCTACAGCTTCCCTGGCAGATGTTCTATATCCCTGGTATCTCTGACTTCTTAGTGTTTCCAATGCACTGTTAGATTCATTCCCATAGCTTCATGTACTGTTCTCCTTGCCTGATCTCCTAGGTCTTCTTTAGAAATCTGGGTAGAAGCTTCCCTGAACCCACAACTCTTATATTCTACAACAAATAAAAGAAGCATCATGTGACACCAAGGCCTGCTGTCAGCAGGAGCTGTAGCCAGGCCCCTTGGATGATGAGTGCAGCAACCTCCAAGTGTCTGGATGGCTGACCCTAACCCTAACCTTAAAACTAATCCTAACCCTAAGTACAGTAAAATGAATCCCAGGTGACCAATTTGAAAAGCAGCCCTTCTTGAGCCAAGGTACCAGGAACTTTCTTCACAAATGAAAGGTTAATACTTTTACACCCTTAAGCCTGCAATAGATGTGGTCTTGCTGATTTCTGAGATGCCCTCAAGGCATCTTTTTTCATGTCTCTGTACAAAGTACTTGGTTTCCTTTGATGGTGCTAATCTCTTTAGCAACCACACTTCCTTTACCCTTAACTTTACATGTGGTCCCCTTTGGTCCAAAATTTAAGTTTTTCAAATATTTCTCTCTGTTCTATGCTACTGATTATCACTATAAATTTGCCTAAAGCAAACAGAAAAACCTACCCTAGAGCTTGAATTTTCTTCCACCGAATCAGTTAGTCTACCATCTTTAATCTCAGTCTCCTGCAAAGAGTCAGGACATGGGCAAAATGGAGACATTTTTTCCCCAAGGTATAACACATATGACCTTTAATCTAATTGCCAATGAAGTCTTCATTCCTAACTAAAACCTGAAGAGCCTGGCCCTTACTGACTGCATTCCTATCACCGTTCTGGTCTTCTCAGCTCCAGTGACGATCACCCATCAATCTCTGCTTTGAGCATTCTATGCTCAGCCATCTTCTCCCAACTTTTCTAAACACTTCCCACAAACTAATTCCAAAGGCTTTCAAAACACATGGTTAAGTATAGTCACAACAATTTTCTGTATTAGATTTCCTGTCACTGGGACACAATACCCAAAATTTAAAAGAGAAGAGGTTTTGTTTGGCTCATGGTTTGAGGGAGTCTGTTTATGGTCTCCAGTGCAAAAGCATCATGGTGGAGATGCATGGCAGAGGAAATCTGCTCACCTCATGGCAGCCAGGACTCAGACAGAGGAAGGAGGAGCCAGGGCAGGAGATATGCCCCCACTGTCACAACCCTTCCAAGACTCCAACTCTCAGCAGCAAATTTAAATATGAATTCAACACTGGAGCAATCCACAGAAGAATATAGTGCCCCATCATCCAGTCACCTTCCAAGCCCCATGTCTCTGAACACAGGAGACTCCTGGAGGACATTTTAAGTCTAACCATGACAGAGATGATTTATTTCATGGTTGGCTAGCTCAAGGGAGAAACATCACAGCAGAATGGTGTGGCAGGACAAACATGCTCAGTTCGTGGCAGCCAGGAAGCAGAACAAGAGACCAGGGTCAGAGAGGAAGGGGTCAGAGGTCACATGTATTACCTCCGTGACTCTCCCCCAACACACTCAGAAGTGTGCTTTGCTCATCCCCTAGGTGGTGTTCAAGGCAATCCAATAGACAATCTTACCCATTACATGTGTAGGCCTGTGCTGTCCTATGTAATAAGCTCTTTAGGACAGACAATGTCCATTTAAATTAATTAAAGTTTAATCACTTCCTCAGCGGCACTAGCCACCTGTTAAGTACTCGATAGCCTCATGTGTCCAATGGCTACCGTACTGGATGGCATGACTGTGGAACGGTCCCATCATGGCAGGAAGTCCTCCTACTGTACCGCTCTGTTCTGGAGGAAGGTTTTCCATGGGACATTTAGAAATGATGCTTCCAGACATTAGCTGCACAGAAAAAAAGAATGACAATAAACTTTTTAGTTTCATTTGTTAAGAGTCTCAGATTGCTGGCTGTGCCCCATCCCCAGAGATTCAGTGTCAGCAGCCCTGGAGTGTGGCTTGAGAATTGGTGTCTAAGAGGATTCTGCGTGGCAATGATGCCTTGGTCCATGGACGATTCTTTGAGTAGTATTCTACTGGGGCACAGCTTCCATCACTCAGGAGTATTCTAAAAGATAGACACACATCACCTTGCGCTAGGGTTTCTCCAAGTTTCCTCTACTCATACAAACATGAAAAAGCAAATTTTTTATAAGATTTCTGTTGGGTCCTAGCCAAGGTGATGAGGGCCTTTTCATAATCACATTGAAACCAATCTGTACCCGCAGGTGTTCCCCAGTGTTACTGAAAACTTTTAGGGAGTGACCCTGAAGTTTTTCTTTTTGATTACTATCTATCTGGCAAGAAAGATGAGTTTTAAAACTTAGAGTTAGAAATGGCCCAAATCAACCAAATACCAAATTTAACAAAGTTATCTGTGCAATATCAGCAAGTTCAGATTCCATGCAACAATCCTGGGAGTGTTCTAGGAAAGAAGGGAGAAGTCAAAGGGATTTGGTTTAGTTTGCATTGTACAAATTTTGTAAAATCTTGGGCCAGGGATTTAGCTCAGTGGTTCTGCCACCTTCCTGGTAAGCACAAGGACCCAAGTTCGATCCCCAGTACTCCACCCCGCCAAAAAATATCTTCTCTAAATAACCTGAACTCTAGTTTGATAGGAAAATGCTGAACTCATTCACAGACTGCCAAAGGAGAATAACAGATAATTTTATAAACTGAGCTAGCTGAGTTGTAGAACAGAAGAAATTTTGGGAGTGACCAAAGTTGTGACTGAGTTACAACTTGAAGAATGCCCACAGATAGGTGGAGGGGAGCTTCTAATTTAATTAGGGTTTCAATTATCATAGCAGTGTATTCAATTTTCCTGTAGAGACTGAGCACCTCTCTAGATAACTGATTGCATTATATGAAGGCCACAAATACCATTTAAGGTCAACTGTAATTAAAAGTAATCACAACCAGTTAATTCAGAGTATCTGATGGCATAGCATTAAATTCAAACCCAGAGGAAAATAAAAAAGTATTTTCAGCACCTCTTCGCATATTCTGCAGGTGGTAGAAGTAAAGACTATCAAAAAAGGGGGAGTCAAGATGGGCAGCTGTCACTATCTCATTGCCACTGTCCTTGGTCATGTTTGGACTGGAAGGGTGGCAGAGAGCAGGGCCCAGGTTCTGTGCAGGACTCGGGTCTTTTAGAGAGGAACCCTTAGGGAGAAATCAGGATAAGCTGGAAGATGGAGAAGTCAGGGGCAGGGATACATGTTTTCATGAGAGCTCTAGTTACAAGCCATCTTGTTCTGTGAGCACTAGACATCCCCGGTTTTTTCCCCAAAACTCTGAAGGTCTCCTGCATCATACAATCATCATTCATGATGAAGGAAGCTGAGAACCTCCTTGCCATGGTCCCATCCCACATCCCTCCATATCCTAGTGCTGGAGCACTGGAAAGAAACATGTGACACAGTGGAAAGAACTTGAATCTTGAAAGTCAAGCACATTCATCTCTCTAAGTGTTTTTTGTCCTATAATACTAATGGAATATTCCTGCCCCATAATGTGTGCTACACCTGAATTCTGTGTGCTTTAGAAAGCTGACCATGGCTAAGGATACTGGAGCGATCAGTATTGCTCTTATTGCATCTCCCACCCTTTCAGAAAAATAAGTGTCCTGATTTTCCTAAAAGTCATTTAATTGTAGATCAAAGCCTGGACCAATTGAACTGCCGGGATGGGTTAAGAATGCAGTCTCATCCCTAATATTCTTTTCCACAACTCTTTAATTAAGGATTTTAAATGATATACCCACAGCTCTTCCCAAATAGGAGCAAGGATCCTGATGGCTGTCCTGCTGTCCAGGTCCAGAGGCTTAAAGAGCTAGACTCTTCCTAAACGCAGTGAGATTCTCAGATAAGAAGCTGGCACCCCGCTTGCTCAGGGGTTGCCTTCTGTCCCTCTGGATGGGAGAGTGCCTCCTGAGTACTACTGCTGAGGTCCCTGGATGCCACACAGGGTCAGGAGGACATAACATCCTTCATACAAGGTGTCACATCTGGCATTTGTCTGCAGCAGCAACTTCTCCATGACCTAAGATCTCAGTGAAATTGAAAGAGACCCTCTGTTCTGGCATGTGTCTAGATGTCCCCCCAAAACCTCACGCAGTCAATAGGTGGGGCTTTTTGGAGGTGGCCGGATGGAGAATGTGTGATGCTGGGATCAAAAGTGGTAGTCTGGATGGAATACAAGGGACAGAAAGAGGGCTGTTGCCATCACTTGCTGCAGCTGCTTATTGCTTTGCTGCCTTCTGCCTGCCCTGCCATGAACTGCTTCTCCTACATGAGGCCCCTCTGCCACACCAACCTGCCCTGGGACCAGCCAATTGTGGCCTTAAACCTCTAAAAATTGTGAGCTAAATAAACCTTTTCTCCTTTGTCTTCGGGGATCAGGTATTTTGTCTCAGCAGTGAGAAAAATGCCTAAGACACCTTTGTCTACATCTAAAACAAACTTTGTTTTAAAATAAAATGTTACATTATTTTTGAACAACTCTCTCCAGAGCCCCTCAATGTGTTCCATCTAATAACTTGGGTAATAGTGGGAGAATGCTTGCTTCTTCTACCAGGGGCAGACATGACAGTGTGGGGTGGGGTGTGTGTGTGTTGGGGGTAATGATAATGATGATGAATGAGACATGAGTTACTTTATTTAAATCAAATGTTGATTTTTTCTGGCTCTGGCTCATGGCAAGCCACTGTGGTCACTGGAAGGCAAGTTGACCTCCCTGTGCGTTGTCAGATGACCAGAGAAAGGCTAGAAGCCCGGAAACATTCAGTGCATCCCAGCAAAGGGAAATAATTTGTTTATATCCCTCACGTATATTTCTGGAGTTAAATTACGGTGCCAAAATCAATCCATGGACAATATCTTCACGAAGAATTACTATTTGTGTACTTTAGTAAGAAACTTGTGGCTCGGTCCTAGGATTAAGGAGACGGGAGATACTGAGGGCGTGGGAAAGTGGGCTGATGCTTTGGTTCCCACCTGTCGTACTTACCCCCGCCCTCTCTCCCTCTCCTTCTCCCTCAGCCTGCACCTACAAAAACCAGGAGTGTCGTTTGACTGTGCATTATGAGAATGGATTTACTCTTACCACTGAGCCGCAGGAGGGTGCCTTTCCCAAGACAATCATACAGTCCCCTTATGAGAAGCTCAAAATGTCTTCAGACGATGGGGTCCGGATGCTGTATTTAGATTTTGGAGGCAAAGAAGGAGAGATTGTAAGTATGCTTTTATTGTGACGGTGTGATTGATTGTGTATGTTTCATTACTCAACATACCCAGAATGACTTATAAATGTAATGCTGCTGCCTTAGACTTTTTGAGCATTTCACTACTAACAAAGTTAACGCAGGCTCACATTTCATTTGATTCTGGAAAAATAATGATCAGATTCAGTTGTTCCAAAGCTCTTTCATTGGGTCTTATTTCTCATCAGAAGACTACATGAATATCTGAATTAAAGGAGAAACATCCTTTATAAGGTTAGCATTAAATTCTTATCAAATGGGATCCCGCCAAGCCGGACATGGTGGCGCATGCCTATAATCCCAGCACTCAGGAGGCTGAGGCAGGAGGATCGCTGTGAGTTCGAGACCAGCCTGGGCTACATAGTGAGTTCCAGGTCCGTCTCAACTACAGTGAGACACTGTCTCAAAAATCAAAAGGGGGGGGCATCCCCACCAGCTAAAAAAATGTACCGTTCATTCTCAACAAGTATCCAGCATTATAGAACCCTGGCTCCGTACCCGGTGTTTTGGAGAGCTGGGAGGCAAGCGCAGCATTCCCTGCCATCCGGGAGGTCTCCAAGGAGCAGAAGGGTGACAGCACAGAGGCAGGGGGTGCTGGACAAGGGGCAGCAGGACAAGAAAACTGATCAACTCTATCCAAGTGAAGAAAAAGATGGCACAGAAGTTTGGGATGAAGGTTCAGGAATATCCAACACAGCAGATTCATCCAGTAAGGTAGCATACTTCTCATAGCAGTGCAAATAGTCCGTGTGCCTCAATGCAAGACTTCCTGGGATTGTTGCCGCCTGCCCACATGGAAAAGCCCACTCCTCAGCTATACAGAGCAAGGGAAGGGTGCACTTTTCCTCTTTCAGACCCTCGGAGTTCTTGGCATTTCTCAGGAAGGCGTAGCATCTCACTCAAGCTGTAAAGTCCAGAACTGTGCAGAGGCCCCTGATTTTGGTCTCTCTTCAGGTCCTCCCCGGCCACTGGATCAGTCAACACATAGTTGTAGATGTCTCCTTGGTGAGAGAGCAGAGCCCAGCCTTTCCATCTGGCCAGGGGCCCTCCACACCCCTCTCTCCACGCGCTCCACAGTTCTGAGTCATTTCTCCAGTGGGACATGCCGGGAACTTTCTCAAGTCACCCAGAAGGGGCCGGGGCAGAGTCCAAGGTCCTTTCACCTCCAAATGTCACACCCCTGTCCTGCATCGAGGGACGGTGCCGACCCCACAGCAGGAGCGGCTTGCTGAGGGCAGGGATGATGAGGTCCACGCCCAGGACAGCCACTTCCGCTCCACTTCTGAGCTTCCGGCCCGCCGCTGTTCTACGCTTTGCAACGCAGCCTCAGAATTTCGCTGGAATTTTTGTTTGTTTATTTGTGTGTTTCAGTCTTGAAGTGCAGCCCGAAGCACCTGTATGGAAATGAAGTCGTGTTTTAAAAGCCCGTTTCGCTAAGAATTCTCTCAGCTCTCTTGCTGCTCTATCAATCTCCTCACTGCATCCTTTTTCCTAAAGGTGACCATTCTCCAACAGCGTGGAAAGAACAAGAATCAGGGTCCCGTTTTATCCTGGGCTTAAAAATTCAAGACTATTTTTTCCCAAGAGGAAAATCACTTCTGTCTAAATTTCAGCCTTTCTGCCTATAATTACGACCTGACTTGGAAGAATAAGGAAGGACTGTTTTTGTGCAGTATTTTCTTTTTTAACCACTGGCACATTAGGTTGCTAAGTCAAGTTCAGACACAGCCCTAGGCAGGCAGGCAGGCAGCCACCTTTGCAGGTGGACAAGGGATCAGAGTTGTAGCAAACACGGTAAACTGAAGGTTTCCTGGATTCTCTTTTTGAACTTGCATACAACTCCCCAGCTATCTTGGGAAAGTCCTTTCATTTCTTGGAATCTAAGTCTCCCCTCCCATAAAATATAGGGATTGAAGGAGGTAATCTTTAATGTCACTTCTGAAAGTCAGATTCCGCACTCGTGACATAGAATATGGTGGTTAACACGGTCACAAGGGCGCCACAAAATCTATATGCCTCACTGTGGGCAGCTCTGAAACAGCGCTGCTGCATGTGTGACTGTCCCTCCCATCGGGTGGCACCGGACAGTCCGGGGAGGTACAGGCCGCCCAACTGGACGGTCACGCATGTGCCCTGGTGGGTCTAAACAGCAGGAGTGTGTTAAATCCCAACTGTGACATCAGACAGATATCTGAGTCCTCACTCTACTTCCTGTGAGATACACCATTTCAGAGAGCTTTGTGTCTGCAAATCTTAACTTTTCCATATAAAAATGGTTAACAACAGGCGCCTTGTAGGGGTTTTCTGAGAATTAGATACCAGAATGGGCAGCGCAGCACCTGATGTATAATGAATGCCCTCTTTGGCAAATAAATATTCTTGTGTGCCCATTGTTCTTAGTCTTCAATCTTGTCATCACTAGAATAAAACTGGGGCCATCGGGACAGAATTGGGGAAGAGCTCCTCTTTCCTAAAGTAGGCCAGGTGACAGGAGCGTTCACCATCCGACAGCGCCTGCGCTGGGTCCTGAGTGGCCCTCACTGAGGGGAGAAGGGGCCTCACAGGCACGCGGCACACTTGTGTGCAGCGGCTCGAGAGCCAGGAAGCCGGGACACAGCCGCTCAGCGTGGCTCCTCTCTTCCCAGGCCTGGGGAGAACCTTCAGTGTGGCCAAGAGTCGTGTCTCGGAAGTGTGGGAGCGGGACCGGGTGATCTCGGGGTGTGAGAGGCAGTGCTGCTCCCACTGTGCTACAGCTCCATGAACATCGTCACTGTGGGACCAAAACGAAATGATTTCTACAGTCAAGAAGGGCACCGTCCGTGTTTATGGGACTGGTGTAGATACAGTCCACAGAACTTATGTTAGAAAGAAAGTTACATGAGACTTAAGGAACAAGTTCAAAGTTACTCCTTTATCTTATTGCAGGGCAATGATTTTACAGCATAATTGCTCCAGTTAACACTAAAAAGCTGGCAGTGTGGATAGGTTCGTTTGATGCGTACGTCATTGTTCTGAATCGAGCATTCATGTGAACTTTCTCTGTCTCTCCCTCTCCCCCCTTCCAATTTCAGCAGCTGGACCTTCATTCCTGCCCCAAGCCCATTGTTTTCATCATCCATTCATTCCTGTCAGCTAAGATTACAAGACTTGGCTTGGTGGCTTGAGCAGAGGGGCGACTTGCCTTGGAAGGGGCCTGTGATGCACCAAAGACTGGGACACTGGACCCCGAGCCGCGCACCACGCGTAGCTGCCAGGGCCAGCTCCAGGTGCAGGAGTGGGTGTGAGGCTTCCACAGGGTGCAGGGCCACCCTGAGAAACACCACGAGATGCGTCAGAATAACGCTTCCCAGAGCAGGTGAGGTTGAGACGATGAGTGAAGGCGGTTGGCTGCACACAGCGTGGCTTCTACATGATGGCGACCAGGGCCTCGGCCATGAGAACAGCAGGTGCAGCCTCACTCATACCAGTTTCTAGGCAGCTGGCTTGTCCAGGCAAGAAAGGGCTGACTAGGTATTTTCAGGCCTGAAATTAATATTTTCACCTGTTTTGCCCACCCCACTAACCATGACCCCTTGACTTATTGCAGTGTAGGTCCTAATTCTAGTTGACTTGACTTTCACTGGTAGGGAAATATTCTCTGAACAGAAGCCCACCTTTTCCTTAAGTGGGAAGCAGCTGTTACCTTTTTCCTCCATGAATTATCTGTCAGGGGTGCAGAATGGTTCCAAAGTGTTCTCACTGGCATAAGCTGAGCGGGGATTAAATAAAACATCAAATATGGATCTGAGCTGGAAGCTGGCGTAGTTGGAGCCAGAATTCACTGCTTAAATTACAAAGCTGTGCTGAAGAGCTGTGTGCACAATAGATGACAGGTCCTGGGGCGATACTCACACCAAGGTGTCCCGTCTTATGGCCAAGGCTGACAGCTTTATGTACGGAAAGCAAGTCATGTTTTTTTTAAAGGTTGTCATCATATATATGTGTACACACACACGCACACACACACACACACGATGGCGGGTAACTAATTGTCCCCGTGTCCTGACTTTCTGTGAAGCACTGAGCAGCTGGTGGCCCTCCGTTTGTCCCTGTGCTTGGGTGCATGCATTTCCCAGCAAAGCTCGTGGGATTCTGGAAGTTTCCCATCCCCAGAACGTAAGCCCATCGCTATAACCCAATCTACCGATAACGTCTGCAGCTCTTTTCAAATCCCAGGGAAATAAGATAATGGCCTGATATTTTTCTAGAAAAGTATTTTGGGACAGTGGCAAGCACAGCACAAACTTAATGTTTTTGCTTTTACGTCTCAATTCACTCACTAAAAATAACCCCCGTGGTCTGATGTTAAAAGTTGATTTTCTCAGACCTCAAAAAGTAGTCCCCGATTTCTAACATCTTGTTCCCCTGAATGTTACACAGACAAATGTACATTGTAGACCTGTGTTTTAAGCATCGAATTTTAGCAAATATTGATGTAAAGAGGTTTAAAAAGTGCTTTTGTTTAAAGGATGTAAACTTGCCCCCTCAGACATTCATGCTTATTGAGTTGCAGAGATTTATTTTAAATCATCATTTCTCAGAATATTGTTCACATGGGCTTTGGTGATAACGATCTGTATTACATTCTGAGTTAAAAACATGCTCACGGGATTTCGTGGTTGCTGGCCTCCTCCACACCGGAAGGCCCACTGTGTTCTCCTGGACGGGGAGTCAGGTGTCCCCACCCCACGTTAACCTTCAGGTCTCCTTGCTTCCTCCCAGAATGGTTTGCGAAGCTAGCGTTTTCTCTGTTTTGTTTGAAGTGTATGTTTGCAGTTCATAAGAGCTGCATTTGCTTTGGGGACTTGGTACATGTATATAGCTTATCTTGATCATTTTTGATCCACCCTTTTTTTAAACAGAAATAATCCTTTAAAAAACAGCTTGAGCATATTGGCTTGGTGTTTGTTTCTTGTTTTCCAGTGCTGAAGAATGAAATCCAAGCTTAAATAATGTAGGAAAACATCGAAGCATTTGTAAATTATGCTCTTTCACTATATATTTTCAAAATCACTGGAATGTTGTTATATAAGAGAATTCTACTTGTCTATTGTAAATAACACATTAAAATACATATATTAATGCCAATAGTTTAATTCAAGAATATGTAATTTAAGGTGCTCGGTACTACATGAAGTATGAGTTAATCATTCATGATTGAGTTGCAAAGATTCTATTATATATTTATAGACAAAATAATCACAGTTGCAAATATTTCAACCTTGCTGAAGTTTTGGACTGATATCTATGTGAGAGCCAACAGAAACTATATCCTCTACATTTATAAAATTTTAATTTAAATATTTATATTTTAGGAAAAACATTTGAATAAAATTAATGCATTTTCTGGGGCAAATTAAAATGCAAGAAATAGAAAATTTTACTGAGAATTGTGTATTTGAATCATTTTTTTTCCTCCCCAATAAAAATGTATCCTATCCAGGTGGCTTCTAATGTTTATTTCCAGTATCTGTGTGAGGTGTGGTTGTGTGTGTGTGAGACACAAAATGGTGAGTGTGGATAGTTCACGAGTCAGGGAGGATGAAGGGCTCGAGTTATTTTGAGGAAGTGGGTTTTTTCCAGGTTGCTCTGTGCTCAGCTTTGTGCACTAATTCACAATGCTAGGCTCTGAATGGCAGTGCGATTAAGTGATATTTTCATCTGTACCTGGTGGCCAGCTGTCCACTGGTCACAGAAGAGCGTGACCTCTCTTGAAGCCATTGTGTAGGCCAATAGAGACACCAACGCCAAGGCTTTGTGACTTGAACCACGTAGGGGAGATGAAACCGTAGACTTATTACCCAACACCCAGGCAGAGGCGTCTCGTTAATGCTCTCGATGGATAGGACTAAAGACGACGAGATGTTCCATCTCGATGGATGGAATCGGAACCGGCTGGGCTGAGGGAGGAATCTCGTTAATGCTCTCGATGGATAGGACTGACTAAAGACGACGAGATGTTCCATCTCGATGGATGGAATCGGAACCGGCTGGGCTGAGGGAGGAATTTTTGGGTGCACATTGAGTTTTTTCTTTTAAAAATGTTCCTGTTTCTAGCACCAGGAACACTGTACGATTTATATATGACCTAAATATTCGTCTGATTTTCGGTGCAGAAAGTTACGTGTATTCTAAACCTGTAACATTGCAGACTGGATTTTCTGGCGGTCATAGAGGACTGACGTTAAACCCTGCTGCTGAGGTTGGATGTACTAATGGGAAGGAGAGGCCATGAGCAATTTTTCATGTTTTTTTCCAGAAATTCATTTAATACGTGTAGGCTTGACCCCATTGCGGCAAACCTTAACGACTATCTAAAATATTAGTATTGTCCTCAAATTACTGAATCGACTGTAGTTTCAGCACAGGTGCTCACAGAGGGCTTAGGGCCCCCATGAGAAACTGTCCTCAGAGGCTCTGACACCCATCTGCACACACACATTCGCTGCTGTGTCCCTCAGCTGGCTTGCAGTACATGCAGCCTCCCGGAATTTGGAAGACTTTTTCCACAAGTTGAAACTTTACTAATGTCTAAATCAGATTTAGAACTGTAGAATCTTACTTTTGGGAAAGACCCTAAGGTCAGGAAGGACATTTATGGCCACAGTGTATTTCCAGCAGTACTACCTTTGTATATGAAGCTGTATAATTTGCTAGTAACATAGCAACACAGTGTATACATAGGACAATGAATATACACCGAGCAGAATTTTTTTCACAAGTTTGTACCATCTATCACACACACACATACACACACCACAGTCCAAGTACTACGCTTTGAGAAATGTTGACCTTGTAACTAAACTCAGGAATCTCGTCTTACCTTTGAAGTTGCTCATCCAGCCTGAAATTGAAAATTTCCCACTCTGAGGAGGCGCTGTTATCTCTCCAGGCAGGGCCCCTCCGTTTCTAGCCGGCTGGACTTGTTTGAGAGGTCTTACGTTCTTAGAGCCAAAACTCCCATCTGCCCAACCTCCAGTCTTGACCCAGCTTTACTCTGGAAAACGGTGACAGCCCACTTCCTCTTCCACATGAACGTCCTGTATACAGGACACCATCAAGGTGCAAGCTACTGCGTAATGTAAAATGAGCCTGGGCCGGAAATGGCTTCAAAATCCTTTGTGTTCATCTTTAAAGAACCCATTGACCAAGATTAGAACCTTCTGCAGTACCCAGTGATGAGGGGTGATGGGAAGACACATTTACACAGACTTCATGGGTGGTTTGGCAGGCAATTTGGTAATAGCCGTAAAAAATTTTAAATGCATAGACCTTTTGACTTGTGGGAATTTACTCTCGAGATGGGATTATACAAGTGCACAGACTGCTGTGTGAGGATCATCTTCATAGCACTGTTTGAAACACGAGGCTGAAAAGTGAGTAAGACATCAGTCGCTCCTTGAACCCCGGCACGCAGCTACATTGGAAATTCTGCAATTACAAGTGGCAGTAAGAGGACGCGACTTCCGAGTGCAAACTTGGCACGGTGCACCTCTCCCGTTCGCATTGCCACTGAAAGTGGGTTTCAAGAATCACAAGTAACAGCCCCTCGCTGGCGCCCATGGGTGATGCGGAAGCGCGTGTGTGTTAGTGCTGCATGGTTCTCACAGAGTTGGAGGGGGCACCCGCTCTCAGTATCTAACGAGCAAGGGCCACAGTTGATAGGTAGCCTGCTGGTGCCACTCTGCGGGCACCTCCCGATCCATGTTTTGTGTGTCCTTCGAGAGTCATGCAGGTGAAAATCCCATCTGTTATTTTTTGGTGGCTAATGTTCTGAGAATGATAAATAATATTTTTGAAACCTGTTTAAACAAACTTTGAATAATGGAACTATTTGACTGTGTGACCAGAAATCAATTATCATGTCACCTGGAGTCCTCTAAATTACACTACATTTGATTTCACTAGGAGAAGCAAGTTATTAAAATGATGAGACCATGTCCCAGGAGGGTGCTGCATCACATTTGAATGGTAACAGAAGAGCAGCAGGCATCTCCAGATTGGCCTTGTATTCTCCGTTCGTTTGTCAGTTGATCATAAACAAGGCCTTTTCCTGGGAGAGTGATGAGAGCAGAGCAGAGTGGGGGGTGGTGGGAAGTAAGGAAGCCCTATGGGGACAAGAGGCACAGAGGGACCCGATGTGCCCAGACCCTCTGTCGCCACCAGCAGCCAGGCAAAGAGGCACATGGACGGGAGCCTTCCAGGCCGACTCCAGCCTCCAAGGGAAGTCTACCTTGCTCTCATGCTTGGCCTGTGGCCGCGACTCTTCCTTGACTTGGACCACAGCCTGGGAATGTTGAAAGCAAACTTTGTTCCTCTTAAGAAACAAAGCCAGTTATATTTTTGGCAACTTAACAGTTCTTTGGACGAATGAAGCCTGTTTCCTCCCAAGATCTCAAAGGCAGTGCCCAGGACAGACCTTCGATAAAGCATCATTAACTGCATCTCTTCTGCTTTGTAATCTTCATCTGCGCCAGCAGGGAGGAAACTTTTCTCAGTCTCACAAAAAGGGAAATGCAATCCAAAAGTAAGCTATTTCTTTTTTGTCCAACTACAGCCTTCAAAACAAGGACTTAAAACCAAAGTTATTGCAACTTTCTTGAATTTGGCCTATGAATCTTTGGATGGGAATGAAATTGATTATTCACGCAAAACAAACCACCTCACTGTTGTTGTGCACCGCTTGGTCTGCGGAGTTCGGTTCAGGAGCTCAGACTGGGAGGGTAAGGTGCGGAATCCCCAGGCAGACTCTGGGGAGGTTTCCGGAATGCTTCTGCTTTATTTAGGAAATGCACAGGCTTATATAGCTTACGTGTAGACAACCACCAGGGAGGGAGCACGGGAGGAGCGTTTGGTTACAGGGCACTGTCTTACAGGTTGTGCAGATCCATACGTTAGTGGAGAACACTGGGCAATACCTTATTGCCTAGACATACAGTGGGGTGATTTTTCTTGGGCGAGGCGAAGGAGTCACGGACTAGGGGCGGAGGTGTAGCCTGTTAGACCCAGTGTCTTCGCACTTAGGCGACTTAGCTCGGCCTTAGCATGGCCTCCGAGCTTGCTCAGGAGACAGAAGTGCAGCACACCTGGCCCAGCCAGGCTTGAACTTCTCCCACCTCACAACCTAGGGGTTTCAACCCCAGAGAGGCACTGTGTCTACTTATTCTGCGGGTTGCCTGGGCACCTCGTGGGATGGCATTTAGCTGGTGTGTTCTTTTGGGCCCCATGGTGCCCCCCCACACACACACACGGCTGGGGGACAGGGCACCTTGGCTCTTTGGACACGCCTGCTCCTCTTCCAGTGCAATTTCCATTTCCTGATGTAGCTTCCCTCACTCAGCACAAGGTCCTAAAAGAGCAAAACAAGATCCCAGGCCCCCAAGACCAAGATTGCGGTTCACACCAGGTCCTCTGAGCCCCTGTACTGGTCAGAACAAACCGCCCTCCTAGCTCAGATGCAAGAACTAGAGGAACACACTCTGTATCTTGGTTTGAGGATCTCAGACTTGGTGGACATATTTACAGGACTGCTTCACCCTCCGTGTACAGGAATCATTTTCATTCCTCCCATATGCCAAATATTCAGGATAGGATAAAGACTGGTACAGCTTTGCCTGCTGTGAGACTTTTAGGACATACCTGTTTTTGTTTGTTTGTTTTTGAGACAGGGTCTCACTATGTAGCTGAGACTGACCTGAATTCACTATGTAGCCCAGGCTGGCCTCGAACTCACAGCGATCCTCCTGCCTCAGCCTCCTGAGTGCTGGAATAACAGGTGTGTGCCCCCATGCCCGGCTAGGATGTGACTATTTAAAATTCAGAAATTGGTGACCTAACAAAACCACAGTGACTGCCATCGTACATCTACTATTCACTGGTGAGGCAGGAACAGGGTAACTGCCACAGACTCTTCCTTTTGCTAGGGCCCAGTCTGTCGCCTATTGACTTAACGCTGGAATCCAGCGGGACTTGAGGGAAAAGCAGTTTTTCCTTCAGGTCAGTTCCTGCTACCAGAAGTTCTCCACTACATTATTCTTGGTTCTGCCTTCTGAGAAGTCTTTCTACTCCCTAAAAAATAGTCCATATTTGTAACTTAATTTTCCTACCCTGCACACTGCCCAGAAATGTGATGATCCACAGCCTCTTTTCATTTTGATATAAATTCCCTGAAAATTTACAGTCACGCTGGTGCCAAGAAAATTGAGTGGGGAAATAACAGTCATCTTTTTAATGAACAATGTTGCAACAACTGGCAATTTATATGCAAAAAGAAGAGGTTGGACATCTTTACACCCTGTATGAAAACAGTTAAAATGGGCCAGAGAGCTACATGTGAGAGCTAAAACTAAAGTAAAAAAGCAACACAGGTAACGGGAGAAAATATTTACAAATTCAATTTAGCAACTTACTAAGAACCTTCTTCAAAATGGAAATGGATGGAAGATACTGGAGATGTAACTCAATGTCAGAGTGCTGGGTTCAATTCCCACTACTGCGGAAAAAAAGGGGGGGATTTCAGCATGGTTCCTTCCCACCTGTTGGTGAAAGATTTCTGAGTAGGCCAAACTTACCAAGGCACAGAACTACTTTAAAATTTACCCTTCCAGTGGGCACATTGCCCTCCTTCGATTAGTGAGGCTGAGCATCCTTTTATATGTCCCTCTTGCCACCCTTATACACGCTTATGTAAAATATTTTTTCATATCCCTTGTTCACTCAAAAATCTAATTGTTTTCTTACTGTGGTAAGAATGTTCCATGTATTCTAGATAAGAGTCCTCTATTAGAGAAATGCACGATGAATCACTTCTCTCAGTGGCTTACATTTTCATTTTCTTCAGGTCTTTCCAAGAGCAGAACTTTAAAATTTTGAAATACAATGTATTATTTAATTTTAAGGTTTATGGTTTTTGAGTCCTTTATAAGAAATCACTGTTTTATCCAAAGGTAATAAAGAATTACCTGTTTTCTTCTTCTAGTTGTTTTGTGGTTTTAGATTTTAAGTAAAAGACTATGATCTATGTCATGTTAATACTTGGGCATGGTGTGAGGTCATGGTTAAGGTTATTTTTCCATACTGATGATGATCAGTCACTTCCCCGACACTGGACAAAATATCTGACACCCTGAACTTAAGTGACGAGAGGCTTATTTTGGTTCACGGTTTCAGTGGATATAGTCTCTGGTCAGCTAGTGCCACCGCAGAAATGACTGACGGAATGGTGCGGAAAAGGGAAGCTGCTCGCTGCATGGCAGCAGGACGTGGGGAGAGAAGGGAGAAGAGCCAGGGACAAGAATGCGCCCTTCTGGGTCACACACCCTCTCCGACCAGGCCCCACCGCTTGGCACGGCCAGCTGTGAACTCACTAGCACTACCGTGACCCAATCACCTCCCAGCAGATCTACCTCTGAGTCCAGGAGTCTTTTGGGGATATTTTAGGGCTAGGCCATAACAGGTAGACATCCACTTACTCAAGCTCTATTTCTCTGAAAACATTTCCTTCTTCAAAGGTAAGTGTGATAGGCTGGATGCCTTTAAGATCTCATTTGTTCTTCTGACCTAAAAACATCGAATGCCAGAGTGTCTGTACTGCAGCTTTATAGCAGGTCTTGAAATAAATCCTTCTGCTTTCTTCGTTAATAAAAAAATTTGGTCACTTCATGTCTTTGTAATAGTGATTAAGGCAATTTACTTTTGTGCTTATGCTGTTGCTCAAAAGGACACAACTTATGTTTGCTAAATTTCAAATGGCACTGCAAAAAGTTTATTCAAAATCTTAAAACTCTAAACATCACTTGAATATTGTTCATTGGTATCAGTTTTACAACTTGTCTTAATCCATACTATTAGTAAGTAGAAAATTGAGATCCTTGGAGGAAAGGAATAAAATGAAAAGAGTTATGAGCCTACATGCGCAGAACTCAGCATGGAAAGGTGGTAAGGCCCAACAAACCAAAGTTTGCACTTTGCCTCGTAACTTGAGTTACGCGACACTGCCCATCACAACCTTGCTGTGCTTCCCCTTCTTACCCATAGAACGGGACACGACTGCCTCACACGGCCCCTGTGAGATAACTGCACACAGTTCTTGGCAACATGCTTGGCACGAACTTAGCTATTAACCTAGCCCTGTGAAGCCAGCTGCATTTTCCCAGTTTTTAAAGGAGGGCTCCAGATTGTCCACTCCGAGAAAGATTTTTTTCCTTCCATCTGTACTCTGGGTCATTTTCATTATATCTTCTTTTTAAGAGTAAGAAAATTTATTGAGACAAAGAAAGCTTCTGTTACAAGGGGAAAAAATGAGAATCAAGACCTGTCATGTGAAGGTACAGGATCCCAATAATGAATGTAACTGTATTGTATACCTAGTTTGTACCAATAAACTCAATAAAAAGAAAGCTTCTGTCTCTTAGACAGAAGGGGGACCGGAAAGTGGGTTGCCCACCCGCACCACTTCTCAAAGGTTTTATACAGCCAAGCCATGTGGTGAGGCAGGTACAAAGTGGGACAAAACTGTAAGACCCAATGGAAAATTACAAGGTGGGCGTGAGGTGGGGCAAAACCATGACCAACCAATAAGATTACAAGTACAGTCACCACAGTAATATTAAACGGAAGGGCCAGGGATTCAGCTCAGTGGCGCCACCTCCTGCCTCAAAAGAGAAAGGTCCCGAGTTCAATCCCTGGTACCCAAAAACAAAAAAGCAAAGAGATTCAGTGGGGATCAGGGATATTTCCTGGAAATGCTGGGTTAAGACTTTGCCCCCACACCAGGAGATTGAAGCCTGTTTAGAATATCAATCACTGCTCTTTATGCACAGGGGTATTGCAGTTTCTCTCCTTTTACAATTCTGGCCCTCAGTGAATGTGTCTTGATTGTCCTCCATGTTGAATCCTTGCTGTGTTGGCTCCTTGAGGGTGGCCCTGTCTAACTGCCTACAAGATATCTAATTAACTTACCCATCTACAATATTCCCCCCTCTGAAGAAGTACCCCTAACTGCTGTGAGGGGGCAAAGGGCAAAGATAGCTCTGGCTGCTTCGAGCTGAAGAGGATCGTAGTTGTGATCAGCAGTTAGAGTTACTCTCTGGAGGGTCTATCTAAAGGCCTTCAGTAGGTGCCTGGCATTGTCATCTTGGTAGCTGCATAGCTTTTAATTTTCTAAGGCCTTCAGGAGGTGCCCCGCATTGTCATCTTGGTAGCTGCATAGCTTTTAATTTTCTGACCAGTAATCTCGTTGGGACCTCCAAAATGATATAGGGACAAAAAATAGAACTCCCAAAGCTGCTAGATATCTTAAGTGCGAGTTGGTGTTCTCTTAATTGGAGGAATTAATTCTAGGAACAGTGGAGGTTGAGAGTAGGAAAAATGTATTGAGAGAGAGAGAGCTTCTGTCTAAGAGACCGAAGGGAGACAGAACGTGGGCTGCCCCTCATTATATCTTTACTTTCACAATTTTTGCCTTCTCTTCACTTTTGATCTCAAGTAAACATTATGAGCAGTAAACGTGGTGGCTCTAGGGCAGGGGCCTGGGTGAATTTTTTGTGCCAGTATTTCTCAGGCCAATGAACACAGGGAGATGATGGCACTATCCCACTTAGGACGCAGAAATGTAAGCAGCCCTCACAGTGAAGACATGCCCCCAATACATCAAGGAAATGTTCCTATTTATTGTAATAATTACGATGACAAGAATAAAAATTTAAAATAACTTTAAAATTAAAATATAGTAAGCTGTATCAAATATAGACATAATTAAAAATACATTAATTGAACATCACCAGAACTATGTAAATACAGGATACTTATAAAATGATTTAGAAATATTCATACCTATTATTGAAAAAATATGAAATTTGTTTCTAATTCTCAAGCTAAGGAATGGAGCAGTAAACAGTAGCATCCAGACTTGTTCTTGTCCAAAAGAAAATGATTCTGTATCATTTCTTGCTTGTTTTTTCCAAGACCCATTCAATTACCTGGGAAGAAGAAATATATAATTATGGTACCTTTCTATTAAAAACTCCAGTAATAGGAAAATATTATTAAAACTTCAAAAGAGAACAGCAGAAATTTTAAAGTAAAAAGTAACATACCCATGCTTAAAAAACATTTTATTTTCCAACTACAGAACCTCTTCTGCTGAACTTCCAATTCCAAGCACCATAGTGTTCTCGGATTAAAAAAAAGATTCTGCTCCTTTTTCTTAACTTTTCGTGAAAATGTGTTTTCAAAAGGTCAGTCGAAAGAAATTACACCAAAGTTTGAAAACAGCTAATGAAAATGGATTAACTTTTCTAGTCCTTTGAATTATTTCCCTTTCTTTTATTAAGTATTATTAAGCACTATGCCTGAATCACTTTTATTATAAGCAGCTTAGAAAGTTTTCAGAGGGACGCTGTTGAAAAGACCACCACTAATGTTTACTGCACCTGTAACAGCAGCACATCATCCTGAAAGATTTCCAATGCAACGGAATGTCGTTTCTTGTGAATCATTTACCTGTGTGACATTGTTGTTTGCTGTTTTCTTCATTTCTTCAAATAGACCTCTCGAAGTTTTAAGATCCTAAACATGAAGAAAATATAGCATTTTGTGATTTTGTACATAAATTATAGAGAATAATTCATTAGTAAGCGAGCCTGAGGCTACCCTAATTCCACAAGTATCAAATGCAATGAAGGAAATATTACCAAAATCAAAGTAATATATTACAATTAACCTCCAACCTGAAAAACAAAAATCCGTCTAAACACATCCATCTAAATGTTTCCCCTCAGCTTGTACTGCCAGTGAACATCAAATCAGTCACCCTCTACCCTGGTATTTATTCATCACTGGCTTCATTATATAATCTATTTTACAGGTAAATATCTTTTTTTTCCTCTTTCTTTTTTGCTATTTCACTGTATCACAGACAGGGACAACATAGGAAATGAAACTGAATTCTGACTTTAAAAATGTAATGACATTAAATCAGATTATAAAGTTTAAAAACCATATTAAAGGGCCAGGGATTCAGCTCAGTGGTGCCGCCACCTGCCTTGCAAGTGGAAGGACCCGAGTTCCATCCCTGGTACCAAAAAAAAAAAAAGAGGGCTGGGGATTTGGCTCAGTGGTTCCAGTGCCTGCTTCGCAAGCGCAAGGATCCAAGTTTGATCCTTGGCACCAAAACCAAAACAAACAAACAAAGAACCGAAAAGTCCTTTGCCAGGGCTCCAGGCAGTGCTCCCCAGAACCCGCCCCTCCGCCCTTCGGCTGTGCCCTCAGCTGCGCCTCTGCACTGCTGCGGGCTTCACTCCGCGGCTGCCCGGGACGGTGACTCGGTAGCAGCGCTGAGTAACGGCTGTGAACCAGCTCTGGTAAATGCCACCTACAGTTTCTCCATCCCAACATCTTCCTCTCGGTAATAATCGAGTGTTCGACCAGTCAATAGTGTTGGCATTTCTGAGATAAACACTGTCCAATCCTTAGGTGATTGAGCTATGATCGGTCTAATGACTCTTTCATCCAATGTCTGCTTTCCCTCTGGTCAAACTACCTGTTTATGGTTTTCACTTGCTTCACTTTCCATGTCTATAATTCTGAGTATTTACCCTTCCCAGGCAAGGGAGTGACTAAATATACAGCAAAGGTTTCTAAGCACTGAGGTACACTGTATAATTGCTCGGTTCGGTTATTTTTCCCAGTTTTATATTTTTAACGTCTGTCTCCTCTAGCCTGCTCTGGTTTGGTCTTGCAGTTCCCATGGGATGCTCTAGGACTTCTTGTTCTACTTATGATTCTGTTCCTTTTCCAGTGAACTTCAGCTTCTAGACGATTCCTCAAGAGGGTGAGGTACGTTCTTAGACCTTCCGTGTCTGCAATACGCTACTGAATTCTCACACCTGCTTGGACTGTAGACAGGGTATAAAACAGGAGGGAACCAAAACAGGAGGTAACTGTGGTTCCCTCAGATTGTGAAGATACTTTGACCGTCTTCTAGAGCGCGGTGTTCCTGTGGAGAAGCCCTTTCTGGTTCTCGGCTCTTCACATGAGTCACACCGTGTCCTGCTGTGGAAGTGGCTTTGCAGAATGTCCTGGAGGTGTTCCGCTGACAGCAGGAGGCATGGAACCGCACTGTGACACAGTGACACGGTTTGCCGCAGGTCTTCACTCCCCAGGCTGACACACTGTGTGTCCTTCCCAGCAGGCCTCAGCCCTTCTCTTCTGGGAAACTCTGGTTACATTTCTGACAATTTTCTCTCCTATTACGCACAAACTGGATCTTCTGGATTAATCCTTCACTTCTCTTCCACTTTTCAGTGTTTTTCTCATTTGATTCTAACTTCTGGCATTATTTTTCACATAATCTATACCATGGATTTCATATTTTCAATTTGAAGAAGATTTTGTGTTCTGTGTACTTTTTTGTCAGCAGCGTCCTGTTCTAGTTTGTCCACTTTCTGGCCTCAGTCTTCTGGCAGCTTCTGTGAAGCCTGCTACTCCCCGGCTGTCTGGGCACATTTCCGAGCGACACCAGAGCACAGACACCTTCTCTGTGCAGAGCTTGTTACACGGCGGGCTGACTGGGTGGCCAGCTGGCCTTTGCTCTACAGGCTTCCTGTCCCGTCTCGGAGCTGGGGAGATCATCGTGAGCCGCAGCCCTCGCAGCGCTGGCCGTGGGAGAGACTGCGCAGTGCACCCTGCAGGCCCAGTGTGCCTGGAGGACCTGCACCACTTTCCTCTCATCCCCCCGGCACCGCGTCCAATGCCTCCCCGGTGCCTACAAATCCCGAGCACCTCGGAGACCCACCTGGGTCTCCCCACACTCCGGCTCTTGGGCTGTGACACCTCCTGGCTCCATTTCACAAACCACATTTCCACCGCCTTTCCTCCCCTTCCCTTGCTCTCTGTCACGGTGCTATTCTGCTTGAGAAATTTTAAAGAGGAAGGGACCTGAGCGCATGCTTAATGGCAATGTAACCAGAAACCTCTGTTCACATGAGAAACTTGGAGTGTGAGGCTGACACCTCCTAAGTTGGAGAAAGCTGCTTTGAGCGGCTGACCTGTCTGATGCCTTATAACGGAGTGATGATGGGTCCCCCATTGGAAACTGGGTGTTTTCACAGAGCCCGGTACGTTTTCACCACATAGAATAACAATAGTAAAACTGTCCAACGAATTATTAATGTTCAAAGCACCAACTGAAGTTGTTAGACTTGTTAGGGGGAAATACTGAGGACTCCAGGTAAAATCAGTTATCTGAGGACTAAAATCAAATAAATAGAAAATTCTTTTGCATCATTTTTCTATCTCCATTTACAAAAATCTAGCAACAATTCATAGGCCGTAAGAATAAAAATAGTCATTTAAACTTTTTTTTTTTGGTACCACGGACGAAACTTAGGACCTTGCACTTGGGAGGCAGGAGGCGGAACCACTGAGCTAAATCCCTGGCCCATTTAAACCCTTTTTAATTAAATAGGAACGTTAGAGGGAGAACAAAGTGTTGCTGTTAGCAGAGAGGACGCGGGACCTTCAGGTAGCACTTGGAGATCTCGAAGAGCCGCTGGCTGCAGGCAGGGAAACACATGTGCGTCTCAGTGACACCGTGTTTCCTCAGGGCCTCCGCCACCACTTCTCTGAGGACCTGAAAGAGAACACGACATAAAGGGACAGTGAGACCTCTGGAGAAAGGACAGACATTTCAACCCCGGAGCTCATCAAAACTGCACTGTGACTCCCACTGTCACGCTGTTACCACTGTTACCAAGACAGGTAAGTCACTGAGACCGCAGTGGAAGGAAAGACGTCTTTACCGCTGACGTGGGCACATCGGGCACAGCACGATACAGAGAACGGCTGGGGTGTCTTACGAAAGGAATTCAAAGTAGGAGTTCTGAGTTGAGCTCTCAGTACGACAGTTACACAGAACGGGTATGTGTTTTTTTAATCATGGAAAATTTCCAATAAAGCAGTGTCCATTTCCTTTTGGTTTCTCTTAACTTGAGATTGCCCAGGCCCTTCACACTGGTCCATCCCCAGCCCTATTATTATATTTTATTTTGAGACAGAGTCTTTCCGAGTTGCTAAGCTCCCAAGTCTGGGCTCAAACTTGTGGTCCTCCTGCCTCAGCCTCCCGGAGTGCCGGGATCACAAGTGTGCAGCGTCACACCCGCCTGATTCCCGCCTTGCTTTATCTACCCCCTAGCTCGATTCCTGGCTGATTCTGTTTCACTTGTCCCCTGCTCACCTCGCCCACCGTCCTTACTCTGAGCGATTATAAATTCTAGACATTATTTCATTTCTTCCTAAAATCTTTACAAAATTCAAATAAAGAAATTTCTTCTCATGTAGAACATGAAGGATGAGAAAAAGTCTTTACCCGCGTATGCTTCTGCGACCTGGACTCCTTAGTTTGCCTGGAAGCTTTTGGCTGGTGCACACTTTTCTGACCAGAGCCGGCCTCTCTCAGGACTTTTGGAGCTCTGCTGCCAGGACGGGGAAGGGAAGGGCAGGCCACGGCTGAGGGCTGCTCCGGCTGTGGCTTCCTGGACGTCACTGCGTGATGCCGGCGACCGCTGCCCCTTGGCTGGGACAGAAGAGAATCTGAGCTGGCAGATTTCACGAGTCTACAGCAAGAGGAAAATCAAGAGCACAGATGACGGGAAGCCAGTGTGCTAACTGCATCCGAACGAGCACACACTCAGCAAGAGCAGAGTTGCCTGTGCTCTGCCTCTTGTAAGCAATCAGCACTGCCTGTAAAGCTGTTCCTCCAGTTCTTCAAATGAGTACAACGGAACACTGCGTAGCAACCAGCATTTCAAGTACTGATACTTTTCTAGTAAGAGATTATTTTTCGATAAGGTCTCTCTACGTGGTCCAGGCTGGCCTCAGACACATGGTGATCCCCCTGCCTCAGCCTCCCGAGTGCAGGGATTGCAGGGCGTGCTGCCACGCCCAACCTCAAAGAGGGAATTTTAATAAAGGAGCCCCAACCAGTCTCTGATGGTGCCTATGCCGCTAACTGCCCATGCAAAATGAAAATCAAGTTAAAAAAAAAAACACAAATAAAACTTTTCAATGTGTTGTTGTTTCCATGTTTCTAAAATGTTTACATCTGCTCTCAAGACTCAAGGATGCTGTTTGCAAGAGCGGCTCCTCTAGCCTTCCTTTCTCTCTGCCAACAGCAGCTCAGAGGGCTTTCACTTCAGGAACACAGACCTTTTTATTAGTTCAGAAACTAATCTATAGTTACAAAACACAGTCTCTCAAGTGTTACTGTTTGCTTTCTGTGTTTATCTCATGTAAAAAGTACCAGGAATTTATAAAGTTCTCCTAAAACTCATTTTGTTATTCCGTATCAGGGAAATAGTCTTCTACTATTCTTACGTGTTCAACAAACACATAAGTTTCATTTTCACCTATTCTGCAGATTTCTGAAGGTTTACATACAGTAAAAACTTAAGCCTTGGTTTGAATACGAAGGACCCAAATTTGACAATTGTAAAGTATATAAATCTGATAGAAACTAGTGTTTATTTCACAAACTTCTCATCTCTGAGCACCTATCTGAAGATTTGAGCAGTAGCAAAAGATGTACCTAAAAAGTTCCACAGGATGCACTAATTATGTAGGCACGAAAATCACATTTTCTGTGGATCAAGTGGGTTTCCAACGGTGCCCACGTGGGCGGGAAACTGAGGCAGAGGCAGACGTGCCAGCAGGAGGGGGCCCCTCCTCCCCCGCGGCTGTGCACCGGGTCTGTGGGGTGGGGTCCCCGGTGAAGACCCCGCAGGGCATGGGGACACCGACGGTCCGCCAGCGCAGAGAGCGAGCAGCAGGGCTTGGGGCCAGCCCTTTTCCTTCACAACTCCTAAGCACATCATCCACTGCTCACGGTAAAAACAAACTTCTTAGCATGAAGGAATTAATGTAAATCTACGCAGAAAGCACCGAACATGTAAAAGACTAACCGGGAAATCAGACGCCCACCCCAGTATAACGTGCTTTCTGTCAAGACACTATTTTGGCCCTCGGTGTCACCTTTTCGGGGACCTCCGCTTCAGGCGGGGCGTCTCAGGGCCGGGGCCCGGGCCCAGCTCTCTCCGCAGCGCTTCTCCATCGGGACCGCTCCTGGGCTCCGCCGGGACCGGAACGGCAGGCGACGCGATGGGGCTCAGCACCAGCACCGTGGGGCCCGGAAAGCCATCTCTGGTGCAGGTCGTCTGTGTTTCGTAACGAATGAGACGAGACTGCAGTTCTGAAAATCCCCCGTCTCTCTCCAGAGCCTTCCGGTCATCCAAGCAGTATCTAAAAGAGAAGGCCAAAGACGGGGAGAATCAGAGCCGCTGCGAGGACAGCCGGCTCCTCCGTGCCACAGAAAGGCCAGACCTCCACTCCCCAAGTCCTCCCCAGCTTCCCAGCCTGCTGGGAGACAGAGCACAGCTCCTTCCGCAAGCTCCGTTTCTCCAGTCTGCTCCCCCAGGAGGGCACAATCTGATTTCTCTTCCACTGTGTGTCTGGCCAAGAGATTAAGTTAGGCCTCTGGCATACTTTCAAGATAATATAGTTGCTGCTTTAATACTTCTTAAAACTCTAGGAACCACTGATTTCTCAGCACGACTGATCTATGCCAACGTGAAATGCTGACTTCCCTTAAGAAGGGAGTTTATTTTCCACACAGAGATTAAATGAGTATAGAAGCATCCCAAACTGGCTTACGGAGCAGCTCAGTGCATCCTGACTTTCACTAAGGCTAAATCCTCGTCCGACTGACAGGTTTTCCTTCAAACCCTTTGGGTGTCTGTCGATCTAGTTTCTAGCTAAATCTGATTCAGGAGTCAATGAAATGTTAGCTCAGCAAACGCTTCCAGGTTTAAAGAATCTCCTGTTGTTAAGTGCAACCAATAAGCACATGGGGAAAACCACGAGTGAGAACAGCCACCTCACAGAGGTCTTCTGCTCCGTCCTTCCTGAGGTGAGGGCGCTCCAGGGAAGCAGGCCTAGTTTCACACACATGGGTGCTGAAAAATGAACTCCCTTCACCGTCCTCTGTCCTCTTGCCCCTGTAAAATCCCAACATGGTCCCTAAAATCAGATTTCTGAAGTTCAGCCTTCAAGGAGTGGGTCATTACGTAAACATCTGACTGCCGGGTAGAGGTTTTAAAAACCTTCTCTCCATTGTGACACACACTTGATTTCTGAGAATCTGGACTATGTCTAATTCAGGCTGCCAAACCCCTGGACTTAAACTTGGGCTCCTCTGCTTATCAGCTGTGTGAGTTTGGCTGAGTGAATTTATCTCTGCTTCCTTTGTCTGATGTACAAAATGAGATACTCAGCACTCACAGCCTTATCTGGAAGAACTATTGGGAGGATTCCTTGAATAGCTAACAGAAACCTTCAGAGTCAGTGCCTGGAACACGCTGCAAAACGGGACAAATGCACCCTGCCCCTGCTATCACCATCATCATTACGTTTTTTCTATCACAGCACGTCTTATAGTGTGCTAACAATAGTGTCATGGCCAGAATTTAAGTCCAGCGTGGTGACCGCAGAGCCTGACTTGGGCACACTCTGCCTTCTGTACGGTACACGATCATCTGAAGTGGTGACCGACAGGAGGCCGCACACTGGAATCACCTGGGGAGCTACTCCATGTCACAAGTTTCGGATCTGAGTGGTCCGTGGTAAGAACTAGTCACGGGCATGTTTAAAAAGCTACTGTGTAAGACTCTGGCTATGTTAACGTTTTTGACTGTTGGGATCATCTTGTCGCGCACATGTTTATCAGAACATCATGTCACACACACCACTTAAATACACACGACTGACAGGTCTGCCAGGCCACGCTGACGAGTGGGCAGGACCGAAAGCACCCGCGGGCTGACGTAACGGCTTCCTGCAGCTGGTGAGAGCACCAACGCTTCAGTGAGATGTTCACTGAGGGCACAGGAGGGACTAGGACCCCCACACCTCAATTCTCCAAAATTCTTTCTCCAGGCTATCACCTAATGAAATGTATTTCATTAAAAATCAGCAGCAGCGATGAACGTTACTGATGAGTTTTACTTCTGTCCTAGGCAAATAATAAATTTACGGTAAGATTAAGGACCACGAATTTTCTAAAAGGTTCTAGGCAAGAGGCCATGTAAGGGCTGATTAGGACACGGGAAACTGGAGGGAAGAGATGCATACTTTGATTGTGAGAACACTTTTCTACCCTAACGTTCTAAGATGCAGATGTTCTGCTTCCAGTTGTCCCTTGATCACTGCTGCTCCTCATGTCGCCCCTCGACCAGATTCCGTTCACTTTCACTGCCATTTGAAATGTCCTTAAGATGATTAGACTATGATTTGCCATGGAAACAAAAAGGTTCCTTGTAAACTAGAAAAGAAAGAGCATTCCAGGGCAAGGATTTGATATTAGTGAAATATTTACTGTGCGATGAATGATTACAATCTCGTCTTTTCTTATACAACAATAACCAAAAGTTTTATGGGTCCTAACAGAGAAAAATGTCCTTAAGATAACAAAGCTATTTTTGCTCTGTAGCTGAAACGACAGATAAGATCCTGTCTACTGTGGGGCGGGCAGCCACAGTGCGTTGAGGGGAAAACTGCCAAGTCTTCTGGAATGGATGAAAAACATTTTCAAAGCAAGGAGAGAGGCCAGGTGTGCCGGCGTGGCTGCCACTGTGACAGAGGAGACTCACTTGCTGTTTAGGGAACAACACACTTTCCCATCGGTGGTGTCTGCCCCTCCAGGAGAGGGAAATGCGTGAAAAAGAAGCCAACAGTGCTCCCTTGTGCTTTAAGACACACGGGTTTTCAGTTAACATCTTTGTTTCCAAGTCCTCTCTTATATCAGAGGAGAGAAGGGCTTGGGGGTTGTCAGGGCCCACAGCAACAGAAGGGGAAAAGCTGTCCTTGTAGCTAACACTTCCTTTGCGCTTTTGTTTCTGCTCCCTTACATGGAGTAGACACACCTCCGCTCTACACACCCAAATCTTCTAGGAAACATGTCTGGGCTCGCGACACTGCCACCCTAGGTTTTGCTAGTCCTTACTTCAAGGAGCATA
Organism: Fukomys damarensis; assembly: GCF_012274545.1. Classification (NCBI taxonomy): domain Eukaryota; kingdom Metazoa; phylum Chordata; class Mammalia; order Rodentia; family Bathyergidae; genus Fukomys; species Fukomys damarensis. Next base: position 5,267,474 of record NW_022900917.1, read on the forward strand.
AATTTATAGGAAAGAAAACTGAGTTCCAGCTGGACTGGGTGTGTGTTTGATCACGGAGGTGGGCAGGACGGAGGAGAGGGCAGGAGGATGAACACTCCGGTATTATGAAGGAGTCTCCTGACATCCTGCAGACTCACAGTAACAAATGAATTATGCCCGCCAGGAGAGAACCCCCAACTACAACTTCATTTAATCATTCAAAAATGAATGTGAGGGACGTATCTTTTACAAATTCCATAAATTTATAGGGTCCCCTGAAATTCTTCTATGGTGAACTAAATAGGAGGAAATAAAAAAGCAGGGAGATGACACTCAGGATAAACAAACCCTAAATTACAGTATTTGGGGAAACACCTGAAATACAGCCATGTGACAGGTGCCCCAGCCAGCTGTTTCGACAGAATTACCGGAGCTGGTTTTATTCAAATCAATGCTTGGATGAGTTTATAGGACTGGAGAAGCCAAAAATACATTTGTCCTGGGGTAAATGTTTTGGACATGTAGCAAAGAATATGTTAATTCCAGTACATTTTCTCAGCAGGGAGCCCTATTTTTCATCACAATAATATAAACAGTGTTTACTGGTCCTAACTTTCATGCAAAATACTTTAAAACCCCTATTTAGGTCCCTTTAATAGATTTGGAAGCCCTAAAATTATCAAATGAAGTGAAGAATAGACTTTTGCTTTGCAAACAAAAAGACAGGTATGATATAATCCTATCACGTGGCCAGCAATGCAAATGAGTTTTACAGGTCACAGATTAAGGGAGAGAAGTTTTAAACATATTTCTGGAATCAAAGTAAAGAGAAAAGTGAAATCAAGAATACAAGGAACAAAGTCTTCATTCTATAGCACAGTCAGTAGTATCTTACATGAAGACATTAAAAAACACTAATAGAAGGCTATCGTTTAGAATAAAAGAAGTGACCGTCGGGGAAATGAAAACCAAATAAATAAAATAGGTATTTTGAAAAGTGAGACTGGAGATACGCAGTATCTTCAACAAAGAACTGGTTTTCACTACAAACTTTTCTGTAATGTCTAATCAGTAGGTCTTTAATAAAATTAAAAGGGCAGAAAATTGAAAAGTATATGAAAGTAATATAAATATCCAACAACAAAACAGTAAAATAAATAAAAGGTTTTTATCCACTCAAAACAGACATCAACTACCCTGCTATGATTTCTTGATTTGGTCTCACTGCAATTATACATTATAAAACAGTATTTATTCAAAAACAAGAATGCTATTTTCTCTTCCTAGAATCTGTACCTCAATGAAGAATCGAGCTTTATATTATTTTAATTTATGGAAAATTAGTATAAAAATAATGGTTCACTTTCGGAATGTGAAAAATTTTGCAAATGGAAATCAAGACCTTCAAACCCCAGTGTAAAATCTATCAGTGGCAAACTCCATTTCCTGTCTCCAAGAGAACGGCAGGTAGGCACGACCCCCGAAAGTGCTAATGCCACTAAGCAAGAGAATCCTTAAAATGGTCAATTAAAATCCTACAAAGAAGTACATATGGGCTGGGGATTTAGCTCAGTGGTTCCACCCCCTTGAGCTCAAGGACCTGAGTTCAATCCCTGGTATCAAAAAACAAAAAACAAAACAAAAAGTACATATGATTAACATGTTAAAAAGGGAATACATTCTGTCTCCTACTTTCTAAGCAATTGCAATGTAATCAGTGACCAGGATGTTGGGGCGGCCGCAGTGCAAGCACACATTAATAACGCAGAAACCAAAATAATGCTGACTAAAGTAGCTCCTAACTAGTAAGAGGTTGTTTAAATGATGCAAAACTGTTAAGCACCAAAGACCCATTCTCTTCAACAGAAGGTAAAGAGTTTGTGTGTGTGCATCGCTATCTTTGTTTTTAGGGTTTTGACATGCTTTCTCTTCAGTTCTGTCTCAGATTGTTACTTCATCAGTTACTCTTCACACTCTCAAGAGAGAAGCTCTATGAACAATGGCCAGAAAGGTGTAAATAAACAAAAACTCACTCAATTCCATGGTAGTGACACCCTAAGGCTTTTTCAAAAGGTAAGACCCGGAGCTTCCGAGGACTAAGTTCTGGTGTCAAAACAAAAGTCTTGTCCCTGAAATAAAAAGAGTTTTATTAGTATTTAAGGTCTATTTCGTGACAGAGAAGAGTCTGAAGACCCAAACTTGACTTCCTCCCCTCCATCCGAATTTGGGGTCCAAGGTCACAGAGGTGCAGCAGAAAGCCTGAGGAAGGGGTAGGGGCAGGCCAGGGGCTCTGCCCCTTACACAATCCACCCTCCAGTTTCTGACTCAGGGTATAACTTACTACACAGAACTGTCCTGGGGAATGGACAGATCAGCACAGAACAGAAAGTGCTTTGTAACGAAATCTCAGGAAGCTGTATTATTTTTTAAAGTTTTTTTGTTTTGTTTTGTTTTGTTGAGGCAGTCTCCCTCTGTAGCCCAGGCTGGCTTCGAACTCACAGCAATCCTCCTGCCTGAGCCTCCTGAGTGCTGGGATTACAGGCATGTGCCACCACTCTCAGCCTAAAAGTTCGTTTTCTTTCGTGGTGAAGTGCATTCATATTTATTCATTTAAACAAGAGAATGATTAAAGCTGACTTTTTGGCAGGGGGATAATTAGTTAGCTTGAAACTCTGCTAAGAACAAAGTCTCTACTTCCCGCCATAACACGTGTGGGATTCAGATCTGTGGTTACCCGAGCGTGCAGTTAGCGTGACCTCTAATTTCTGAGGGAGCCACTTTCTTCAGCTCAGGTGGCAGAGACAACCTGTGGACTTCAGCTCTTCTCAGGCAGGTGTGCAGGCAGCAGTGTGCAGAAATGATCCTATGTGAAGGTTCATAAAATCTGCACTCAACCCTCCCTCACCCCAGACACTACGGGGACTTGGCACAGTGCCGGGGGGTAGAGGGTGGGGCCGCTGCAACCAGAATTCACTCCCTGGGTTGTTCTGCCTGAGTCAGAACCACTGCTCTAATGCAGTCCCAATGTTCAGAATTTGTTAGGTGGATGGGAGGATGCTCTGCAGGTGGCTGAAAGTATCAGGGAGTCCGCATTCAGGAGAGGCGGAAATGCTACACAGAACAGCAAAGACATACGAGGGCATGGAGAATACTGTCATACTTGCTGTCACAGTCCCCGCCTATGACACTGGGAATGGAAACAAAACTGCTCTTCTGCCACTGCAGACAACAGTACTATGGAAAGCACTTCAAATTATTACATTAAAAGGTAAAGCATGTGCCAATTAGTGAATCCTAAAACACAGTCTTCATATTCTAAAGTACCTATTCAAGGGGTCCCCCAGAAAGTCACTAGTAAACTGCAACAACCCTAGTGTTTTAATGACCGTCTGTCTAGTGAAATGAATAAGTGCAGAGAACAGGCCGCTTTCCGCACCCAGCATTTCCCTGCTCTCCTCCACGGTGTTCTCTCTCACATCAAGCCCGCCCTCGCCCTCCTAGCATCTTATTTTCTTAAGTAAGTTTCTCTCACAGCTTGCTCTAAATGACACATTAGTGGGCATGTGCGTGGTCACTGTTGGCTGTCCCTGGGCACAGGCGGGCATCGAGCTTGCCCGGCCTTTCACCTGCCTCGGGGACAGCCCCTTGCTTGGGAGAGGCACACAGGCCCCCGACTCCACCCAGAACCTCCTCCTCCAACCGTCCGGTCAGCAGAAGATGCATCTGGTCATGAACGATGCAGCCCCCGCTTAACATCAAAAAACTGTGCGAAATGTCCCTAAATAAATCACCTGGGAACCATATGACGCGTTACCCTGTCCTGCATTTGGAAAGACACTGTAATAAAAAGCAGGTACCTGCATAAATACATGACTTGGTTTTGGCACACTTGTTGGGCTGCTGGTTCATGCTTAATGATTTGAAAGGACAGTAATACATTAACTAGGGGGAGGGAAACCCAGACTACGGCCTTAATTCAGACAAAATGGGGCTTCTGCTCTCTTACAGCTCTGAGAAAAGGAAAATTATTCCAAAATTATTTAATTGTTACATCATTAAGTCATTAGGATGCTTTCAAAATTGCTCCCTACCTCTCCCCAGTGAACACACATGAAAGATGACACTTCTGTCACATTATTTTTGAGATACAACAACCTTCCAATTAATCTTCTTGAAAATTTACTTTCAGAATCAGAAGTCATCACAGTATGATTCAAAGCAAGCTTTGTAAAACAAATTAGATGTAGAATTTTTAAAGCCCCCCGGGAGTTTTTTCAAAATAATGGATTAACAATTAGAATAAAATTGAGTAAAGAGAAAATGACTCAATCTTCGCAAGTAACTAACATCAGAATTTTACTTATTTTTCAGTCAACTGCAGCAACATCAGCATCTGTTAACCAGTAACCCAGAGGAGTTGTCTTAGAATTGAAATTAGATGTAAATTATTTAGATTATTCACACAAACGCTGAGGTCTTACTGGCTGATGTTACAGTGTCAAAAGCCTTTTTTTTAAAAATTAATTTTATCGGTACATTTTAGGTACACAATAGAATGACCTTCATCATCGGAAATTTGGACCTTTACATAACAAATCTTGGTTCTTATTTTTTCCCCATCCACCTGCCCTCCTTTCCTATCCTCTCTAATTAAAAGGCCCTGGATTTTGCTAGTATTAGGCGTAACTAACAATGATAATGCCAAGTACAGGCGAAATCCAAACTGGCCAATAAAAGGAAAAAGAATGAAAAACATTTACTTGGAATTTGAAACAACTGTTTCTGAAAAAGTACTGTCCTTTGTATGTACAGTAGGAGCCACTGAACTCTACTATGCTCAGGTTTCATTATTTCTGTTTCCCTTATACTCAACAGTACAAACCTGTAGGGCATTTGGATCATAGGAAAAGTCAAGATCATAGCTGGGCCTAGCAGCACATCTTTGTAATCCCAGCACTCTGGGAGGCTGAGGCAGGAGGATTGCAAATTTGAGCCCAGAGTGAAAAACTTAGCAAGACCCCATCTCAAAATATAATAGTCAAACATAAAGCTAAAGACGCGGTTCAGTGTGAAAGCCCCACTACCACTCCCAACCCTAGAAAGCGGTGAGAAAGGCCAACTGGTGAACGCCGGAAGCAGTCTCAATTCTGCCGAAGCGGCACAGAGCATCAGCTACCTAAAAACGCAGGATGTGGGCTGGCCACAGATTCCTACGTGTTGGGGATGGACACCCTACATTTCCCACTCACCGCTTCTGCGCGGGCAGAGGCTGCAGGTCCCCCAGCGGCAGCCCGTCGGCGGTGAAGAATTTCAGCAGCTCCTTGGCACCCAGCAGGCCCGAATCACGGGGGCCCTCTTTATGGCCCAGCAACTGCTCCGACGGACGAGGTGATGGAGCAGCTCTGGAGAAACAATGCTCCCCAGGTCTAGTAAAGGCGCGTGAGAATTCACCCCTGTCAGAAAACGTGATAGCCAGAAAAGCGCACAAGGAGAATGGAAGAATTATTAAGCGAAACAATGAAGTAAAATCTTTGCGAATCATTTAGTTTCAGACTACATTTTCAAGACATCTGCAGGCAAACACTGAAACTTGGAGATGCCACATCAACAACTCTACTTAAATAAAAAATAAGCATAATTTCATTACTTAGAAAAGACAGTACGTTAATTATTCAGAGGTATGAGGTTACCAATTCTACAAAATTGAAATCTAAACTCTGGTGTTTTGAAATTCTGTACTGATTTGTATAGATTCCTGAGGGCAAGGACTGAATATTTCAATATTCTATGAATTTGAAAGATTATGTAAGCACATCCATGAAACGAGACAGTAACGGAATACTTCCTCCAAGGTCTCTGTGGCTGTGATGACGGCATTCTGAGCACCCCCCGATCGTTATTACGTCTGAAATATACACAGCACGGGACGCTACACTCTGCAAACTGCTATGCATGCAGTCTGCTCTTCATCCTGACAAATTTCCTTAAGAAAGATGGAATGGGTCTTATTTCAAAGTGAAGTAGCATAAATCCTTTATGAAATGAAAATGGAGCCTAAAACCAATCATTCCTGCATTTTAGCTAAAGAGATAGGTCACACCACAGACCTGGGGGGCACAGCTACTGAACATGATGCTCAGAACTGGACTGACTCCAAGTCTACTGTCACCCTATAAGCCAAAAAAGAAAGTTGTAAATACCGAAAAGTAGAGGACAGTTTTATCAAGCACTCGGTTACTGTCTACCATAGCTCTGTCCCTATAACATAAACTATTCTTTTGCTGGGCGTGGTGACACACACTTGTAATCCCAGCACTCTGGGAGCTGAGGCAGGAGGATTGCAAGTTTGAGCCCAGTCTGGGCAATGGAGCGATGCAAGCATAACATAAGAAATAAACAGGGGACTGCGGATGTGGCTCAGTGTGAAGGCCCTGGCCTCAATCAGCACAACAAAACAAACAAATCTTTCAATACTTGCACAGAAAACTGATATGATAAACTCATATGAATTTATTTCCTGTTTATTCTGTTACTCAGAATGAGCATTTTTATTGATAACCACATGATTAAAATACTGACATGTTTTAGAATCATATTTCTATACATTAAGGATAATGCACATACTGACAGTGGCCCTTCCCCTTTTTTATTTCCTTAATTTTTAAATTGAAAATATAAATCTAATAAAACAGCCAAACAAGAAAAGCCTCAAATGTATTTTCTGAACTTCATTCATACTCCGAGAAGGCAGGAAGTGCATGAAGAGTTTAATTTAATTTCTGTAGGCATCCTCTCTAATGGCGACTTACAAAGGCCTCTTAATGAATATGACTCTCAATCATTTTGCAGACTGGATGAGCGGCGAAATGTACAATTTGCATTTATATAGAACATGAGCACAAGGATATCAAAGCCATTTAAAAGACTTGCTTGAGATAAATTACACTACCAAGATATGTCTTTGATTTAAAAAAAAATAACAACACTGACAATACTTAATTGTGCTCAGCATTTTCAAGCTCGGAAGCTGCTTTTTCATAAATCCTCTCGTTAAGTTTTCACAGTTTTGAAGCAGACCTGGGATTTTTTTTATCCCCAATCTACACAAGAAACAAGAAAGTCATACAACTGGCATGGGTCTAAAATCAGATGCTGAGCCTGAAATTCACTGAACAACGACACATCATTCCCTAATTAAATTTGTTTTAACACAAAGCAAATTCTAAAAAACTTGCGACCAGTTTTTGCCTACAAACAGGAATCTGATTCCGGAGTTCTGATGTGTTTCCGCTGTGCACATCAGTAAGGTGTAAAAGAAGAGCTCCCCAAAATTTTCAGACCTGTAATCGCTGCTCCTAATTGACGACATGACTTAAAGTCAGGAACCAGGGAAGGGGAGTAGGAGAGAGCAACGTACCGATGGGGGAGGAGAGAGAAGCGGCACAGCAAAGAAGCTATAGGAAAGCAGCAGGAACACAGCCCTTGGATGTTTAGAAAAGGAAAACAACCCAGAGTCCAGGTGTGTAGGCATCAGACATTTCACCAGGGCCTTGCAAGGCAAACAAGCTTCCAGATCTAGAGGGGTTAAACTCAAGCCTTAAACTCTTTACTCAAATCACAATACCGAAGTGCTGGAGGTTGAATTCATGACAGGGCTGAGAAGGTAAGAAAGAGAAAGTGGACCCAAGAGCTCAGTAAGTTTCCAAAGGGCTGAACTCAGCAGGGATGGCGAAGCTTTCAGAGCTTTCAATGCTAACAAACAGCGGCTGCGGCACACACGTCAGGCTGCACGGCTGAACCAGAGCACAGCCCTTGCTGAGAACTAGGGAGACAGACACAGAAACGGTAAGACCTGTCTTCTCTGGCCAGCAACCCGCGGCGGGGCTCTACTTCTGTGTCGCAGGAGCGGGCACAAATCGAGGTGCTGAACCAAGACCCGAACACAGAACCGCGCTCCCACACACCCCGCCCATGCCTCTCATCTCCGAGTTCTTAAAAACACCAAAACTGCCCTGTACCCCACCTTGGCGTAGGGCGAAGGGCCCACTCCGCCTGCCCCGTCCCCCGCTGCGTGCCTGGAAGCTCCGCCCTGCACGGCCCTCCCCAGCAGGAGCCAGGGGACAGCAGGTGGGGACCAGGCCCAAGGGGTGGAGAGGAAACACCACAACCTGCACACAGCACCGGGGCCCTGCCGCTTACAGACATTCGGGGACCCCAGCAACAGCTGGGGGGAGCAGGAGACCATTCAGAGCACCAGACAGTGAGCAGAGAAAGTTCTACCGAGTATCTTTACAGTATCACCCCCATCTCAACATAACTGCAAGATCGTGTGCTATGAAAGAATAGGACAGGAGTACAAGAAAATGTGTTAGGGACCTAGACATGAATCCCCCCAAAACGTTCAACAGAAAGGAAGACGGCAGACCTAAGGAAACATCTACCCTAGGACACACAGCCAAAAGACAAAGAAATACACTGTAGGGAGAATGACCAAAAACATCCCCCCACTTTGGTACCGGGGATCGAATTCAGGACCTTGCTCTTGTGAAGCAGGTGGCAGAACCACTGTGCTAAATCCCTGGCCCTAGAACAATCGAATTTTTAATGTAAAATATCCAGGATGTTTAACGTGAATTAAAACAGGTATTTCAGAGAAGGAAGAAAACTGAGGGGTGACTACTGAAGAAATAATAAAGTCTCTCCCAGAGCTGAGATCTCTAGACTAAAACATCCTACGACCATGAGCTATGGTAATTTCAAAACAGTAAGGAAAATGGAAAATTCTAAAGTTTTAGAGAGGAACAAAAACCTGAGCTGGCACCAGGCTCCTCTTTAAGATAGGAAGCCCAGGAAAATCCCGAACCAGTCCAGGCATGCGGGGGAGCACAGCCCGGGGTAAGTCAGCTGCAGGGGAGAAAGCATCGGCCCAGCCCACCTTAGTGGGACATCGGGGAGGGCCAAGAAGAACTGGCCTAAGGTGAAAGGAGACAGAGGGCCGAAAACCGGGGGCGGTATTCACCTTCCGGAGGGAGGGCACAGACTGTCCAAGCCGGGGCAGGACGCAGAGGTCCTCCGGCCTCCCTCCACGCCCCACCGTCTTCGGCTGTGAGCGCTCCAGAGCTCCGAGGGGAGGCCTTGCTCTTCCTGTCCTCTTCCCAGGCCGCCTGTGACCGCCCCCCGCCTCCCAGGCTGGCCAGTGGGGTTGGGGTCTCTCCTCCTCCAGCCCAGGCTACTTCCTCTGGGGAATTCCGAGCCAGTGCAGCACTGCCCAAGCACACTTTGAGTTCTTTTCTCTCCAGAACTGCGCCCAGCATTGCAGCAGTCTCGCGGGGTCCCCAGTGAGAATCTCACGCACTGTGTGGTGAAGGCCAGCGGTCCACGCTGCCCCCTCCCCCTGTCCAGTCCGTCACAGGAAGGCTTTTTCTGGCTTAGCACCAAAATGCACCGCAAAGCTGTCCTGTTCTCTACCGTGAGGCCCCTGTCCCTCACTTGGCCCCCAGAAGTGATCACCTAACGGATCTCTCTGCCCCGTCTCTCCCTCTGCGATCCGTATGTCAGAAAAGAGCAAAAGTCTTCTCCAAAAGCAGACCCCATCCCTCTTGGCATAAACCCCCAAAAGTGTTATCAGAAGCCAATGTTCTTCACCCACTCACCTCCCAGGGCCCCCAATCCTGATCACCCACCGGCTCTCGTCCATCCCCACCACGAACGCAGCCACCGAGCCCGACCCCGTGTGGGCTTCATGCCCAGCCCAGAGTGGCTCCCGAGAGGCACACTTACTGGCCTGGTTACCTGCTCGCTCGGGACCAACTCTCCGCCCTGGGGGACACTGCTTGTGCCGCCCCCAGCCCCTGGTCGGTGCAGCCGTGAAGAAAAGGTGTGGCAAGTCATAAAGGCCACCGACAGAAGAGCTGAAGACGAAGGTGTGACTAGCAATGTCTGGGACTGGGGCAGGAAGACGGCTTTGCTTCCCCTTTTCTCAACGAGAACGCGGCACTTCGTCTTGCTGAGGCTGAGCCAGGGAGCCAAAGCCGCAGCAAGCCCGAGCGTGTCCGGCCTGGGTGGGCAGGGGATGTGTGAGCGGACACAAGACGGGAAGCAAGTGCTCACGCCAGGAAACCACACCGCGCACGACACTTAGCACGCTCCCAGGCGACACCTGCTCATGCACTCACAGGTCCGGAAGCCTGTACCCCAGTGTCCACTGTGATACCCGCACCCAAAAAGGGCAAAGAGAAGGCAGAGGAAGGCGAGCACTCTCCTGCTCACTGATACACTTCTCCTGAGCATCCACTAGCGGAGCCACGAACTGCTTACACGTCACAAAAGTCAAGGGTTAGCAAAGTTCCCTGCAAAAGACTGAGCTACAGCATCACGTCTTACGGACTCAAATGTTACCTCATTTTTTGTCTGGCTTTTTCAAAAGTCTCCAAATTTTGAAGAACATGCTTTTCTGGCCATTCCAAGGAACTGGTTTCCATTAGGCTTCCAGAGTTAGGTTCTACTCGAAGACTATACTACTTTGTTTTTGAATTCTAAAACTGTCTGGTTTTAAACATTGTTTTGAACTAGTACATATTGGTTCTAATAATTGGCTGAAAATGACTGAGTCTGAGCTGTTTAATCATTAGCCCTGACAGAGATACTTGTTTTAAAATTTGGAGTGATCTTTTAAAAAAAAGAACTGGCGGCTAAAGAGAAAGAAATACCCATAAGAGCTGAAAAGAATAACACACTGAATTTTGCTACATAAAGCGTTATAAATACAAGCAGACAGATACCTACATACATACCGTGTTGGTCACACAGGCCTTGATTCAGGCCTTTATTAAAGACCCCTCTGGGGGCCTAAACTGTGGGAAGTGCCATCAAGAAGTTTGTCGGAAATGAAAATAAAAGTTATTTAGAAAACTGAAAAATCAGCACAGTTAGGACTCATGGAATAAAAGCACACCGTTACTTTTAGTGAAATTATTTCTAAATGAAATCGAGGCAACTCTGTAGAGAACATACTGGAGGCACTATGTGATTCTCATGCTACAAACAGGAATTAGTACAGGTAGAATTCCAAAAACAGACTACTTTGCTCTCAAAGGTACACTAGTAAAATGACAAATACAGGGGTTGTTGTCTCAGGTAAAGGCTACTTTAGGGATAGTCCTTATTTTTAAATGAAGATGCTGTAACATACACATCCTCAAATCACTAACATTTCAAGTGTTACTCTGCCACTGTCCACCTCGGTTTTGTTGACTTGATTGGCTTAAGATGGTCTAGCAGATCAGTGCGAGTGCTGGGTGTCTCCAGTGGGCCACAGGCACGTGACGTTAGGGGCCACCACGGTCCAGGCACTTTCCCCGCAGGCTCTCTTTCCTACCCTCGTAGCTTCCTGGCTGCCACAAGTCAAGCAGCTTCTTCCACTATGAACCTCCTGCCTCGGAGCCAGCCAGCCACATGGAGAAATGGTTTTCCAATAAGGGGAAAAAATCAATAGCAATTCTGCACAATTGCATGCTGTGAATTCATAAAGGAATGGATGCCATCTTTTAAAAGAGTATTAAATTGTCTTTAAATATTGCAATATAATGAATTTTTAGCCTTGCCTATACAACCTAAATATAAAGGACATAGGCTAAATATTTAAGAAGGGGCAGACAAACATTCATAGATGTCTCATCTTTAATAGAATCCTTACAGCAAGTAAAGCACAATAATTCATCTGAGGGTCAGGACACTGTTTCATGCTGACACCAGAAAGGCACAGAAAGGTTCTTTGAGAAAGAAACCAAGGAGACAGTTTTCAAAACTTTTTAAAAAAATGTTATTGCTACTGGTGAACAAAGAAACCAAACCAACACCTAGGAAAATAGAGAAGGGACCTACAGAATCTCAAGTGACACAGACAGAAAGGTAGTGGTATCACCCGTGACAGGAAGTAGTTAATGAAGATAAGCTCTGATCTCGTACACCTAAATGTGAGTGAGTCACAAAAAAATCACATTACCATAGGCATGATCTGTTTAATAAAATGAGAATTACAAGTGCATACTAGAAGACTCGTTTCTAAATGTGCGGAATAATAAAATCATGACCTTGCAGGGTGAGCCAGCACACTCATCCCTGCCATGCCCAGCGGTGCCTGTAAAGGAGACCGTCACTGTACGGCTAGCACAGACATCACGGGTGCAACTGAACGATCCCGCCAACGCTGGCCACGAGTCACGAAATGGTCGGATGAAGGCATTTTCTACATGTGACTTGTCACCTGTTACACACACTAGAGTTCTGTAAAAATGAGCCGAGCAAACACCTTAGCAATTGTGCCCAACTCCTGAGGTGTGTGGCTGCAAACAATGGATCACGACAGGAAGCCTGACCTTGCTGTTTCCACGGGAAGTGTCAGGTACACAGAGACACTCACTCAGATCAAAGCTACCAGCACGTTAAACGCCCTAACTTCATCGCTGCAGCCACGCTTGAACTGACAGCCCATCAGGTTTCAGCTCGGGCTCTAAACATCTTCAGTTTTTTCATTCATTTAACGAGTATTTCAGGAAGCTCCCCAGCCCTGTGTGCCAGGCACTGTGCCAGGCTCCACGGATACCGCAGATGGCCAGTAGGCATGAGTTTACTCTCAGAGAACAGGGCTTGGAGGGAAGACAAACAAACATTTTATAAAGAATTACACCAATAATACGTAACCAAATGGGACAAGTGATGTGAAGAAAAACTATAGGGAACAGTACAAGAAATAACGTAAGCGGACCAAGGTCTGAAAAGCCACTCTTTGAGATACATGCACAGAGCGACAATCGGTGAACTGGGAAGAGCTGCGGGCAGAGGACACCGCAGGAGGGGTCGTGCGGGGGAAGGTGCATGGCCTCAGCAGAGTCAGGAAGCAGACCTGCCACTGGGATGAGCACGAGGCCGGCAGCCCAGAACGTCGAGGATGACACAGCGCCCTGCGCAGAACCACAGTGCGTGGAAAGGACTGGGGGGCAGGACACTCCGGCAGCTGGGCGGCAAAGCACCCTGAGGTCCGACCCCCCCGGCAAGCTCCCGGGTGCCCTCCCACCGTCCAGCCCCTCCATCTCCGGTGCCAACCTCTCTCCCGACCTCACCTCACCACAGGGTGTGCTGTTTCTCCCTTCTACTGATGTGAAGGTCACTCGAGGCCTCCATCGAGTCCCTGGCTCCTACCAAGCCTCCTGCCACGCCCGGCCTCGGTATGGTTCGCCTTTCTCAGTCTACGCTGAGCTACTTCACCTAAACCGTGCGGCACTTACTTCACAGCAGGCACCTTTCGAAGTCAGCTGCTAGTCATTAAGTTTCATCTTCACAGCCACCGTCCTCTCCCAGTTACAGGTCAGGAGACACCCACGACCCCAGACCCACAGACGGCGAGCTCGGGGCCAGCCTGCAACCTGGCTGTCACCGCAAGTGGTGCTCCTGCCTCGACTCACGCACGTCCCCATCCATAGCACCCTCAGATGTCCCCGGGCCGTTTGCTGCTGAACTGCGGTAGGACAAAGAGCAGGCATGGGGACAATGCAAGGACCACCGAGCCTCCCCGACACCTGTGTGCCAAGTGCTTCCCCTGTACCAACTCCTTTCACCTCACCAGGGCCCCGGCCAGTGGCTGCATTGTTTTCCCTCTTAGGGCTGGGGGAAAAGGCATTCAGGTTAAATAATCTGCCCAAACCCTTCAGCTAACAAGTGAAGACCCCGAGACTGGACCCTGAATAGAGTCTGTGCTCTCACAATGGAAGGCACCCGTGCTGCCTTCGTATCTTGTTTGCAAATAGATCAGAGCCTTATTGAAAGCCGAAGGCTGGGCTTCTCCCTTCTGCGCATACCTTCACGGTATCAAATACAAGAGCCATTCAGAAAAAAAGACTGCTAACTTGATTCTCTGATCGCTTCCTCAATAAAATTATTTTCACAAAATAAAAACCCCAAATTGCCCTCTACACTTAAAATTGTGCGAAGCGACCTTCAAATGCCTTCTTGGTAGATACCGAAAAGCTTTGCTCTATTCCAATTCACACAACAACACAATCCAGGAAAACAGAAATCCAATTCAATACAGAAATGATTTCGTGCCTCCTCGGTGTAATCTGGTGACTGTTCCAGCCCTAATGAGGGCAAATGTGATGCATCTTATCACAAAAGGTTCTCTTTGTAGATTCTACTTTCCTCACTCTCTGAAAACACAGAACAGTAGAAATCCACCCATTCTGGCAGCTTAGCAAGGCTAATAAGAAAGATCACCTTAAAATGCTTCTCCTGCTGCCCAAAAACAATTACACCGAACATCCTACTGAAAGGTGTTGTCAAAAAGTCTGTGATATCTAAATAAGTACAGAGCACATAGGCAGCACGATCAGAAATCAGAGTGAAAGTTTCAGTTTAACGAATTACAGTCGAAGATCTACTGCCCTGAGTTCCGCTCACTTCCTCCCGCTCCCCTCAAACACACTAATCCCACTGCTCTTGCCCCTTTCCGAAGCAGCTCTGGACCCCTCTTCCCGGAAATGTCCTCGATGTCCTGAATCGATTCCAGTGTTTACCTTTCCTGGCCACTTGCCCTTTGCTGGTGAGCTGGAAGTTCCACGCTGCCAGGCCTGATGGATCAGACGGAGGAGGCACAGGGCCCCATGTTTTCACGAGGCTGCTTTTTCATGGGATGGCACTGGGCAGCAGCACTCACAGTGGACCACAGCGTCCAGAGAGACAGACGCTCAGGAAAGAGCACCTCCAGAACCGCTTCCCAGAGAGGCAAAAGCCACGGAACAGTGCGTTCAGAGTGAGGGCGGATTTTGAGGGGGCTGGCGATGTGCCTTTGACTATCATAGGTCGTTAAAAATGTAAACATCACTGCTGATGGTCCCATGTCATATACACATACATATACAACAGGCATTATTATTGAAACTTATAGAACGCATTTGGAGTTGACCAACAGATCTTAAAAGCTTTAATAATAGCTACCACAGATGCTCCAGACAAAGAACAAAATTTAAAGCAATAAAAAACTTACCATTTAACACAGCTGAGGCTTTAGTTCTATTGATCTGTCTTAGAACTGTTTCAGGAGTAAGAGCATCAAAATGATGAAGAAAGCGGTCCCTGGTGAGTCTCAACAGACTTTTGAGCTCATCAGCAGAAAATGCTGCAGGCCCCTTGGCCAACTTTCTCCTTTCTGGAACACAAATCAATCTAATTAACCGTAAGGCTTTCTTTCGAGTCTCTCTGGAGTTCATCTACTACTCTGTCATGGAAGATATTTTCAAAGATTAAACAAGGGGCCAGGGATGTAGCTCAGTGGTTCTGCCGCCTGCCTCGCAAACACAACATCCTAAGTTCGATCCCCGGAACCAAAAAAAAAGGTTAAACAAGTGAATTTCTTCAGCAAATCAACATTCCCAGGTAGGCACACTTTCATTTTAATCTTATTTGAACATAATGACAGAATTCCAGTTATGTGAGATAAGGAGAAACAGAGTAATTTGTTAACACCAAAAGATGACATATAATAAAGAGAAGTTTATAGAAGGTTTTAGAAATATACTGCAGAGCATTAAAAATGGTCATACATTGACACATATATGGAACTAAAACTTGTTAGACTTTTTGGCTAATTCTCAAAGACTAAAAGCAGGTCAATAACAGAGAAAAATGATAAATAATGACACTGTGAAATAAAGTTTGGAAGACACAAATGGCAGCCAGGTGGCGTTACGCTGCATTCTTAGGTGTCCCCTAAAGCCTCCTGCGATCCCACAGGCAGGGCTGTGGCAGGCGGGTAGAGTCAGGAGGCGGGGTCTGCTTGGAAGAGCAGGTCTGGGGGCAGGGCGGAAAGGGTCCATCTCCCTCCCTGGCTCCTCTCTTCTCTCTCTACTTCCCATGCTCCATGCCGTGGGCAGTGCTCCTCCGCCAAGCCCCTCTGCCTTGCAGCCAGCCAACTATGGACTAAAGCATGAGCCAAAATAAACTTCTTCCTTAAGTTGAGGGTGTTGGGCATCTTGCCCTAGCAATGAGAAAATGATTAGGGTACCCGATAGAAGAGTGGCAGGGCAGGGGACGGTCACCTTGGTGCCATCCCAGCCCTAGGAGGCACAACTGAGGTGCCAGAGGCTGGCAGAGGTAAGGTACTGCCCTCCTCAGGATTGGCTATGCTGGTCCCGCCCCTGGCCTCCAGCCCTCACAGCCCAGCAGCTCTGCTTCCGTTTTTGTTTTTTTTCAATAGTCACAGACTATGGGACATCAGGTATACTGAAAAGTAACACTGAAGCTGAGTTCACAGTAAGGGATTAAACGCAAGTCTGCGTACACAGAACTGAAGGTCAGACTCCAAGCCCTGCCACCGGAAAGCTGGCAGCTGTGATGCAAGACTAGAGGATTCTGCTTATTTATACAGTTGTAACAACGCGACCTCGCCACTGACTTGCCCCAGATTCACAGCTTCGCTGTAAGAGGTCACTGGAAGGACAAGCGAACGCGGTCTTTGTCTACGCCAGCTGGGAGCTGAGGAGGATTTGAAACTGCAGGCTAGAGTGGGACGTCCCACCAGGAATCGCCGGTCACCAGCAACAGAAAGCAAATTAAAAGTGGGTGCTCTTGAGAAAGGCAAGGGGGCGGGGGTGCAGAAGTGTACACGGTGCCATCTGAGGACCAGGGCGGAGCACGAGACCGATCTGGCAGGGCAGTGGGCAGGCGGGTGCCTGGATTCTTACACAGAGGCCAGGAAGCACACAGGGGTCACCTGGACAGAGGACTCGGGACGGAGTGAGTGGAGAACCCCCAAAGCACAGCTCTGCAGCAGAAGTGATCTTCACTGGCATCAAGAGAAAGGGAGAAGAGGTCAGTCAACCTGGCGATTCAGGGCCAGAGGGTTCCCAATGAGTATCAGTCACTGCCTTACTGATGCTAAAACCAGATGTCTTGTAGATTTCCCACATAAGTGCACCACAACTTAACAGACCTCACACACCAGGATTCAGACCACGAATGGCGGACAGAATATTTTGTTTGGACAGTCCTAATTTAAGAAAAATTATAAATGAACATGATTTTTTAAAAAATTGGTAGTAACTTCAGTTCAGTAAATACCATTCTCTTCTGGAAGACATGGCTGATTAGGAATGTTCAACTTTTCAAAAGACAAGGAACACCAACCCAGAAGCTCCAGAAGCCTGCTCTTCTAACCGGCTGTGAGAATAGTTTAAACACGGAGGAAATCCCTGCTGTCTCTGGTCAAGCAAGATCCCCCTGAGGTACACTTTGTGCTACCTTGAGGACCAGAGCTGGGGAGGAAGAAGCCATGTCTGCTTGCTGTTCTGTCTTCCACGCTGTGCCACATAGGACCCCTATAGCTACAGTGCTGCCTTCTACTTCGCAAGGTATTTAGTGTGGCTAGTGGAACATACCAAATAAAGAATATTCAACACCTCTCAGAAGAGAAAAGCTGCATAGACACATTATTTAGATCTTTTGCAAGAGACAGAGGGAGGGGAAGGAAGGAGATGTAAAAAGAATTAAATAAAAGATGGGTAATGGGAAAGGGAGTTAGGTCTTCTGCAAAAGAGAAGGGGACCAAACGAGATTATCTTGCATCATACTAAATATCTAAACTTTTTCAGCATGCTTAAACTTTTTCTTGAGAAGTCACTGAAACACAGTATCACAAAAAATCTGAGGAAGTACAAAAAGCTGTAAGTAAAACAACATGTAAAATACAAAACTTCCAATTTTATATATCATCACTTTAAAATTATACTAAATATAGTCTTCAAAATAAGCACAATTAATGATGATTTAAAAATTAACCTCTAACAAGTTTTGTTTCTGCATCCTTGTAAGAAGCAATGCCCCAGTGGGCTCAAATTTGAGGGAAGCTTTTTTTCCTCACTTGGCACTGGGCAGGGAAACAGAAAATCAGTAATCTCCACGTTTTGTCTATAATTTTGAAGAAATCTTTCTGCACAGTCCATTCTTCCTGTGAACTAAAATCACCCAAGGGAGCTGCTGCTGGACTCGGCTTCCGCCCGTGCAGACAGATTCGCCGCACACCTAAGCGAGCCGCCCTGCGGCTGTGCAGCCCCGCGCACACCGGCACCCTGCTGGGCTGGGCTGTCACGCTGGTTCCTGTGCCCCGGGACACGGATGGGCCTTGGCTAAGCCTGGGCAGAACAGCTGTCTGCACGGAGGATCTCATCAGAAACGGTCCACGGGCCGTTACGCCGCGCCGTGACCGAGTGCTGGGCGCGCAAGTTGGCAAGGAGCTCACAGACGCCAGAGCTTGCGGCTCTGGAGCTTCCCTGCCATTGCCCGGAGCTGGGGAGCCACGCAGCTGCACATCTGTGGAGCCCGCCCGGCCCCAGCCCGGCCCACCCTCCTCCCCGCTCTGGGGGCAGAGACCTTGCTGCAGCTGTCACTGCCTTCCTCCCCTCGCGACCCGGACCGCGGCCCTGCCGGAGCCTCTGGTGACCCCAAGGAGACTGGATGGGCTCAGAGCTCGCAGCTCGGCCAAGCTCCCAGGGAACAGAGAGAAACAGAAAAAAGCAGAGAGGCCAGGAGGCGAGGACAGAGATGCTGAGCCGGCCTGGGAGCCAACACTGCCACCCAGCACTGGGGCTGAAGCGGAGGTCGCGGGGACTCAGAGGCCGCGCTGGGCTCCACAGAGAGTTCAAAGTCAGCCTGGAATATGGTGCAAGACCCCGTCTCAAAACACAAAAGACAAAAGGAAAGAAAAGAGGAATGGAACAGAGATGCTGAATATAAAGTGCAGGACGCTTACGGGGAGGAAATCAGGCCTTGGCGGGAACTTGGCAGCGACAGAACAAGTCCAGAAGTGAGTTCTATGCGCTCTGATGTCTGAAATCCGCAGCCCACACTCCCAGCAGCACAGCACGTCAATACACTCTGGCGCCTACGTTTTTACCGAAACTCATTGGCCCTCCTAACTGCATTTGCCTTGAATAAACGTTTTTTTATTAAAAAATGAAGAATATACAATCACCACGGTTCTACACAACTGAAAATGTCAGTACTCCTCTTGTTAATAATTAAGGCTCTGTATTTTAGAATTGTCTTCTATTGAATGAACAGACCACTGAATTTAAGGTATTTTAAAAATGATTTTAAACAAAAAATATTATTTTATAATACATACCATTTAAATATTTTTTCTACATGAAACTAAGGTCTCATGATTTTAATGAGTTTCTTGGAAATCATATATCAATGACACGCTTAAAGTAAGTTCATATTGGGCCACAATGCGTGCTTAAGGCTTATTAACAAAAATTAAGACTAGTAAACTAAGTTAACAGAGCAAAACCCTACAATTATGATCCTGCAAACAAGCCTTACCTGGGCATGGTAATGCACACCTCTACCCCAAGCACTCTGAGAGGCTGAGGCAGGAGGATCACAAATTGAAACCCAGGCTTGGCAATTTCGAGAACCTGTCTCACAATTAAAAAGGGCTGGGGATGCAGCTCAGTGTGAAGGACCTGGGTTCAATTCCCAGGACTGCTGGAAAGGAGCAAGGAAAAAAGGAATGCAGGAAGGGAAGAAGACGGGAGGGAGGGAGGGAATAAAGGGGAAAAGTACTAATTTCCCAGACAAGGAAAATCCATGACGCCAACTTCTCTCAGTATGAGAAACGAGCTTAAGTTACCATCACTGATGGTCACAGTTACAAGTCTACTAGTCAATGGTCAAGCAACAATTTCTCTGGATTTGCACTTTCTCCCTTTGCGGTCTCTACCCTCCAACTACCAGAACTATACAAAAGGCTTCATATATAGATGTAGATATAGACCGTGTGTGTGTGTGTGTGTGTGTGTGTGTGTGTGAGAATAATTAACTTCTGTGTCCTTTCTATATCATACAATCAAAAACAAATTATGAAACACAAAATTTGCCTGGCAAGACATGTGTTTACATGTTAACAGTGACACATGAATCAACAGGAATATTCCGAATCTGGTGAAAGAAAGTTGCAGACCTCTTCTGCTGCACGTCATGGGTATGGAGAATGGGTGTATAAATGAGTGTGACACCCAGAAGACAGTATGAAAGCAAGAGGGCAAAGGAATGGCCGGTATCTCAGCCAGACGCTACTCACCCAAACATTCCTTCAACACCAACGCTTGAGCAGTGGCTAAATGCTCCTCTCTCTGTACAACCTGTTCCCCAGAGAAATGCGGAAGTGCTAAGAGGTCAAAAGGACCACCTGAAAAACAGAAAACACTCGACAGGGAAGATACTGCTATGTGAACAATTAGTGTTCCATTCCTAGCCATGTGTTGTGATGCAATTTAAAAAAAAAAAAGTCACTCGCCTCTCTTGAGCTTATATATTTCAGAGTGACACTAAAGCAGGAGAAATCAGCATATTACATTGTTTCCCATTTTACACTTTGACCAGATTCTTAATTCTCTGTGGGAAATGTAGGCACCAGAGCAAAATTCCTGACAGCATATTTTCACCAATCTGTTCAGAATACACGAGGGAGAGAGTTGCCGTCTCTACAGGTTCTCCCAGTCTGACCCCACGATGAGCCGCCCCACGGCTGCTCCCCTGAGGGTCCTGCCATGACTGTAACTCATGCAGGATGGTTTCCGGACAGCCCCGCTGGGCCAGCCTCTCGCTACCTCCCAGCTCTCCACAGAATGCTCCACACACCAGGGCTGCACAACTCATTTATGGAGCATCTCGGGCTTTGTTCCTGTCTCCCCTACAAGCTGAGGTCTTTGAAGCTTCGCCCAGTGAGTGCCATGGTCCCGAAGGGACACAGACACAGGTCCTATCACCTCTGGGTTCTCCCAGCTACACTATAAACTCCACCTGCCCTGCACAACGTTCCCAACACGGGGCACCAGCTCACAGGGGACCTAGGGTCTTCTGAGCACTGCTGCCTATTGCTTACTCGTGACTTGTCGTGCACAAGCGTGCTCTGTCTCACTGGACTCAGATCAGTAAGCGGTGCACACAGGGCCTCAGGGAGCTCAGCACTCCCGGAGCTGGGCAAAGCCTCAGCACTGGGGGCCTGCCCTGGGTTGGTAACGAGGTTTGGTAAAAGTGACATCCAGGGACCTGCAGCCTCTTAGCGCCACGGCAGTACAGGGGCAGCAACCACGTAAGAAGTCAGACCATCTTGGGACCACAATGCTGAGAGGAAGACCACGCCGGTGGTGGGGAGTTGTGGGGAGGAAATCAGCTTCCGTCTGTTCCCACCACCCTAGTGCAGGCACCAGTGTGGGGGTGAAGAGCCGTGAGGGGCACCAAGCCCTGCGGGGTCTTCCAGACTCTAATCCCCGCATCCTATGTGGGACTCAAAATGGAAATATCCAGCCAAACCCAGGCGACACAGGGGACCAGGGCAGATGGTGGTTCTCATGCTCGACTGGGCAGGTGGGCAGGCAGCAAGGGAAAGACAGAGAGGTGAGCATAACACAGGAAAGGTCTGAGAGGAAGTAAGTAAAATGCAAAATAAATTCTAGAAAAATAATAATGTGTAGTTAAAGCAGATGATACCAAAACGTGTTTGGAAACAAAGGTTGAATTTTAAATTTTATTACACTTAATGCAAACTAAATTAGATCTTTTCACTTAAAAATATACGATACTTAAAATAAAAGGTAAATTACTGATAGAAATCTAGTGCGGCGAAAATAAGTCAACGAAATATTTAATCTTTCTTCTACTCAAAACCACACAAGCTAATTCTACACACACAGCCGGAAATGCCCTCGCTCACTTAACACTTACTCAGTTTGGCATCCGCTGTCAGTGTTTTCGTCTTTCCCAGAATGGCGCTGAGTGCGAAGGCGCCATTGATCTGGCTGGCGGAGTGAAGCAGGGTGGCCCTGCACCTTCTCCTCGCCCCACCGCGCAGCAAGAGGTAAAAGCTCGCTCGCTCTCCCTTCACGTCCACGTCGGGAGCTAAGGAGAGAAAGGGCCCGGATAAGTACGTGAGACGCAGCCCAAGACATGGCCGTCACCGGCCAGAGGAGATGGACAAGGCTCGAAACAAGCTGGAACTCGACTCATCTGGGGCCCGTGGTCGCTCATTTCACTCATTTCTCCTCATCTCTTCTTTTTTAGGCTTTTGAGACAGGGTCTCACTATGTAGTTGAGACTGACCTAGAACTCACTATGTAGTCCAGACTGGTCTCGAACTCACAGCGATCCTCCTGCCTCAGCCTCCCAAGTGCTGGGATTACAGGCGTGCACCACCACGCCCCGCTCTCTTCTTATTTTATTCAGAGAAATGACTGTCCTTCTTGAGCCTGGAAGAGTTGAGATTTCCTCTCTAAATAAAAACAAACAAGGTCTCTGGCTTAGAAGACATGAGACAGAATTGAGGGTTGGTCTTCTGAATTATCAGGGAATCCAAGTGAGTGTTTATATATTGAGTACCCAGGCCCCTTGCCTGGCTTTTCCTATATAATTCCCACACGTTTAGAAGCTAGACAGCAGAGGTGAGCCATCTTTTGGAAATATGGGCAGTCTTAGAAAAGACTAAAAAAAGCAACACGGGGGTGGCAGTCACCTGGGGAAATAACCTAGATCTCCCTCCAGTGAAGGTCTCAATCGCTGTGCTCTGCAGCAACACGGGGGGGGGCGGCAGTCACCTGGGGAAATAACCTAGATCTCCCTCCAGTGAAGGTCTCAATCGCTGTGCTCTGCCCACATATCTAACTTTTCCAGTCAGATTCCTGGTTTTCCCTGTTAAATGTGAACAGCCAGAAACTGCGGGGCTTGAAGGCAAGTTGCTATTATGAAAGCCAGAAGCAAAATGAACAAGAAGAAAGCAACCTATGGGAAACAAAGAAAATGCAGCAAACAGAAAAATCTTAAAAACAAGCAAAGCAGATGACTAAAATCCTCTGAGGTGTGACACCCCTTAAGAGGAGGAAGTCACAGGAGCTCGCAGGTGAGAGCACTGAGCAGAAGAGCCGCGTGACTAACCACGCTGCACAGACGTCCAGAGCTGGGCGTCTCGCACAGCTGGCCCCGGGGCCGCCGCTAGGCCCACGCCGTCTCCTCCTTTTCATACGCAGCCCCTTGTCAACTACCAGACATTCTCCTCTCTGCTTCCACGAGGCTGGCTATGTAGACCACAAGGACTGAAAGAAACTTTGGGGTGGGGGGTACTGGGGATCACACTGAGCTAAATCCCTGGATTTAGCCCTGGAAGGAACTTTTGTAGGTGATGATGTTTATGGCACAGGCTGGTGGTTTCACAGCTATACACTCATTCTGAAATTCATCAAACTGTACAGGTTAAATTTATATAGCTCTTTGTATGTTAATCATGAATTAAAGTAATAAGTACGAAAAAGAGCTCATGGAAATTTAAATTAATAAAGCAGAAATAATACTCCAACTAAATGATTATAAAATAGATTTTCAGGAAATCTATAAGAAAGTACAGTAAACAATAAAGAAACGGAAGACAAGGGAAAGATAGGGAAACCAAAACAGGCAAAATAATATGGAAATAGGATCTACAAAAAAAAAAAGAACGTTAAAAAGAATAGATCAACAAGATTATTATAAAACAAAAAAAATATTAAAAAGTAATTACAAAAACATTATCTTGCCAGGCATAGAGTAATTCCAGTTCTCAGAAGGCTGAGGCAGGAGACTCACAGCAAGTTTGAGGGCAGCATGGGCTAAGCAGAGCACAAGGCCAGATTGGACTATATAGTGAGACACTGAATCAAAACAAAATAAAAAACAGAACAAAATTCTCCTTCCAAAAAGCATATTTCCAGGCATTCCAAATACCCAAATATGAATTAAAACATGCATTATCATAAAAAATTAGATGAGAATCAACCAAAAAGAGCAAAAGGAAAAACCTTCATGAAGATGAAAAGAGTCAGAGAGCCCAAAACTATGGAACAAATCTAGCAGTAAAACTAACCAATCTGTGGGGACAGACTCCTTTCCTATATGTGATTTGATAGAATACTGTGCTACACACAGTTCGACTGGGAAAGGTGATGACATAGTGACGGGATCACTGGTAATGCAGAGTCCCATACAGAGACGGATGCAGGGTGTGGTGAGGACGAAGACGTTACGGAGCTAAAACCCTCATGTTCTAAGAAAGAACAAGTGGCAATTAACACAAACACCCGATTTTCAGATCTAGAGTTAAAAACAGTCGCTTCTAGAGAAAAGGAAATGCTGAGGAATAAGAGCAACTAATTTTTAAAATATCTTTGAAATATAATCTCCATAATGTATAATTTACCTACTTAAATATTTGATTCAGGAGTTTTTGGTATATTCAGAGTTGTGCAACCATCTTCAAAATCTAATTTTAGAACATTTGCGTCCCCTCTAAAAGAAAAAACTCTATAACCATTACGTGTGACTGCTTGTTTTAAATCAACACTTGCAACCTGTTGAGATAACTGACTTTAAATTGTGCCACAGTACTTTAAAAAGACAGAAAAACAAGTTTCCCCAACCTAAGCAGTCCCCTTAAACTTCCCCTCCCTACAGCTGTTGTTCTTTTTTCTATTACAAGTAAAATTAGTAACTTTGACCCTGTATGTAAGATTTCACAACCTGTCGTTCTCATAAGATCCTATTTTTATCCAACCAAGGGAACCAAGATATGCTAAGTTACAAAACTGTCACAGCTTGACTAACTGCCTTTGTTTTGCTTCTGTCCAGAAGTGTCATGGTGTTAGGTAGACCACAGTCCCTCTGCAACATGTATAAAACTAGAACTCTTCCTTTGCTCAGGGCTCAGCCTCTGGACATGAGTCTGCTGAGCTAGCTGGTGCACACCTAAATAAACCCTCCTGTTTCACCCACTGGTGTCTCTGATTTCTTAAATTCTGCAACAATATGACTTTGACAAAAAAAAAAAAAAGGGGAAGAAAAATGAGCTAAATGTAAAAAAAAACAAAACTCAAAATTTAATTTTACTCATCAGTTATACTAAAAGGATGAAAGGTATAGAGGTAACAGCATAGCATATACCACCACAGAGCCATGATACTTAGTTATAATCACTTTTCTATACTCATATCTGCACATACAAATTATAGGTAACAGTGAGATCAAAACTAATGTTAAAGCAAGTTCCTGAAGCACAGATGAAGGACACTCATGAAGAGATGCTCAAAGAACTGGATACTAGAACACCTGGGATCACAATCCACTGAATCCTGAAGTCAGCAATTAAGAAAAAGAAGAAAGTGTCAGGAGCTACGGCAAATGCAACAGTGAGAACTAAACTAGTTACAGTACTCTCGGCTTTCTGCCGGTCAGGAGTATAACCTGTTCAACTTCATACCCCAACGGTTTTGTACTTGGTATACAGTACTTGGTATATCAGTGCTGTCTGATTCAAAATGGAAAAAATTATAGAGATAACCATAACATAAGCATTGATAATGAAGGATTTAGACTGACAGTGGGACAATGATCTGGAAGTGAGGGTGCAAAACTAAGGACCCACAGAGGCAGGAGGGGTCTCAGAGTACGGAGCCACTTGAACAGAACAGGGAGCCCCACAGCCAGCTCTGGGCCCCTTCAACAAGTTTGACTGGTTTGCTGGCTCATCCCCTAGGCGTTGCATCCCAGTCAGAGTCCTTCCCTCCCCACAGCTTGTTCGCTCCTCCCTCTCATCAAGCCTTTCAATGTTTTCTTAATTGGTTCCATCAAACCTTCATGCATTGCAAATTTGCCCTTGCTTCCTTTCGTTGCATTCAAGGAGTCTCCCTGGGCAAATACATTTGCTCTGACTGACTGAACCGACTCACAACAATACAGCAGTTGGGGAAAACCGCCTCCCGCAAAGCACCCAGGTCTCTCCCACCCAGAGATGGGAGCAACGAGCCCACTGGTGAGCTTCCCACGGGTCCACAGTAAATGAAGAAATGCTTATTCAGGAAAAACACTGCTCAGACAGGGTGAAAACTGTCAGCTGAGAGCACTGTGGCCATGAGCTGTGTCTTCCCAGTCTACTCCCACTTTGGCTGGATGGAAGACACTACTGGAGGCTTCATGGCCAAGAAGATGAGTCACCTTCTCCTTTCCACTCCTCACCAGGCCTAAGGATGTCATGGGGGGACGGGCTGGCTGCATTTCCCATCTCCCCAGTTCTGACCAGAAGAGGCCAACTCCTCCCGAGTGTGATGAGACTTGAGGGCCTTCCCTTCTCCACCAGGCACCACCCCACGGAGAGGACAACAGGGACCCAGAACCCTCAGCTCAGCTCTCAGTAAACAAAAACAAGCAAATGATCTAGTTCACTTCAGAGAACCAGGAAAGATACCTAGGAAGAGCCATCTGGTATCAGAATCTATTGCAAGGTCTAACCTCAAAAATCACCCAGATTTAATTGGATCAGCAATTCAAACGGCTGTAAGCAACACAGGCCCCAGGGCAATGTAGAAAACAAACGAATGAGTTAGAAGTTAGCGAGATCTAAGGCTGAGTGTGCTAGTAAATGAGGTGGACAAGGACAGAACAGGAAAAGAGCAAGTGAAAGATCTGCCAAAGCCAAGGCTGAAAGCGCCTGCAACAAGCCTGTGTTCTCTGCAAGGTAATGCCAAAGCCTCTCCACTGAGAACAGAGTGCACTCACACAGCCGCCAACCCACAAGGCAACAACAAAAACCAATCTCGGAAGAGGAGAGCAGAGGACCTAAAATATCAAAATTACAAGACAAAAAGACAAAGGAATATGTGATATATAAAAACAAAACGGTGAAAGAAAATGGCTGAGAGGGGACAGTTGTGAAACGGACTGATACTTCACAGCAAACACACACATGCTGTGTCCAAAGAACCACACGGACCACGCTTAGAGAGAAGAGAAAGGCATGCTGTCTGATCAAGTAAAGAATATAAATAAAAAGATAGATATAATTTTTAAAAACAGCCAAATAAATAATAGCGTGAAAAAGCACAATAAACTTAAAGGGCTGTAATCTGCACAAAGTATGTGTTCCCATCGCAACGCAAAGATTAAAAGCTAATAGATACCTGGCGAATTAACATATGTTGAAACCAAACAACATGCAACTAAAAATCACAAGGGAAATCTTAAAATACCTTAGGATAAATGAACATTTAAAAATACATTAAATGTATAAAATGTAGCTACATCAATGTTTAGAAAGCAATTTAACACACCTACTTTCATTACAAAGATCTCAATCGAAAACCTAACCCTCTACCAAAAGATACTGAAAGAAGAGGAAAGCCAGCCCTTCCACTTCCCGGTTTGTACTCAGTAATTTTCAACCTGTATAACCGGCTCACAGCGGCAGTATCCACTCACAGGGCCCCTCGAGGTCAGCAGCCCACATGGCCACAACCAATGCATGGATAAACAAAACGGGGCACTCCGCACGAGGGAAGTTATAGTCCTGGTGCCTGCAACAGTAAGAGGAGCGGGCCTTGAAAACGTGCTGCTGGGTGACAGAAGCCCTCCGTGAAGACTGTTGATTACACGGCTCCATTTACACGGAGTGGCTCCCCCCGGGCGGGGAGGGAGACGAGGCCCACGGACGCAGCTGGTGAACGCACGGCCTCCCCGGGGAGATGAAGATGTCCTGCGAGTCACTACAGGGACGGCTGCACAACTCTGTGATTATACAAACTTCTACTTCCTTGTACACAGCGTTATGGTATGTGAATTGCACACCGATGAAGCTATTTTTAAACATTTTATTTTTAAATAAAAACAACATTAGTCACATATAATTTTAGCTATATTAATATAGATTATAAACTTTAAGAATTAGATATGAATGACTTTATATTCTACCAAGAATAATGTAGGTTATGGCAGCCTGTTCAGGGGAATTATTTAAGCCCCGCACATTATGGATCTCTTCAGACAATCAGACGTCGTCCCTGAATGTTTACACCGGCACACGCAGATAACATTAACTAAAAGTGAGTCATATGCTCTCTTCCGCGGCAGATGCGCCCCTCTCATCAGACATAACCCCTACATTATTTTACTTACACAGTGTACAAAATTTAGCTTTTTATCCACCAGAGGTGTCTGAACTCTCATTGTGGAAAGCTCAAGGAGCAGAAGACAACAGCAAAATGCCGCTCTGCACTTCGTATTCTTGGGGTTTTTTACTTTGGTCTAAAACCTCAACTTACAATCAAAACGGCATCACTCCGTAGATTTAGCGCAGAGCGGGAGGGCAGACTGCTGGGGGCGGTTGCGCAAATCCCAGAGATCAGAGCGCGCTGTCAGCAGCGAAGCCCTCTGCGTTGGTGCTTTGTGGTGCAGAGCTGACGAAGGTTATTTGAATTTCTCCTCTCCTTTTCCCCCGTCTTTCGGACTGAGAACTTCCAGAGAACCTCTGCCTTTGTTTCCCTTTCGATTAGCTCAACGAGTTCCCGGCAGCAGCCTGGGTCGATGAGGCAAACGGTTTCCAACTGTTCACTGTAGCCTTCACTTTCTACAACCCCCGATCAGTGGCTGGAGCTCTTCTTCCAGCATTTCCCCTTCTTCACAGGAAGGATGAGCCACGCCCCGTGTGGGCTCGTTGTATCCTCATTTCTCCGTTAGCTGCTTTATTAGCTCCGGAGTCTGCTGTTCGTGCTCTCTGGGTTTGACCGAGTAGAGGACGCCCTTGGTGGCTGTCCGATGAGGATGACAGTGTACGGTCTCTCTGCCTCTGGGTCCGCACATCTGTCTGCCACGACGGCTGCAATGTCCCTAAACACCTGCTCCACCTGTGTGTGACTCTCTCCATCTGACACCTGAACCTCTCCTTTAGTCAAAAATTTGCTTCCAGGCTTGCTTGGTCACCTGTTCCAAACGCACTGATGAGATCCTCCTCCTTTGCAACCTGACCTCTAGAAACATTTACATCGCTTCTCGGCCTTTTGGCTGAGATCAAGTGTAGAAACATTTACAAACACCGAGTGGGTCTGCCGAACCTCACTGAGGTCTTTTTCCTGCCACTCCGCCGGCCCACGACCTAGTTTTTGTAGCGGGTGACTTGGAAGCGCTTTCCCGCACGCTTCATCCGTACCACGGCCACACTGGTGAGGCAGATCTGGTTGGCGGGGTGGAGATCTGCACGGTGGCTGCTCACGGATCTCAGGTCCCGCAGGCCAGGGCAGATCTGCGCCTTGCTGGGATCACCCGGCGGCTCGCTGAGCTGTGAACGACCGCACAGCACGCGGCGCAGGGTAAACATTTTATCCTTGTCTTAGCTATGTAAAGTTCTGCTCATAAAATGAAAGTTCTCCATAGTAGAAAACTATACAACATACAAAAGTTTTTTTAACTATAGAATTTTATATATATATACACGTATGCACATTCATTTTTCCAAAAATGATAAAAAACTACTATAATTTTATTATAAAAGCCATATTTATTTCACAGATATAAACATAGACTGCGGGTAAAAGCCTATTCTTAATCAAAAGTACATGCAATCATTTTTGTAATTATAATAATTCTATTCATAAACAGCAGCATTAAAATGAATTTAAAGTTATTACAAAGGAAAAACATTTATTACCATTTTAATTTAAAACTATGGTTTGCCAAAAAATAGTGATCTTAATTATTTTTTTATTTTAGCACTTTCCAGGGCTGAGGATTTAGGTCAGTGGTTCTGCCGGCTGCCTCACAAGCACAAGGTCCCAAGTTCGATCACCAGTACAAAAAAAACAAACAAACAAAAAAATTACTATTCTAGCACTTTCCCAACTCAATTATGTTTCTCTTTACTACGCCATCCTTTCCATAATTACTTGAAATCCCACTACCTTTGGTAGCATTTTAATTAATTACATTAAAATTACAGGTGAGGTGTAATTACAGCAATCCTATTTTCCTCGAAAGAAAAATATTCACTTTATAGAACTTCCTTAACCATAATGACTCTGCAGTCACTTAAAAAATATTATTTGGGATTCAGCAGGTGTCAGTTAAAATATCGTTTATGTAAATACTGCAGACAGCAACAGATTCATGATTACCATAGTTGTTCAGTTCTCATTAGTCTTCCTAAAGAAATAAGGAAAGTAATTATTTAAAAATTCTGTTTTCAAATGCTGTATTCATGATGTGAGCCTTGCAGTCACCTGGGACACACACGCACACTGCTCAGACGTGCAGCTAAAGCAGGAGCTGAAAGCACCAGCTTACACTAGCTCTGTCAGTTTTACACGTTAACATACATGCCACAGTGAAGGCCCTGAGTATTTCATCTGCAGAAACCCTGCTTATATAACAAAAAAATCAAATTACACGTCAAGAAGTTTCTTAGTGGCTTAAAAATCCTCTAACACCCCTACCTTTTTTTAATCGAACCCAACAATATAAAAACAAAATCGTATTAATCTTGAGCAAAAATATTCCATGTGACGTAAAAGAAAAACAAGTATTCCAGGAAAACTGGGGAAAAAAGACATTCTCGTTCAGTGAATATTCTGAGTTACTGATAATTACCAGTATAAGTAATGGGAAAACAATAAAATCAGATTATCCAAGAAAATGTGGCTCGATTCTAGGAACTAAAATGATGGTATTGTTGAATAGCTACTTGAAGCCTTCTGCTGTGAAGATTACAAAAATATAAAGGATTTATAAATTCTACCGTGACTGTTAAGTAACGTAAGGATCATAACTGCATACGTTTCCTGTTAAAATATAGTAAAACACACCATTGGAAAGCAGCAATGACTGCATGAGCTCTTCGTTCAGATATTTCAGGATCTTCCCATACAAATAATGACTTCTTTATTGTTCTATGGACACAGAAACCAGGTAAGATTGGACAGGATAAGAAAAAAAAGAGCTGCAGAATTCACAGTCTTTTCCTTTCATTACCATCCTGCTTCTCCGGGTAAGGAATTAAAGCCGGAAGCCCTGTGACCTGCTGGCTGAGCGCCCACCCGGCCAAGAAGCACACTTTGGGTGTGTCTGGGTGGGTCACAGAGAGGTCACCTCAGGTACCGTCTGGTCCCTCACCCTTTCCTCTCCAGCACTGATCCCAGCTCTGCTCCCTGCCGGGCCCTCCCACCATGACGTCTCTGCCTTGCAGCCAGCCGACCCTGGACTCGATTCCCTAAAACCATGAGCCAAAGTAACCCTCTCATTCTCTAAGTTCTGGGTGTCAGGTCTGTTGTCCCAGGGACAAGAAAGCTGACTAATATAACACAAGCAACAATTCTCCATCCTTTCTCTGCCCCAGAGCACCTAAAGGACTTTCCAGTGACACAGACTTTCCAGCAGAGGGTTGAAGACAGCAGCCCTGAAGGCAGGGGTCCTCAGTCCAGGGTGCATATTTGAACCCCTTACAAACTATTAATGCCCTGGCTCCACCCAGATACCTGATTGATTTGTCCTCAGGTGGGGCTCACCTGAGCTTTTTTCAAGGTGAATGCAGTGGTAGCTGGTGTTATGAAACACTGAACGAGGGAGAGGAACAAAACTCTACGTTTAGGTCTAAAGACTTTCAGGCAATGCTTATGAAAAATAAGCCCCAAAACTCACTGCAGCATAATTTATACAAATACATGTACCTACATCCACAACAGATATTTAAAGTCTGACTTTAACAAAGCTGGAAAATTTACATAATTATCCATCCCACACTATAATTCAGTTTTGGAAAACTTCCAGCACAGGTTTTCAGTCCATCTTTCCTCCCTACCATGGCCTCAGACAACGAATGCTCTGCTGTCTTCTTGTCTTTTACAGAAATTTCATGCACAGTAAGTGATCATATAATACATAATCTTGTCTGACTTTATAAACTCAGCATGCTATTTCAGGAACACCACAAATTACATTGCTGAGTCTTCCATTGTTTGGGGAAAAAAATGTAGTCACCAGTTGATGGCTATCTGTGTATTTTCCAATTCTTAGCTATTATGAATGATGCTTTTATAAACATTTGCCCACAAGTCTTTATACGAAGATCTGTTCTCTTTTCTCCCGGATAGATAACTAGGAATGAAAATGCTAGATTGCATACTAAAGTGTAGGTATAACTGCCCAACTATTCTCCACAGTAGCTGTCTTATTATACTCCCACTAACAATGTGTGAGTTTTGCAGTTCCTCTACGTCCTCATTAACATCTGACGGTCCCTGTCCTTCATCACAGTCATCCAGGGACTACGTTGTTAAGATCACAGTTTGGTTGGAATTTGCATGTCACAAAAGACTAAAGATCTTGAGCATCTTTCCAGGAAATTTATTAGTAATTCACCTATCTTCTTTGTGAAATATCCACTCAAGGACCACCTTCTTTTGGTGGATTTACATCCCCGGTCCTTTTTTATTTTGAGAGAGGATCTCTCATTGCTAATTTGCCCAGGCTGGCTTCAAGCTTGCAATCCTCCTGCCTCAGCCACCCAAACCCTTAGAATTACACTCCAACTACTAATCAGCGTTTTATTATTGGATGGTAAGAATTATTTCATGTATGTGTCTTTTGTCAGATATGATTGGAAATACTTTTCTCAATGAATAGCTTGTTTTTAAATTTTTTAGCAGTGTTTTTCAAAAAGTAGATAATATTTGGCAGATTCTAATTTCTAGATTTTTTTTTTCACTCCGTGAATTGTTTTGGCATCTGTTATAGAAGTTTTACAGTTGCAGTTGTTGAATTTGGATATATTTTGAGCTCATGTTTATGGACAGAAGTCTACATATATAGTCTAAAAAACTGTAAATCTACGCGTGTGCGTACATAAGTGCGAGCCCTTCTGTGGGGTTCCGATTCTTCCTGCTCGGCGCCAGGAGTCCACTCTTCCTAGGGGCGTCCTCACCGCTTTTCGCGCCACAGGTCTGTGTGGGGCCCTAGGCCCACAGCCTGTCTGGACAGCTGTGGGGGCTCTGCTTCGCAGTACTTGTTCAGTGCCAGCTGGTCGGTTTCCTTATTTCTAGTCACTTGGATTAGATCTTTTTGTTTCTTGAGGTTGATGATTAGATTACCAATTTTAATCTTTTTTTCCAATCTACAATAAGCATGTAAGGCCTCCTTAATACTTCTTGGCACTTTTCCATACGTTTGACGTTTTGTTTTTATTTTTTGTTCAGTGAAAACTATTTTCTAATTTCCTTTTTTCTTTTCTTTGACCTATAGGTTATTCAGAAGTGTGTTCGTTTCCAAACACTTGAGGGGATTCTCAGGCTTTCACTGTTGATTCCTAAATTAACTTTACTGTAACCGGAGAGCATACTGTGCATTATTTCTTTTTTCTATCCTTTTAAATTTACTGAGACTCATTTCTTGACTTAGTATATACACAGGGCCTGTCCCGAAGAAGGTTCCTGGCTGAAAGAATACTTTGTCTCTGACATGAAAACCCATTTTCAAAATCTTTGCCAGAGTGCACTGGTTTTCAAGATGGAGATTATTTATAGATCATCCACACAGTATCCTTTTGACCTTTGCAGTTTGGCCAACTATTCTGAAACACATTCACAGGCCAATTTGAGTACTAACAGAGCACACGCTTCATCATTTCAGGACACCGCCTCAGTCCTTATCACTGCAGTCCCTTTACAAACACTGTAACTGGACTTTTCTGTCAGAAAAAGACATGATTTTTCTCAGAGAACCTTTAAAAGTTTTTCCTTCACAAGAAATTCTGTTTTTCACAAAAGACGCGACAACAAACTCAAGGTTGTAGAGCTGCCAGGCACCCAGAATTATAAAATTATCAGACAGCATTAACTTGCTATAAGAATAAATGTCAAGGCATAGATCAGAAAAGATCAAGTTCTTCAAATTCTTTTCAACAGAAGCGCTACATGACCTAACAAAAGATGGCGCCTGGGATTGGGCGCGTGCGAAATTGTTGGGAGGGCCTGCTTCTGCCCTGTGACATTAGAGAAGCTTGGTGATACTTCTGCACCTAAGTTTTGTCACTTGTAATAAAAGGAGTTTTAGAAATTTAATTTTCAGTATTGTGCTGAGAATGAAAGATAATGAAGCAATGCCGGCGATGCCAACACTGGTAGATCGTGCTGTGGTTACCTCCCTATGACTTGGACTCTGACGATGAGGTCTCATTTTTTTTGGACAATTTCATAAAATGTTTCCGTGAAGAGCCAGGCACTTTTCATTATACACTTGGCCTTTCAATACAGATTTTATATAAAGAACTCTTTCCTCAAAATAAAACAAACAAACAAACAAACAAAAAGCCGGGGATTTAGCTCACTTTCCTTAGAAATAAAATAGGGGTTAGACAATTTCTTTAGTTCATATAGCTTTTGCATTTTTCTATATCAATAATTTCTGAGTGTTTCACTGAACAGCATGTTTAAGAAAGCATTCTTTTGCTACTAAACAGTGTAAATTCCATGGAGAGGAATATAAAGTCTATCTCCCAGAGCACCGACCTCCAGATTATAGTTGCACACCTGATACACAGTATCTGTTCCACATTCAAATAAGTGAATGAAAGATATGAGTGAATGAATAACAAGTGACAAAGCGGTAACATAGGAAATGGCTGCAGGACAGTATGCAATGTAGTTTGGAGACCTGGCTCACGTCTGGGAACAGCTGGGTATAATTCAGCAGAATATGGAGGAACAGAGCTCTGGCTCGGGGGATCTGAGTGTTCCTGTACTATCTGGGATAGGGAAAGATGCCAGAGGGTACAACATGGGGAGGTGCAGTGTTCTGGACGCAAAGTTTATTGAAATGTTTACACTAATACTCGGCTTCCCTATTTGTACATAAGGAGTTCTGTCAGTGGCTAAGTAATAAGTTTCCCCTTCGGGAAGGGTTACAGGTAGAACAGAACTTAATAATCAACTCTCCACTTTGATTTTGTCGCCACTTTTAAGCTTTAAAAAAAAATACCATAACACATCGTTTAATCAGCCCTTAATGACCCAGACTAATCAGTAATCAACAATTTGGTTTCAAAGATTATCATGTGATCTATGTCATTATTATTCAGAAGTTACCACTAGTAATCCTTAAATTTCAAGAGGCAATAATTTAAAAAACTGAAATCAAGCCACATGATATTTTCTTAAAGTTACAATAAAAATCATGCAAAAAAACTGAGTAAACTATTAATCAATAAATAACCTTAAAATTAGAACCAGCAACATAATAGCCACTTGAAGTAGAAAGTCACAATAAGAAAAATAAATAACAAATAGGCTATCCAATAAAACTCACTTTATTCAGGAGATATTTTAATTATTATCAGACCTGGACATACGCAATGTTGAGAAACGTATATTATCCCATGACTTTATGTAGTGTAAGTGAAACTGACCATATTGCTTCTCACTAAATCTATTTCTGATTTTGTGTAGCATTTTCTAAAATCACCAGATTTTAGATGCATATTTATTCATTGTGCCTTTTTCTTTACCTTTCAGCTAATCAGAATTATAATTACTTTCCAAAATATACTCCTCACTTCAATAAACATTTCATTAAAAAAAGTACCTTGAGCCAGGCGTGGTGGCAAATGCCTGTAATCCCAGCACTCAGGAGGCTGAGGCAGGAGGATTTCTGTGAATTCAAAACCAGCCTGGGCTACACAGTGAGTTCCAGGTCAGTCTCAACTACATAGTGAGACCCTGTCTCAAAAAACCAAAATAAATAAAGAAAGAAAGAAAGAACCATGAATCTACCTCAAGTGTAAGGACCCATGTGACTCTCCTTTACCTCCCATAAGTTCACACCGTATCCTATTACTGTGATAAATGGAATTGTGATGCTGATGTCAATGATTATAACTTTCCAGGGTCTTCAAACAACCATTTACAAATATATTTTTTAAACTTTCTCCATTTCCATCTAAATGCAGGTATTTCTAAAGACCCTATTCTTGGCTCTCTTCTTTAGATATGTTGTCTGAGTGGTTGCTCTTTTTTCTTTTTTTAACCATTCCTATAACACCTGTGTGCACCAGTGGTGTCTTCACAATGGTAGCTTCCAAGTATAACACTGCGAAGGTTCCTCAGTGAATCTGGACAATTCTTGACCCTAACTTTAAAGAGTAATGTAGCAAAAGTGAGACTAGGCTAGTTCCAGGACTAAGTCTTCAGAAATCTTGGCAGCTTCAATTTTTGTTTGTCCTGAGCACCAGTAAAAATCCCAAACAGCCTGCTGGAGACATGTGAAGAGACCATGTGGCAAGAAAATGGCTTGGAGACTCGAGAGAGAGTCAGCCGTCTCTGCATCCTGAACTCAGCCTCCAATCTATGACGTCAATGCAGTCACATCAGTGACCACCAGTGAAACCAACCAGCAGAAGAACCAACCAGCTGAGCTCCGTCCTAACTGCAGAACCATGAACAAATACAGTGTGCTCTTTCAAGCCACTACATTTGTTTGTTAAACAACAGATAAGAAAACTGATGCTAAATGCAAATTCTAAATCTCTAGCTATGACTGTTCTCCAGCAATCTGGATCTAAATTCTAAACTTTAGACTTAACTTTCCAAATAGATATCTTACGTGAAGCTATAATTCAACATTTGATAAAATGGAATCCAGCATCTCACCTATTGCCTATATAAAATTGTCTAAGTTGCTGATTTTAAAATTCTTTTCCTCAGAATACTAGGCCTCTGAGGAGTGTTTCCATAGAAGTCTTGGTAGACCTGTTTCAATTGCAGTCTAGTCCCATCACAGCTTGGGTCATAAAAACTAACTGTAAGTTCAAAGAAATTTAAACAAATGTTTAATTTTGAATACCACTTACAAGGTTCAAATTTTAAGAGAAATGACAGACTATTAACTGCAGAACCAGGATTTATACCAAGGTGTTGTCAATGGACAGCTCTTTAAATTTTCTAGGCCCCTATTTCCTCATCAGTATAATGGGAATAAAAATGAATCTATAGGGTTATTATGAAAATTAAACAACTCAGTATTTTTGAAGTACGTATAACACTGCATAGCATAGTTAAATATGTTCTAATTTCTTCAGAAAAGTGTAAACAGGCTCATTTTTTAAATACACCACGTAACAAGGAACCTACTTTATTTTCATATATCTGTTTCCTCAAATGTCTCTGAGAAATCACTGTTCAATATATCAGCTTTCTAACTAACTAAATGTACTGCTGTGAGGTCACTGATACGTTTAAAGAATGTGGCTAGAGATAGTTAAATACTATTGAGCAATGAAGAAATGTCATCGTGTGCTAGGAGTGCAGTGAAAGGTGAAGCACTTGTCTAGCATATGAGAGGACCTGGTTCAATCCCTGGCACCTCAACAAAAAAGAAAAGAACGAAAAGAAAAGAAAAGAAAAGAAAGAAAGACAGGCAGGCAGGCAGGCAGAAAGACAGACTATCCCATTTCAGGATTGACAAATCCATCTCTCTCTCACAGCATTAACACAATGCAAATATTTACTACTCACCACTGACCGTCTTCGGCTTTTTGGCTATGTATTCCTTCCATTTTCTTGAGCTGAGCTGGGTGGGAGGTGGGACGAATATGTTGCTAACAGTGCATGGCAATGCAAAAAGAGCACCAACCTGCAAAACAGCGTGTGTCTTACTGACTGCGGACTGAAACTCACTGTTAGATGGGGCACATGGCAACTCCCCACTCACTGCCCTCGCTCAACACCACCACTGTAAGACTAAAAACTGCCCCACCCTCGGCAGGAAAAATAAGGCAAACACAGAAAGGTATTCAAAGCTACTGTCTTCCTTCCCCACTGAAGTACACATCTCCAAAAAAACCTATTTACTTTGTGTTCAGGTTGGGGGTTAATTTCTTTGTATATCTATAAAATAATGAGAAGCTGAGAGTTCTAACAACAAATTTGTCTTATTCAACCATAATTTTAGGACCATTGATGGACGGATCATTGTTCCAGCTTCAAAATTATAATACATCTAAAGTCAAAATAGGAATTTTTGTTCCTAGAACCCAGAGATTTAATGCTATTAGGTAAAACTGCAGAGAAGATAATAAATTATATTCTAGAAAACAGAGCAGCTAATGACTGATTTATGAGCAAAATCAGCTTATTTATCTTTTTACTCCCAGAGCTGGGTACACAGATGTTTATTAAATATTTGCTCAAAAAAATCACTATAATATATTTAGGTAAATTCGCAGTTTAATTAAAGACTAAATGAAATAAATTATAATCATGAAAACTGTATTTTGCCTATTTTAGAACTATAGCTACATCAATCAGCATATCCCAATAAAAACATTAATTAAAAAAAAACTTTGCCTAAGATCTTAAACCTAATGCAAAATTACTTTTGCATAATTGTTCCATGTAGATAGAGTAGTTAGTTATATGAGATATGCGATACTCAATTAGACTTTAATGTGCTAGCTGTTATTTATTATATTTGCTATGCATTCATAATTAAGGTATAAAAATCAGTATTTTAGAAAGAAAATAAAGGCAAAAGTAAAGCCTATAGCCTTTTCAAAGGAAACTATATTTTACATAGTCAAGTATTAGCAAATAAAAATTTAAAAAATTCAGCAACAGATACACCTAATTTTCTAAACATGAAATCCTTCTTCCTCCTTGTAAGGCTTCAGAGCCCACAATGCATGATCCACACGTCTGACAAGGTGGTAATGGGAATGCACCCCATCGGGTCCCAGCTACCGCTCGCTCCCTATTTCAGACGCGTCAAAGGCAGCCCACATGAAGGCATCTGCGTTTCTGGCACAGCTCAGTTTAGATTCTGATCACTCGTTCTCACCCTCACACTAATCACCAGGCAACCCGTGCAGGCCGGAGGCTATCGTTCTGTCTCCAGAATTGAAAGGCCCAACAGCATCTTCAAACCTGAGATTCAATCATTTCAGTGGCTCCTGCCTAACAGGAAGTCACCATGAAAATCATTTTAACAGTTCTGCAAATCCCTCACTGAAGTATGTGGATGTGCAGACACCAGAGGAGAAGTGGACATCCCACTCCTTACAGCCCTACCTCATCTTTTCCTAATCTGAGAAGAGAGCTTTACTGTCTCTCTGGGGAACAGAAAGAAAGCAAACTACTCAAAGCTCAAACACTTGCTGAGGGTCACATCACTAGAGCTTAAGCTCCCGGGAGCTTGTTCAAGGAGGGGCCTTCTCCACCCGACTGCCTCAGCCGCTAAGCAAGCAAAACAAGTCACTGCCACACAGCCGGAAGTCAAAAAAGAGAGAAAACCGAGTTACAAAGCAAAGGAATTATTCTAAGAAATAAGCATGCAGTTCAAAACTAAATTTTTTTCAAAAATGTGAAAGATAAATTGTAACCCAATATAAAAGAAAAACAAACTGCTTCAAATTTAGAGATTTATTCTCTAATTTACATAATATTTCTGTAAATATTATCTCTTTTGCTGCATTAAGAAACTTACATGACCCCATTTATGTATTGCTTACTGACAGAGTGTGTTCTAACAATTTACAGTCGTGGTCTGAGAAGAAATAAAAACCACAATCTAACACAGCAAACTGAAAACAGACCAAATAGACCAGGCTAGATCCCTGGTACAAAAAAAAATGTTTTTTCAATTTTTCTTCTAGAATTACTGTTGACCATCACCAATAACTAGATAAATTAATGAACATGTTATACTTTGTTATTAAATATTTATAGTTATTTATCTTGATTTTTACTACAAATATTAAGTCAAGGGCCAATTTATCAAATAAGTACTTTGAGGGCCGGGGATTTAGCTCAGCAGTTCGGTGGCCTGCCTTGCAAGCACAAGGACCTGAGTTCAATCCCCGGTACTGAAAAAAAAAAAAAATGTTATTAAACTTATGAGAAAACAAGGCTTGAAACCAAAATTTTAAATTATCATAGAATCAAGCATCTTAAGGCCAAAACTGTTCTTCCTTTATTATATCAACCTTCCATTGGAATTATAACTGAGATTTGATTTTTGCATGTTGAATGAAGCTGCTACAACTATATTAATCATTTTCTCCTCTCAGGAGTGTTTGCTAGTCGTCTATTTGTTGTAAAAATAATAAGAAAATGTTATATAAATATGGTCAATAGAGTGCATTAAAATTATTTTCACAGAAACACAATAGTTAAATAACCAGAAAGAATGCATTTATTTTTCTTACTAAAAACTCTATTTGACTTTGGATACACAATTCCACCTAGAATTCTAGTTTAGAAAAGTAAAAATATATCAATTTTATATCATTATAAATACAAAAATTATTAAAATAGCTACAAATCTTCTAAGCATAATTATACTTATGAGGAAAAATTGTAAACTTACAAATAATTCAGCAAAACTTTAGAAACATTTTGTTTTTCTCTGTTCTATTGTGAAATGATAACGCAAACATATGAATGCCTTCCCACAGAATTGAAAGAACAGCTTAAAAATAATGTGTTTGCACTAGTAAACATTTCATAGGTCGAACAAATATACCTGACACCTGCAAATGAAAGGAGGAGAGGCTGATGTGGGCTTATGGCTTCTACGGTTGCAGTCCATGGTAACCTGGCCCCAAGGCAGAACCACCATGGTGGAAAGGTGCGGTGGAGGAAAGCTGCTCACCTCACAGAAGCCAGGAAGTAGAGGAAAAGCCAGCCGGGAAGGTCAGGGACCATGATCCCGAGGTCATGCCTGCAGGACCCACCCCAAACATCTAGAAGTGTACATCAGTAATTTTCTACAGCTTTTCAAACTAATCAAGTTAATCACCAAGATTAACCACCACAGTGTTCTAAAATTTTAAAGCCCTTACCAGTTATACAACTTATTTCTGAGAACGTTCTAAAATCAAAGTCAATTTGTCTGCAAAGCACTTTATTGCAAAAAGCCCAGAATTAGTCCAAAGTCAAATTATATGACATTAAAGAATCAAACTTATCAAACAAAAACAGATTAATGCACTATATTCATTTTCTTACACATTTTTCAATATTAAATACAAAAATGTCACTCCAACAAAGCCTTACCTTGCCACACAGAGAAGAAATCTGCTCCAGCAGCACTGTGGAGCTCTGCCTGCTGCTGTTTTCTGTTAGCCCTCTGTACTAAGGAATTAAAGAAACCACCGTAGAGGAAACAGGAAATCATCTACTCCCTGAGCTTGATTTTCTCAATTTTCCACAAGTTGACTAAATTCATTTAATGAAAAACAACTCAGGAATTAACAATTACTTGTTTCCCTAAAAATTATTTTTCTGATTATCACTACTATAAACTACCACAATAAGATATTTGTAAAACTTTTGCATATAAAATGCAAGAGTTAGTATTTCATTTCTAGTCAGTCAAAAAATTTCTCTTTATATGAAATGTTCTGTTCTTAGGTGTGTTTCTGCAAATTTCTTAGATACATTTTCTTTTGTTTTTGGATTTCTCAAATACAGTCTCACTATGGAGTATAGGCTGGTCTTTAACTCACTATGTTCCACCCTGGCCTCGAATTTGCCAATTCTCCTGCCCCAGCCTCCTCAGTGCTGGGATCATAGGCATGTGCCACCACACCTGGCTCTTAACATGTATTTTCTTAAGAGTTTAGAATATGTTGGGGCTGGGGATTTAGCTCAGTGGTTCTGTTACCTGCATCGCAAGTGCAAGGTCCCGAGTTCAATCCCTGATACAAAAAAATAAATGCTGAATATTTGTAGATATATGTGATAGCACACATATATATTAAAAGATACATTAGGAAACTAGTGCTTGTATATTAACCCTATGGACAGCAGGAGAATACAGAACATTTCAGGAGTATATGCATCATTTTTTTTCCCACAAATTCCAAGTTTTCCCCTCTTCTCTACCTTGAAAGAGGTAGCAAAACCAGGAAGTCTCTGCCTATTTTAGAAGCATAAATACAGTGCTTGAGGTAGTACTGATTTTATTTTGTTTTGTTTTGCAAGGCGTAGAACTTTCTTGAAACTGGGGCAATGGCAAGTATACTGAATGTTAATTGAAAACCATTTAAAATGTGGGCTGGAACCATGAAAACAGCTCTCTCCACGATTCTTTGATGCAGAGCTTTCTGCAGTGAGGTTGACCCAACCATAAGCCCGCGTTTGGAGGGGGGGAAAAGGTGCTGCTCTGCTAAGGTGGGCGGGACTAGACCCACGCCCACTAGACTCAGTTTCCCCTCTATCGCCCAGATTGTTCTCCAAGCTTCCAGGAAAGTATGAAAACCCCTGGTCTAAAGCAAATATCCAATATGAGACAAACACATCCAATGGCTCCTATCTTCCACCTGAACGCTGCTAACAGATAAAGTGAGAGAAACCCAGGACTGCTAATAGGATACAATGGGAAGGACCTCCCACAATTCTACCTCTGGGAGCGTGTGGCTGCACAGTACTAATCAGGGATGCAGACTGGATAACAAATTTAAAACTGCCCATTGTGTATTACTCTGCAAACTACTACCCTTGCCCTGAGCTTGACCTCTTCCTCTGAAACCTGCCCTGTCCTACCCTGTCTCAGTCAGGGCACAGGGATTCACCTACACTCAGGCAGCCTTGTCATGTTGCCTGCACGTCACAGTGCCTGTGGGTTCTACATCCCTACCACTTCCTGGACCTCCATTCCAAACGCCACTGCTTTAGTTCAAGCTCTGCAAGCCGACAAAATCTTACCCGCATCATTTAAAATCTGCTTTTCAGTAGGTCGTATGGTCCTGCCCCGGTTCCTCACCATCTTTAACACACAAGTTAACTCCTCATCATGGAACAGGTCTTTCAGGGTTTGACCAATCTAAAAAGGCTCTCTGCCTAGTCTCCTAGCAACATCCCCCCAAACCAACCATCTCCTGACCAAAGACAAAAAACAAAAACAATTTTTAAGTGATACCAGACAAACAGTTTTCAGGTGGGTGAGGTTCACAGAAACCTTCATAAATGCCATCTCTTCTACTGAAAAGGATCCAAAAGAAGAAAATAATGAACATTTGGATTGGGCTGATGTAATAAAAGGCTGTCCATTCTGTGCCGCCCACTGAGCACCTACTGTGCTACCCTGTTCTGCATTCACAGACTTCCTCCAAAGAAACATAATGAGAAAGACACAGAAGTCCTGGAGAACACACAAAATGAAAGGCCAGTGAGGGTCACAAACACACCTAAGCTGTGTGCACAGGGATGTCTGACAGGGTAAGAAGGGAGCCCAGAGGACACTGCACAAGGGCGAGGGCAGATCTAGACTCTGCCATCAGAGAGCACTGTAACTGTACCAACACGAGGCCCCAACACTTCCTTACTCCCACAACCCTGCCACAGCAAATACTCGGTAAGTACAGAATGAAATGAAAGGTGCTTTCCTAGGGAGAACGATCTCTGATGGGAAAAGCAGAAGATCCAGGATATGGAAAAAGCTACGACTTACATCCCCAGCAATTTTAACAACGAGGTGTCCCACTTGTGCATTCGCATTAAAACCTGAACACACACAAGGATACGTGTATACCTCACATGATCGTTGATCTGCCAATGCCAGAACACGCTACCTGACACAGGAAATAAAATCTAACGTGACACAGAAAGGGAAGGATACAACTCGAATTCGATGTCTGACACGTAGCAAGAAGGTAGATCTGATAATTTTATCATCTGCACAAACTGTAGAGCAGGGCCATAATAATGGAAAACCTGGAAAAGAATTTATAACTGTGAACACTTCACATGAAATGAAAGCAAACAACTTAGTGATTATGAGTTTAAAACTTTAAAATGGTTCTTAGAATGCAACTCCACCCATTCTGCAAGCCAGCATGTAATCCTCCCATAATAGGCAAGAATTTCTTCCACTTCAATTCTGTCTTTCAGAGTTGACAGACACAGAGATTTTTTAGTAATCAGAAAGAGCTGTAATAGGAGAAAATAAGCACAGAAAGAGGCGAGCAACAGTGAATAAGAGTACTCAACTTTTTCTCTTTAACAAGACAAGACAGGTGATCCAAGAGGCTACAGTGCTGAAGAAACAAGTCAGCAAATTACCTCTGCATGTAGCCCGAAATTTAGGACTGGAAAAGAGGAAAAAAAGATATAGCAGCATGAGCTTGAGCTGAGTGATTGACTGAGATTTAAAGGAAAAAAAACTGGAGAAAAGACTGAAGAAAGTAGAAGAGTACAGCCAACAAGTGCTAATTAACAGAGAAAGTGTCACTCAGAAAACAAATGTTCAGTATTTCTCTGAGAGAGCTTTAGACTAAATCAGACTGGGCAAGTAAAGGAGACTTATTGCACTAGTTGGAGGTAAAGTGCCTTACAAGAAGAGCAAAGGAAAAAAAACAATAGATTTATATCTGCAGAAAGCAGATAATTTGGGGCTGGGGATTTAGCTCAGTGGTTCCGCTGCCTGCCTTGCAAGCGCAAGGTCCCGAGTTCGATCCCCGGTATGGGGTGGAGTGGGACAGATAATTTGATTCCTTGCATTGTGTGGTACACAGAACATACACACAGGCACACAACATGTCATATATATGGAGGGTAGACTACCATTTCTCAAAGAGGCTGTAACTAAGATTACCCTCAATAGTATCAAAAAATCAGAAACATTATCACGCTTGAATGTTTTACAACCCAAGAAGAAAAGTTAATTTTATGATTTTAATCTTAAGAATTTAAGCAGGGGAATAGGGTGGGGAAAAGAACCAAGGTAGGTTATGTAAAGGTACAAATTTCCAATGATGAATGTCATTATATTGTATATCTAACATGTATCAATAAAATTAATAAAAAAAAGAATTCAAAATTCCTGTGAAAGATAGCCATAGTAAGCTATTTCAAGTAA
Source organism: Fukomys damarensis (assembly GCF_012274545.1). Taxonomy (NCBI): domain Eukaryota; kingdom Metazoa; phylum Chordata; class Mammalia; order Rodentia; family Bathyergidae; genus Fukomys; species Fukomys damarensis. Next base: position 5,312,189 of record NW_022900917.1, read on the forward strand.
GCAATGCTAAACAATATTGGGAAATGAGTTCTCATTAGAAATTATGCTTTTGTACCAGCATTCAATCAGAAAATATTAACTGTCAATTCACATCCTTGTAACTTCAACACCACTATGTCGTGCAAATTCTTATGTCAGGTCTCTTAGAGTGGATTTCTACAGTGCTTCTGTATAAATCCCTTTTTTATTTATTTTCCAGCTCTAAAGAGAGGCTGCTACAACCTTTTCTAACAATTATATTTATAATCAGTATACAGAAGAAACCAGTATACAGAAGATCCGATATGAGAGTCAACATTTCTCACACTACAAGTTAAGCATGTGCCAGGCCCTGTGTCAGATGCTCTTCTCCTACCCTCACTTGTTCTGCACAGTAGCTTTGTAAGAGAAGTGTGTTATCACTGGTCCCACGGCACAAATGCATTGGTTGCATCCAGTACATAAAAGGTGACAGGGTCAAGTTTCAAACCTAGGTCTTGCTACCACAGAAACTCATCCTCTTTCCGCTCCATCGTACTCCCTCCAGACTGTGTCTTACACGCGTCACATGTAAAATCCAAAACCAAGGTCATTTCAGCCCTCTACAGAGTCAAAGTTCAGATCACTGTGTCAAAAGACGAAATTTCAGCATTTAACCCTGATAACAGAATAACTCAGGCACTTAATTAGTATCAGAAGTAGAGGAATTATGCATGTGAACATACTTCAGTGCACCTCAGGATCCAAGACTCAAACATTTTATAGTAACAACAATATTCACAAATGCAAAATAAAGAAGTTAGACATATAATTACCTTTGGCAAAATATCCTTATCCTTTGATGGTATTATCTTTTTGGCAAGAAAGCAAGTACTTAGAGTAGGCGCACTAAAATTCTTAGGTGTGACTCCCTTTAAACAAAATTCAGGAAAACTAACTTGAAATCCAAACTGAAATGAATCCAAGAGAACACAGTTTCAGGCAGCACGAAGTCATAAAGGTTAGAACATCTTCTTTATTGCAATGTAAAAGTTGAGAGGAAACTCATGTGTAAACTTATTTGTGATTCCTCAGCTCACAGGGCAGCTCTTCCTCCAGGGCACACAGCCTACTGCAAAGCACGCGCCAATTTTTCATGAAGCGCACCCTTGCCCCTTCATTAGCCAGCGAGAGCGCTCTGAGCTCATTCTATGCCACCACAGGACCCAACACCTTCCTTTGCATGCACTTGTTCAATATCTGCCTTTCTGCCAGTCTTTGAGTTATGCAAAGACAGAAACTATCTTATTCACCGCTGGATACTTAGTATGGTGCCTCACACGTACGCTGCTGTGGAGAACATAAATCACAGAGGTCACAGCAGAGGGGCCCACAGCGGTGACAGTGGCAGCAACAACAGCAGCTAAACGCTTACTGATTGGTTCTTTGTACTCTGAATAAATTAATTCTCATAAAAACTGATGAGCTGGAACTATTCCTGCCCTGCCGTGTCACTCAGAACTGGAGCAAAGAAAGAGCTGGATTTAAATGCAGGCACAGAACTCCAGAATCTACGTCCTTAGTCACTATAAGGCCTCTTAGTGCAGAGATATTCTCCACTAAAAAAGTGAGTTCAAGTTTTAATGCATGCTGTGGATTTTTAGATATTTAATTTGTTTAAAAGGAATAAAAGAATCACATAAAAAAGAACTCTGTCATTATCTGCCTATTTATAAGCACCCAGTTTCAGAAAATGTACACACAAGCAAGGCTAGCTAACCATACTTTCCACTCTTCCACGTGGCTGTGTGGTTTTTTTCTAGTAAAACCACTTGGCAGCCAGGTGTGGCTCCCAGCACCCTGGGAGGCCTGGGCAGGAGGATCACAAGTTCAAGTTCAAGCCCAGCCCGGGCAACTCCGTGACTCAGTGATAACCTGTCTAAAAATAAAGCACATGAAATGGTCTGGGGGTGTAGCTTAGTGCAAATGGTCCTCGATTCGATCCCCAGTACTGCAAAGATACAAAGAGAAAACAAAAAACAAAAATAACTTGCCACAAAGTTCAATCTGCAGTTTACCATTCCTCAGATTAAGGTGAGCAATATGCAGACCAATGAGACAGACCCAGCACACTGGCTCCCACTTCCTCCTGGAGGGTTTGGGAAGCCAGAAGGAAATGACGGAGGACAAAGGCACAGTGAGCTGTGCAAAACCACCGTGGAGGGATCCAAGGGCCAGTGCAGGTTCCCGGGTCACCTGAGTGAGCGCTCAGACACTGTGCCTACCTACAAGCATATGTAACAGATGCTTCTTTCAAAATGTACACAAAAACCACTGAACACACTCATAGTAAGAGATCATTTTATGGCAGAGAAAACTGGGGTCTAAGCTAGGTTTAAAAATATTCAAAATTAGAGAGCTAATTGGTAGGAAGCCAAGTGGTAGTAAACTGTCCTAAGCTATTTTTCTGCAGTAAATCTCACATGTAATAAAGCAACTAATGCCAAGTTGTCCAAAAGTATTACATTCTAGAGCTGTACTGCCTAAAATATAACCAGTGACTATTTAAACTGAATCTAATTAAAATCAAATAAAGTAAAAATTCAGTTCATCAGTTGAACTAGTCACATATGAAGTGCTCCGAGTAATGTGTAGCAAATGGACCATTACATCGGCACAGATATCGCACAATTGTGTTACTTCAGAATATTCTCACAGTGCTAGCGCAGAACATTCGGCTAGCGCAGAACATTCGGCTAGCGTACATTTACGTGACGATTTGCTTCAACTCTGCGGTAAAGCTGAGATGCCTGCTCTGTACGCTGTGATAACTGAGAAATCCATTTACCTTCCTTTCCCATATCTGAATCTTTCCCCTCCATAATTCCTTTGAGTCAATCACATTTCTGAGCTCTTCGGAAGAGACAACATTAGCAGAAAGGTATTCTGCAATCTTCTGACAGCTTCTGTTTTAAAAAAAAAGTGAAATTACACAGTTATATTTTACTTATGTGGAATGGTTACAGTTTAACTACAAGTCTAAAAGGCAAAATTCAGGTCGCTGTTTTTGTTTGTAACTAAGGTCGCGGGAATGCACGCAGCGGCCACACGTGGACTTACTGCCCACCCCACAAACTCAGTGGTCCTCCTTAGGGCCGAGGGTGGGGACAGACTGGCTCTAACTCTCAGCTTAAAGGAGGCGGACGTCCACAGACTGAGCGGCCGCCCCTTGTCACAGGACGTGTGGGGCTCTGCGACAGTGCTCAGCGCAGACGACCAGACCACGAGCGTCCAGGCACCGTCGCGCAGAACCCGGGCTTCCGCTCCAGCTCCCTCACGCCACTGGTGCGCAGGGGGAAGCCAGAGCTTAGTGAATGCTCGGCCGATGAAGAGTCGCGGAGTTAGTAAACCCAATTAAATACCACTTAAGAACCACAACTGATACGTACAATCGATTCCTACTGAGATATCACAAAACACAACAGTGTGTTTTATTTCTGTAGTGGCACACAACATGAAAAGCAGACGTGACATTTTAAATCCAGCATAACCTCATTATCTGTGGTGCTCGTCTCTCTGCTCCCTGAATAATCTGAGCCATTTATAAGCACACAGTGAGGCTGACAATCCATGTTCAGAATAGTTCTAAATCACAATGAATAATATTTACTACAAACTCAAAGCTTCTGGGGAATCTGAAATAAGAAAAACCACATTCTTCTCGACACACAGGTCTCCAACCACAGAATGACATAAATTTTTACTTTGTCACTTTAAAATAACTTTCAAATGCTGATTCTATTAAGAATGGAGGGGGAGAATGGGGTAGCGTGTCTGGACAACAAAAACAATAATCGTGACCAAAGCTTACGTTTCATAGTGATTTCCTGCTATGGTAATTTTTGCTGAATGCCATTCTCTCAGATGTTTTAATGCTCCAATAGCAGGTAAACAGTCTTTCAATTTAGGAGGATCTCTGTCAGAGGGCAATAGTATTATGTCTGTCATTGCTCTACCTAGGAAGAGGAAAACAATAGCTGTAGTTCTTAAAATATGTCAGATTCGAAGGGTCTTAAACTACTACCTTAACATTTGAATTTTAGGTTTACTTAGAACAGAAAGGAGTATTTTCACTTTAATTTCTGAGATTCCGCAAAACAATATAAATCTTCAGAAGTTCAAAGTTTTAAATGTTCGTCTTTTTTTTTTCTTTTTATTGAGTTTATTGGTACAATCTAGGTATACAATACAATTACATTCATCATTGAGATTATGTACCTTTACATACTAGGTCTTGATTCTCATTTTTTCCCCTTGTCCCTGCCCTCCCTTCACCCCCTCCTCCCTTCCCCATTTACAAACACTTTATTTCCATATTTTCAGTTTTTCATATTTTTTCCTTTCCCTTATTACATTTCCCCCACCCTTCCCCCTTTCCCTACCTCTTTAGCCCTTTACTTCCTATTTCACATTATTAATTATCTCATTAGGATCCTGTGTACTATATTATAGCTTTTCACACCAAAGAAACTACTCGGTATTTCAGTTAAAGAAATCTCTGTATGAACATTAAAAATAGGGAATCCTAAAATAAAACTAAAAAGGAAAGTAAAAGAGAAAAGGCAATGATGTAACATTAAAATAATCCTTAATTCTCGAGATAAAAATGGTCCCTGAACATATTTAAATTGCTTCCCGCTCTTATAGACTTATCTTATTCTTTTTTTCATTATTTAGAGAATACTTTATTAGTTTCTGTAATCAAACCCACGTAGATATGACCTTACATATTTAGTACGATGTGTTACCCCTGTACACATGGAAAATAAAAATAAATTAACATTTCTAGACCAATATGGTTGTCCATTTCTGTACAATGCCAACTCAACACAGTAAATTGGGATGATTTTTCCAAAGTTGGCAGCACCATTAAAGTTTCCCAAAATTCAATTTATATATATATGCATATATACATATTTATATAAAAAGACTAATAATAGCATGTTACGCATTGATAGCAGCAACAGCTTTTCCAGGTTCTGCAGTCATCTGAACAAAGTTATAAACATTCAGCACATTTCATTAAAAAAAAAAAAAAAGAAAAAAGAAAAGAATAATATCCAGAAAACAGCAAACTTCTGTTGCTGTTGTAGTACCTGGCATCATTTTTTCTATTAGCCTCTTAATCATCATCTGGAAAGGGAACATTCTAGAGTAATATCATTAAATATAGCTCTGATAAAGCATAGTCCCTACTATGTATCATAAAGCAGGTACTAGATATTTTACATTCACAGAGGTATGATACAGTACTGTCCTACATCAATAATACTAGATTCAGTTTTGGTTTGAAATTTACTTTGTCTGCAAATAAGATTGCTACCCCTGTTTTTTTCTGGGCTCCTGTCACATGGAGAATTGTTTTCTATCGTTTCAGTTTCAGTCTATGGGCTTCTTTTTGCACTAGGTGTGTTTCTTGTATACAACATATTGTTGGACTTTGCTTCTTATTCCATTTTGCCAGTCTATTTCTCTTGATTGGTGAGTTGAGGCCATTGACATTGCTGCTTATAACTGATATGTACTGACTTATTATTGACATGTTATTGGCCTTTTGTCGACTCTTTTTACTTTTTCACCTTCTCCTTTTAATTTCTTGCCTTGCCTATTTGATTTGCTCTGTTGGGCCTCATGGTGTTGTTGCCTTCATTGTCTTTTTCTAGGATCTTGTTTAGAATTCCTTGTAGTGCTGGTTTGGTATTCATGTAGTTTCTCAGGTGTTCTTTGTCGTGGAAGTGTCTTATTTCCCCATCCATTTTGAAAGAGACTTTTGCTGGATACATCAGTCTAGGTTGGAGGTTGTTCTCTTTTAGTACTTGAAATATCTCATTCCAGGCTCTCCTTGCCCCAAGGGTTTGTATTGAAAAGTCTGCTGTGATTCTGATGGGCTTTCCTTTGTATGTGATTTGTTTCTTTTCTCTTACTGCTTGTAGTATTTTGTTCTTCTGTTGGGTTTCTGGGATCTTGATTATTATATGTCTAGGTGTAGGTTTTTTTTTTTTTTGATTGTAGCTAGTTGGGGTCCTATATGCCTCAGTTATCTGAATGTCAAATTCTTCCCCTCTGTTTGGGAAGTTTTCTGTCATTAATTCTGCAAACAGCTTTTTAAAGTCTAAATGTTCGTTTTTTAATTTAAAGCCATGTTATCTGGAATAGTTGGCACACGCTAGAAAACAATGAAGTTTATCATAATTAGCTGCTTCGGCAGCCATGGTTAATTATACATGCTGGTCTGCAGATAATCAATGCTATTGTTATTCTCAGCAGAGGAAAAAAAAATCTTTGCAATTGCATTTTATTTCTCTACACTTAATTCTGTTATCCAAAAAGGGATGAATTAGTATAAAATTGCCATGCTCAAGTAAATTATTTCTCTTTAACGGACAGCAAAACACTCAGCAAAACCGCTAATACTGACAACATCATTGGATTCTGAGAAATAAGACTGACTTGGCATCAGTTTAATTTTCCTGAAATTATAAATTTACCAAAGGACTAGAAAAATCAAAACGAAAGAGAAGCCAAGTAAAAATGTGATAATTAAAGTCCTTTAATTTTCCAAAATAGCAACTGTATAATACTTTGATGCCTATTTCCAACCTGACACACTTCATTTATGAAACGCAGGGCTGTTGGTGTAGCTCAGAAGAGCGCAGGATTGGCATGCACAGGGCCTGGGTTCAATCACCAGCACCAGCAAGAAGAATTTACATTGGTGGTGGCGAACCTATGGCATGGTGTTATCTGTTTTTGTTTTAAGGCAAAAGATGTTAAGGAGTTGTTTTTTCTAAACTAAGACCTCAATGTTCAGGTTTAACTGCAGCGCTGGTGCTTTGTGATAAAGAAGTAGGTTTGGGGCTGCAGTTCGGGCACTCGTTGCTCAAAGGTTTGCCATCGCTGATCTATATGTTTACCTATTGATACATCCAGTTACTTCTGGGTGGGACTTTTTGCACTAAAACATGACCTTCTTGAGTACCAGGCCTGGACAATGCTGTGACTGGCAGAGTCTGGGGTGGGCACCCTCGCCTCACTGGTCACTGACACCCAGCTCCTAGTACTGCACGGCCACGCATCAGGCACGACTAAGACCTGCTTAGTAAGTGACCTTCTCTCATGAGGATGGTCAGAAAAGGAAGCCCTTCAGGAGGGTCTGAGGGCCAAGCCACTCCAAACTTTAGGGGACACTGACTTGGTTAACACAAAGGAAGGTTAGCTTACGACAAAAACAGTGTTAAGAATACCACGATACAGTATTTCACAAAATATGCTTTGCATTTTAGGAAAAAAAATGGTGCTACAAAAAAGTGCTGAGCAAAGAGCTTCTCTCAACATTCCACTTGACAATGCGTCCATCAGCTTTTCCAGGAAAGAACATGATCCGAATGATCCAGTTTACAAAAGCTGCTTTCCCAAGAGTGGTTTATAGGATTAGTGTTCTATATATAGAAAATATTCTGAAAAAAAATGTTAGTGGTATGATTGCTTTTCAGTAATAATTAAATAACATGAATATTTAATTTTCTAAATTCTGAATTTTGCTTAGAAAATAAGAAACCAATTTTGTTTAGAAAATAAAAGCACTGTAAAAAGAAGCCCATAGACTGAAAGTGAAAGGATGGAAAACAAATCTCCATGTGACAGGTGCCCAGAAAAAAGCAAGGGTAGCAATCTTATTTGCAGACAAAGTAAATTTCAAACCAAAACTGATTCTAGTATTATAGATGTAGGACGATACTATATCATACCTCTTTGAATGTAAAATACCTTGTACCTGCTTTATGATATGTAGTAGGGACCGTGCTTTATCAGAGCTATTTTTAATGATATTACTCTAGAATGTTCTCTTTCCAGATGATGATTAAGATGCTAAAAAAAATGGTGCCAGGTTCGACAACAGCAACAGAAGTTTGCTGTTTTCTGGGTATTATTCTTTTCTTTGTTTTTTTGTTTTTGTCTTTTTAATGGAGTGTGTTGAATGTCTATAATTTTGTTCAGATGACTGCAGAACCTGGAAAGCTGTTGCTGCTATTGATGCATAACATACTGCTATTATTGGTCTTTTTATATAAATATAAATATTTTGGAAACTTTAACTGTGCTGTCAACTTTGGAAAAAGTTATCCCAATTTACTGTGTTGAGTTGGCATTGTACAGAAATGGACAGCCATATTGGTCTAGAAATGTTAATTTTTTTTTCCATTTGTACAGGGGTAATGCACTGTATTAAATATGTAAGGTCATATCTACGTGGGTTTGATTACAGAAACTAATAAAGTATTCTGTAAATAAAAAAAAGAAAAGAAAAGCACTGTAATTTCTTAGTAACATACTTCATAGTACAGTACATTTGATATAAACTTCAATTAAATCATTTTTATTAATATACAGATGTGAAGCATTATAATTATAATCATCTTGGGGAACTGGTACATAGTTTTCATCTTGAATTTCAAGATGAGAAGTAAGAATATTAGCACAAAGACTAAATTCATCAGTCATTAAAAAAAAAAGTATACGAAAAAGGCACAAATTATCAAAAATAGTCAAAATATTACCAGGAGCAGGAAGTTTGTCTGATAACTGATGCAGATTTTCAGCAGATTCTTCATACAGCCTGAAAGAGAAGAGGAACAACCCATGTGTGCCTAAGGGGCGGTCACAGCAGGTGAGGGTGGCCTGTGAGTCAGCGCAGCAGGCGCATGGCTGCATCCACCCCACGACTGCGCTGCTGTCGCCACTGAAGCACGGACTAGAATGGGCAGAGGCTAGGATCAAACCTGCCTGCAGCCGGTTGCCACAAACAGATGCGATGAACAGACCAAACGTTTTCTGATCCTTCAAAGTCAGCTTTTGCTAAGTAAGTGTTTAATAAAGAAAGCATACTGGTTTTCTTTAATTTACATTTAAGTCTTGATGGGAGAGTACAATGTCCTCTTCAGATGCTTTAAAACCCAACGAAGATGTTTATCCCTGTGATAATTAAATCCTTTACTATAAACTGATATTGTTTAAAAAAAAAATAAAGAAGGCATTGTGTGTAAAGTACAGTTTTCAGGCTCCCCCTTGTGGAGATTATTACTAAGTCAGTCACTTACCAGAAGTTTTATACTTATCATCTTTTTTTTTTTTTTTTTTTTTTTTTTTTGGTTCCGGGGATTGAACACGGGTCCTTGTGCTTGCAAGGCAGGCAGTGGAACCACTGAGCTAAACCCCAGCTTGGCCTGTCATCTTTTGATGTGGTGGAGAAACATGGATTTGTAGGATTTGAGATGAAGGACATGTTAGGAAACATCTAAAAGAACCTCAAAACTGCTTGGGCAACAGGAGAGAGGCCCAGAGTCATGTGGCTGGCCTGAAGTCACTCTACGGACTGCTGCTTTCCCGGCCTGATGATGCCTTCCTGTGAACGGTACAAATGACAGTCTGGAAACCGGCAATGGGAATGTTTAAAGCCTGTGCAAGCTACAGATGCGCTGCAGAAATGTAAAATAAAACAAAAGCAGTCCTGTCATGGGTCATGAGGATGGAGAAAAAGAGAGGTATGAGCCATGAGTTGGAGATGGGGTGTCTTAGAAAGAGAAAACAAGCACAAGTTGTCCCCTGGGTTATCCCTGTGCTGCAGTTCAAAATGGTGAGCTCCACCCTCCAGCCTCAAGTTATGTGTGCATCCTGAAAAGTGTATGAAAGGCTGGAGCACCACACAATTACAAAAATCAGACTTTCAGCCTCATAGGAAAATAACACTTCTGTTTGAATGCTATTAACTTAATAACATTTCTGCTTACGCTTTAAAATACACTATCAGTCAAAATTTACCTTCAAGTAAGTGGCGTATCAATTAAAATACCATCTTACAATTCTCATAATGTAAACTGAAGACAGAAAACACTTTCAGGTATCTGTTCCTTTTAAAGAACTCTATTCAGATGAAAGACCTCGATGAGGATTTAGATCAGTGGAGCATCGCCTGCCTCGAAAGGACAAGGTCCCGAGTTCAATCCTCAGTCCCAGAAGGACAAACAAAAAGCATCAGGAACTCAGATGACAGACCCAAATTGCCTAATTTCTTCCAAAATGAAGCGTTAAAATTTTCAGTTAATAAAATTCCCTTACTAAAGTTGCTAAAACATGAGAACTTCACTTTCCTGGCTGAACAGAATTCTCAGAAGCTAAACACGTGGAAAATGGTGTGAAAAGGATACGTGCGTACTCGGCCAAGGACAGGGACTCCCTGCTGCTGCTGTCTTCTTCTGCCAAGCACCCAAGGGCACTCACGCACTCTTCAATATTTGCTTGAAGAACATCTTCAATCTTATCTCTTTCTGCATCAAAATGTATCTCTTGCCAATCAGAGCTACAAAACTATAAACCGAAAGACTGCATTAAAACAACAGATGCACAGAATTCACTGTGGAAGCAAAGGCATTGGCCAGTAGCAATTACCTGGTAAAAGCCACACAAGGCCTGCACCGCAAAAAACCACTTCTTGGAGTCAGGAATGCCGCCCACTGAACAGGCTTAAAAACAAAGTCACACTTATTACAGCACATATACTGATGGCACAATACACATACTTAAAAAGTGATGGGATTTGTAAACATTCTACAGTTCTCCAAGATCAGTCAATCTACAGTGTCTGCTAAAATTTCAAGCAGAACAATGTTTCAAGAGCAAAATTACAAAACACTTTGCATTAGTTCGTTGCAGCACAAAATCCATATTATTTAAATCATCATTTTAAACACATGCAAATCAACTATAAAGATACTGAAAAATACACCTACTCTATTACCAGTGAGGAACCCAAAACCATAAAGTTATCAGGGAAAACATCTCTTCCCGAAGACCATGCAGCTTGGCTCAGCCTGGCTACAGAAAGATGCTCTGCCTGGAAAATGCAAGGCAGACATGACATTAAAGCCGCCCCCAAGGACACCTACCAGAGGAACATGAAGGATTCAGAGCTGGTTACAGAAACCAGACTCAAACAAGGGAGGGGAAATCTGGTGAGGTTTAATCATGGAAGCTGGGTAAGATGCTAAGTGCCTATCACCACCAGGCTCCCATAATCTCAGCAGGAGACTTCACCTCCTGTTTCCATAGGAAAAACAGAAGCCAGTAGCATCACACCTTTCAGGAAACATGCAACTCCATCTGTGCGCCATTTGGTCTCTGATCATTTCTCCCCTAAATACACAAGAGGCACTGACCTCAATCGCCTGAGAGCCTGGCCCCGCTTATTTCAACCCATTTCAATCCTCTCACTAGCATTTAAGTGCAATTATTTCTCAAATTAATGTGTTTTTTTTTCAAATAAGGTCCTTTTAAATTTACTTTGCTTTTTCAGTGACTACTATAACTTTGTCTTAATGGAGAAATCTTCCGCCTCTACTTGACTTTCTGCATTAGCTTATCAACTTTCCTACTCTCCTCCAGATACATTTCAAGGTGGTTTTTTGTTGTGTTTTGTTTGATGTCCAAAATGCTATTGAAACTACACTCACCATGGTCACCAATAACTGAGTTTACTAAATCTAAGCATTTTTAGTTTTGTTGTCACTTGACCTCTCAGCAGAAGAGTAAAACAAAAGAATCAAAGATGACCCATTTAACTGCTTTTTCCTTAAAATCTGTGCATCATGTGGCTATGTCTCCGAATGCTCCTTCTCAGTCTTTTAAAAACAGGTGTTAGCTCCTTTAAATATTGAGATTGTTTTAGATTTTCTGTTGATCCCAGTATTGATAAGCAATCTCTTCTTTCTCATGGCTTCAAGTGACATCTACAGCTCAATGACTCTACCATCCATCTCTAGCTAGACCCTACATTCTAAAGTAAAGACAGAAAAAGAAATGTTAAAAAGTCATTTGGGGGCATTAATAATGTAGTTTTAACCAGGATAAAATCTTTCTTATGAGGCCACATTACCTTATATTTTATATATCTAAAGATGGGTAAGAACATTTTATAAAGGGAGTAAAATCCAAGTTGGGAAACTAGAGTAATCTTCCTAACAACTTTATGACATGTATGATTTATCAAGAAGAGAAAGTAATGTCTTTCGCAGTTTTGTAGACTCTTAAGTCATCTCTGTATTCCAGTTCCTTTTGCAAAATCAACAGTATTTCTTGTGCTTCTCAATGATCATGTTAATTAAACTCATTCCCAAATTCTGCTCCAGAGAAATGAGGGGTTGTGTTATACTTACCAGGGAAAGTACTGTTATCTGGGTTGACTGAAGCGCTAATACTTCTTTTTAGGAGGCGATAAACATTTGCTGCTGTTAAGTCTGAAAAGCAAATATAGTCTGACTCAATGGGCCCCAAAGTTACATAACATAGACCCATTCCAACTTCACCATCATAGACTCTGGAGACTGGTATGGTGTACAGAAAATAACTACATATACGCTGATCAAGATCTATTCAAGTTTTGATATGGTAAACAAAGCAAGCAGAGACTATAGGAAAATTTCTTGGTTTCTGCATGCCAATTAGCACAAATCAAAAATTCCCTCAGTTATCATGACAACTGTCATGTCAACTGTAATGACAACTTTTACACAATCACATCTATTTCCTCCTCAAAAGATCTGCTTGATGAAAACAGGTACAACGCAATACAGTCTCCACAGGAGCACTAAAAGGCAACACGATCTGTTAAAATCCTATAAACATCATTTGCTTTTTAAACTTAGATTACGCGTGAGATGTCACCTCCCATTAGACTATGGGCTCTGGTTCAGCAAGAGCCTTATCTGTCTTGTTGCTTTCTGTACCACCTGCAGGTGGAACAACGGAGGCGTAAACATTTACTGGAAGCATACTTTCCCGAGCACAAAACTCCAAGACTAAGGCATGGGGGGTTCAAGCAGTTACATTTTTACTCTGCCCTGAATTTTGGGGTGTGGATCTTGCATACAGGTTTGTACCGACCTTCTCACGAAGGTGGTGTGTTTTCAGCTCTCATTAGATCTATCCCGGACAGTCACAGCTTCTGGGGACATTTCCACACAAATGAACCTCCCGGCCACCCGTTCCCGCCCTTTCTAAACCCCGCGCTCACCAGGTTGTTTCTCAGCACCGTCAATCGACGACACCTCTGGCCCATGCTCTACCTCCTCACTGGCCGTCGATGGAAACTTTCCTTCACCCCAGGTCACCAGCAGCAAGTACCGATCCATCTCCCAGCTGAAACCTACTTTAGGCTCAAAACAGCCGCGCTTTCGACTCACTTCCGATTTCCTTCCGCTTAGTGCGTCTGAAAATTGTGTCCACCATCTGTTTTATGAAGGTTTCCAGGAACTTTAGGAAATTATTCTCCGACATGATTCTCTTCATAATACGATTATTTCCTCCTTTCTGGATAAAACTGTTGCCATAGGAAGACTGAAAGGAACCCAGGGAAGGAGAAGAAGCGGACGACAGCTGGAGGGACTAGGAACCATCGAGCTTGGGTATGTGCGTTTCCCGCCGAGCGAGTCCCGTTGACGGCCCGGCTTGGCTTCCGGGACCTGAAGGACCTGAGGGCGGGGAAGCATGTCGAGCTTCTCCAGGGCTTCCCAGGTGAGCCCGGGCTGCTGCGGCTTGACGCTGGCGCTCAGACTGGCAGCAAGAGCAGTGGTCCGGCGGATTTAGTAACGGAGATGCATCAGGAGGGAGAAGCCGGAAGCGGCTTCCGGGAGATGCCCTTGGGAAGGCACAGGCAGGAGGCTCCAGGCTCTGGCCGCCTGTTTTGTCCTCGTCCCTCTCTCTTTCCACTCAGCGCTTTTTATGTCCTTTTTTTCCCCCGGGAGGAAATAGGAGAGAGGGTCAGGGAGGTCGTTAGGATCGAGTCAGGAGCGCTGGAGAGCCTGCTTGGAGGGCTTGGTTTCGGGGCGACACGGCGAGGCTTGAGTAGGTTGCGGGGTGACAATCCAGCGCTCCTTCAAGGGTGGCCGTTTCCTCGGAGGGTTTGTTACCTGACTGTGATGAGGTAGATGCAGGAAGTGAAAGTAAACATTTTGAAATGTTTACAGTAGTTTGACATTTGTACTTTTAAAAAAAAAAATCAAAGTGCTTTTTCTTTAAAATGGTCGAACTATTTAGTCTCCAGTGGATGGGAGGAAACTGAACCCTTGCTTCTGCATAGGCCAGTTTGAAGTTTATGGTAATGAAATTGAAAATAAAACCTAGGCCCAGGGCGGTGGTGCATGCCTATAATCCCAGGGCTCCGGGAAGCTGAGGCAGGAGGATCATATTCACGCCCAACCCAGGCAAGACGCTGCCTCAAAATAAACTTTACAGTGGGCTGGGGATGCAGCTCAATGGGAAGGTTCTGAGTTCAATCCCACTTCTGCAAACGCATAGACTAGGAGTCTAGTTTTCTAGCATTGTCTAACCTTTTGTATACGGAATTTTCTTAGACACTGGTGAGTTCCGCAAAAACAGTGATCTCTATCAGAGGCAACCTAGAGGTCTGAGGCAAATCTTTAAAACTTAAAATAGCTCACTTTCAGCCATACTTTCCCAACTATAACTCTCTGGAATTGAATTCCTGAATGGTCTCCAGTGTGACACTCCACTTTCCGTATGATAGGCCTACTCAGTGAGAATAACTAAGAGCGATTTCCTTTTTCTAGATGTAGAAACAAAAGCAAACACTTGTAGTGATAGCCTTTTTCTTTTCTTTTCTTTTCTGTTTTCTATTAAGGAAAGAATTAGGAGGGGGTGAAGGGAGGGCAGGGATAAAGGAGAAAATGAGAACCAATACCTGTCATGTAAAGGTACAAGATCCCAATAATGAATGTAACTGTACTGTATACCTAGAATGTACCAATAAACTCAGTGAGGAAAAAATTAATTAATTAATTTTTAAGAAGAGAAAAGTATTAGTGCATCTTAGCTGCAGCGAGTAGCAGGTTACATTTTGTCGTATTTGTACATGTATATAACATACTTTAGTCATTTTCACCCTCTGTCGCCCCCACCATTCCTTCCTCTTATCATGTGACCTAGTGTGAATCATGTTTTCCTTTTCTTAGTCCCTATTAACTGTATAAAATACTGAGTTTCAAAGTGTATATTTTGATCATACACATCCCCTTTTTATACCTCTTACACCCTCATCTTTCCCTTATTCCCTTCCTGTTGTCTAATCATGGTCTCTCTTCTACTTTCTTGTCATCTTTTTTGACCCCCTATATTAGGGACAACATGCGATACTTGTCTTTCTGAGTGGCTCACGGTGATCTCCAGTTCCATGCATTTTCCTGTAGATGACCAAACTGCTCTTTTTGACAGCTGAGTAACACTAGTGCGTCTATACACCACGAGTCTTCTTCCACTCATCTGCTGATAGGCGCTTAGGCTGGTTACATATCTTGGCTTTTGAGAATCGTGCCACAGTAAGCAGGTGTGCTGGCCTCCCTGTCGTCTGTAACTTCAGTTCCTTAAGTGTGTTCCAAGGAGGAGTAGAGCTGGATCAAATGGCAGCTCGGTTTTTAGGTTTTGGGGGAACCCCCATTCTACGTTCCATATAGGCTGTACCAATTTACATTTCCACCAACAGCATAGAAGAGTTCTTCCCCCTACCCTCACCCGTGCAACCTCGCCAGCATTTATTCTTATTTTATATTTTTCATATGACTGGGGTGAGATGGAATCTCAGTGTGGTTTTGATTTTCATTTCCCTAGTGGCTAAACGTGTTGAACATTTTTTATATATTAAGTGGCCAGTTGTACTTTTTAGAAGTGTCTTTTCAGTTCATTTGCCCATCTATTGATTGGGCTGTTTAATTTTTTCATTTTTTGAGTACTCATACCAGATATTAATCTTCTGTCAGAATAGTAGCTGGCAAATTTTCTTCCATTCTGCGGTTTTTCTCATTCTGTTCATTGTTTCCCTTACTATGAGAAGCTTTATTTGATATAGTCCGGTTTGTTGATTCTTGCTACTATTTCTTAGACTACTGGAGTCCTATTCAGGAAGTCTTTGCACATGTCTATGGTTTCAAGTGTTTCCCCTGGTTTTTTGTTTGTTGGTTGGTTTTATCAGTTTCAAAGTTTCAGATCATAGGTCTGTGGTCCATTTTTAATTGATTTTTTGTAGGGGGTAAGAGATAGGGATCTACTTTCAGTCTTCGCGTGGATATCCATTTTCTCAACACTCTGTTGAAGTGGTTGTCTTCTCTAGTATGTATTTATGGTTCCTTTGTCCAGAATCAGATGGCTGGAGTTGTATGGATTTGTGTGTGTGGCCTCTGTTCTGTTATTGGTCTGTGTGTCAGTTTCTGTTCTGATCCCATACTGTGTTTCCTACTGTGGCTTATAGTATAGTTTCAGATCAGGTATCGTGAGGTCTACAGCCATGCTGTTTTAACAGGATTGTTTTGGGCTATTCTGGGTTTTTTGTGTTTCCATGTAAATTTCAGGATTGCTTTTTCTCATTCTGTGAAGAATGTTGGTATTTTGATGGTGAGTGTGTTAAATCTGTAGGTAGCACGACCTTTTTAATAAGATTAATTCTGCCAATCCACGAACATTTGATTATTCATAGAACAATCTTTTCTGTCTTGTAGTGTCTTCAGTTTCTTTGGTGTCATTGTAGACCTCTTTCATTTTTATTTTTTTAAGTTACTGTGAAGAGAATTTTTTTCGTTTCTTAGCTAATTCATTATTGGTGTGTAGAAAAGTTGTTGACTTAATGGTGGTTTTATATGTTACATAGTCATGTTTCAAAGTAATTGTTGACAGTACCTATAAAATGCATGAGAGCAAGCAGCAATAATCCAATTCCTTCCATTTTAATTAGAGTTCTCTTCATTTTTTTCTTTTGCTCAAGCAATGGGCCACTTTTGCCCGAATGTGGTATCTCTTAGACGGGAGAATGCAGCCCCCCGGCAAGCTGGCTGCTATGGCATCAGTAAAGCTTCAAGGGCTGCACAAACCTGTGTACCACCAAATAAGTGAGTATCCCTGTCGCTCACACCGCAGTGAGTGTCACCAGACCTGCCCTGACTGCGCAGGTGTTCTCGTGCCCAAGTATAACCTGATGGAACCGGACTGCGCTGGGTGAAGGACCCCTTGTTCTGAAGATTCCTCGTTCCATTCCTTCTGAGCACTTGGAAAGGCACTGGAGCTGCATTTGGCTTGTTCACGAAAAACCATGCGGGCCAGTTTCCGTGTATGCCATTACCTAACAGAATCAGCAGAGGCTCCTCTTCACTGTCTTGAGCGCCCCAGTTTGCACTGTGAATTCCCTGGAGCCCGTCTTTTCCATGATGCCACACCTTTGAGTAGAGAGTTTTTAAAATTAACCCTGCCTTACCTTTTAAAATTTCTTTTCCCAGAAAATTATGTAGAACCAGCTGGATATGAAAGCTTACATTTCATTATTTCAAATTAATAGATTTGCTTTTCTATATCCTTTTCCTAAAACAATATAAAATACAAAAGGGTCATTTCTATTCTAGAAGAGTTTGCTGGTAGATAATTCGATTTGACTTTATCTGCCAGGACTCTTCACTACCAAAGCCACATAGCAGTGTTTAGTCTATCGCAGCATCTGCTGCAACTGATAACATTTTTGTTTAACTTTAGTGTACAATATGTCAAACATACAAAGGTGCATGCATCTCTGTGTGTGCATATTGTAAAGAAAAGTCGTAACAGTGATCCTAAGTGTTCATTGAATACTCGTACAGTCAGCACTCTTCCCTACTGTTCTACCATCACAGATAATGTTGTATCAGTATTCTTGGACCTTTTTCTTGGTGCATCCGTGGAAGAATTTTTCTTCTGAGGTATATACACAGGCCAGGACTTCCCAGCAGAGGAAGAGCGGTGGTGGAGACGATTAAGTCTTCGGCCAGCAGCGTATGAGAGGCCCATTGTTCCTCATGGTCACTGGCACTGGAGCGTTGTCTCTGTACTTCTTAGTTTTGACTGCTCCAGGAGATGGGAAATGCCCCCTGTGGTTTTATGTGCATTTTCCTGAATACAGATATGTGATGAGTATCCTTAGTTTCTCAGTGTTTGTAATTTTCTCTTCTCTGAAATGTCTTTGTGTGTGTTTTGTTTATTTTTCCATTGGGTTACTTCTCTTTCACTTTTTTTATTATGAAAGTTTTAAACTTCCAAAAAAGTTCAAAGAATAGTAGGTGAACTTCGTCTTCTTCTCCAGAGTCGGTAACATTCTACCATGTTTCTTCACTCAGCCGTTGGAAACATTGCAGATTGCGCTGTCGAGCTCATAACCCAAGTGCATTAACATATATCTCCTAAGAATTGAAGTATTTTCCTGTGTAGCAAAAATGCCATTGCCACACCTAAAAAATAAACAGTAATTATATAGGTGCTTAGACATTGTGTTTTAAAATTCCCTAATTGTGCCAATAGGTTCTTCTGGCTCATTTATTTGAACTCAGACCCACCCCAAGTTGTATTAATTGCCTTTAGTTGTAATGTTCATTAGTCTTTTTTAGTGGAGAATAATCATTTTAATTTTTTCTCGTCATGAACCTTTGGAGAGTTTTACAGAAAACTTTCTCCTGGAAGTGCCGTCTTCAGCTGTTTCCTTGATGCCACTCTCTGTCTCTTCCCCTCTGATGACTCTTGTCCCCAGACCCCTCTGCTGTCCTCCACTTCTGAAACGCCCAGTTACTTCTCTTTCGGTGAGAAGTGCAGCCTGGGTGTGGAGTCGTGACTGATTTCCATCCTGCAGCCCTGGCCGCCCATCCAGTGTGCCTCTCCGGTGTTGACCCGTATCACAGACGCGCATGGCCAGTTCGCTCCCCAGACCGCAGAGCCTCTTAGGCCTCTAGCAGACGCTTAGTAGACATCTCCAGTGAGGAAGCCTGTTTGGAGACAGCTTGCTCCTTCCTGTATCTCCGCTCTCAGTTCTTTTAGTTCTTCTGGCCTGAAACTTTTGCCTCATCTGTGATTCCTCCTCCCCTATAAATATAGTTATTTAAAAGATTAGAAAAAAAATCTGACATCTGGCACATCTCGTTATTGCTCCCTTCGCCCCTGAAATTTGAGGCTGCTATGCTCTTGTCCTTTTCAGATGAAAGAATAAAAGCCGAAGTTTCGCCAGTGCTCTTCAAGAAGTTCTACCTGTGGCCCTGTTACTTCTCTGATGTTGTTCCCGCCTCTCAGTCCCTTGAGCAGTCCTCTCGGCCTGCTGCTCTTTTTTCTTTTGTTTGTTTGTGTTGTTATTTGTTGGTTGGTTTCTTGAGGCATAGTCTCACTGTGTAGTTCAGGCTGGCCTTGAGCTCACAGTGATCCTCCTGCCTCTGCCTCCCGAGAGCTGGGATTGCAAGTGTGCAGCATCATGCCCAGCTTCTACTGCTTTTTAGTTAACTTGCTTGCCAAGCACATTTTTGCCTCAAGGCCTGTTCACACTGTCCCTGCTGCCTGGGTGTTCCCAGCCAGTTATCTGCCTGGCTCACTCCTTCACACAGGTTTCTTCCAGTCATTTGTGTTGGGAACTAAGCCTTCTCTCATCCCTCTTGTCTGTTCATCCTTCCTAGATGTTTACTTTGCTACTTTTCTTTAACAGCATTTATGTATCATCTGATATGTTTTCTCTACCTATTTCCAGACTAAGTTTCAGAAAGACGGAGACTTTACCTATCTTGTTGACGGCTATTTCTCCAGTACCTGATATATAATTGGGATGCAAGAAATGTTTTTTGCATTTATAAATATCAGTTCTGAAAAATGAACAAAATATTTTCAGCTAGGACTTTGCCATTTAAGCTCAGCTAGGTTTTTAGATCTGTGGTGCTGTGGGAAAGTATTTCTGGATTATTTGATTTGGGTAAGAGCAGGGACTTATGATCTTTCCTGCTTTTGTTATACTTGCTGCTCTGTCTTTTTTCTCCACTTGACATGAACGTTTCAATAACATATCAGAGGGAGCCCACATACTCTGAAAGGAACTAGGGATTTCATTGTGTTAATCGTTGTTTTTCCAGTGCTAGGTCCAGTCGCCTGTGATAGATGCTGTCAGAAGTAGTGTGTGTGTGACCTGACACTTTGAAAGAGATGTTTTATGGATGCATTCGGTTCTTGACGTTGCCTGGAGTTATGTTCTGAAGTCAGTGTCTAAGGACACTGGATTAGAGAATATTGAGTCCTTACTTCCAGGGAAACTTGGGATTGAGTCCTTCTGTTTCTGACATTTTTATCAACCTGTCAGTATATTACCTTGCTCCCTGGGTTCAGTTTAAATACATCTTAAATGTATGTGTTGTTGGTCCTTTAACTGTGAACTCTCGACCGAGGCGCTGTAGCTCGTAGCTTAGTGAAGTTCATCTGATACCCATATTGTCTTGGTAAGGCACACCACAGCCTCCTGCCGCCTAGCAGCAGCCCAGACCTCCAGTACCAGACGCAGAGGGCGTCTTAAACAGTAAAGTTACTATCAGGAATACACATATGCAAGAATGTGACACTTACTAGGCCACCTGAGGACACCTGTTTCCACTCAGGTGAAACAGAAAGCCGGGGTGGCCTTGTTCAGCCTCAGCTGGAGATGCCAAGCAGCTCAACTTTCTGCTGCGCCGAGCATGACATGAGCAACTGCAAGAGCATTTCAAGTACTGATGTTTGGGTTGCACAGAAATTGTATCAACTAGGCACATCTGCAAATAAGGAGTCTGTGAATAAGATTAACCACTTTCAAAGTAAAATAGCGATCAGCATGTGTGTACCTTCATTCATGATAAATACTTTAAAAATATTTTTGGCACAGCAGGAAAATCCCCTAGTCGTGGAGTTCCCAACTCACAGAATAGTGTAATTCCTTAGAACTGCAGAGACTTTGTTTGGCTGCCTGAGATGAATACACTGAAATCAGGAGAAGAAGGCGACCTTCTCCCCGTCATTCATGACAGCATGGGACCCCTGAGCGTCTGCGTTCCTCCTGTGGGAAGCCCTTCCACTGTGGTAGGACAGTTCAAATTCGCAATCCACAGCCACTTCCACCCTTCCTTCCCTTCTGCTGGTTCCCCTAGCGATGGTACCAGGACGTAGTGAGCAAAGTTGCTGAGGCTGCCTTTGTAGGAATGCAAATGGTACGGAATGTGAGGGAAAGTGGATTGGTGGTACTCACCTAATTCCCACCCCTGAGTGTAGCAGCTGTTTGTCCACGGGGGATCCTCTTCCATACTCGGAGGATGCTGTTGCGGTATTCCCTGGATACCGATGGATACACACTCTTTTAGAACACCAGGAGAGTTATTGTGACCACCTGCCAGGCCAACCTCTTCCAGGAATGGAGAACAGCTTTTCTATGAAACCAGAAATTTATCTCTTAAGGACTGAATTGCATTTTTGCCTGACTGTGTTGGATATGTAGTTTACATCAGCAAAACATGTCACAACCGCAAAAGTCAAAATTTAGCAATTTTCAATTTGCAAATCCATTGTCAGTGTACAAATACAAGAATCAGTTTCCAGCATATATTAGCTTCATAAGCATTTATTAAACATGCATTGTGGGCTCATGACCACTATACTTATGTTTATTTGGAAACTGATGTGCATTTTCCCAGGAAGATAATAGAAATGATGGTTGTGTTTCTGGGAATAACTATAAAAGTTTACCGATAATATCGGAATGTGACACATATATTGCACTACTTTATCTAGTGGACCTTTGTGAATGTGGTGAAAAACTGGCTTTCCATTTATAAAGGTTTTTTTTTTGTTTGTTTTGTTGTTTTTGCAGTGCTGGGCATCAAATGTGGTGCGTGCCAGGCAGGCACTGTACCGCTACACTGTCCCCTGACCCCTATAAAATTTTTTTTTTTTTAATCAGAAATATGAGTCAAGGTGGAAATAATGTAAAACAAGTAAAAGAATTCCCTCACCCTCCTAAGAAGAACTGTCCATCTGAATTTGGGACTGGAAAGCTTTTGAATGTGTGTTATTTTTTACTGATAATGGGAATGTCACATGGCGGTTTGTGGAGCATGACTTAAATATCCAAGAGGACTCTCCACCTTTCATGGTCAGCAGGCTGATTCACTAAGGCAAACTGCACATTTAAAGAAGCAAAGGAACATGTTGCTGCAGATGATCTTCATGTCCCCGGTCTGCAGGGAATGAAAAAGTGACACACAGTTCTCACGGGTTAATGCCAAGAATGCTAGCAGGCCACACGGTTCAGCAAAGATCAGATTTATGGCCTCATCTCCGGTGTTCTGCCTTGTGAATTTTGGTGCCCCCTCAGACCTGCCTGACGTAATTCTCTGTCGCTCTTAAGAGCCAGTCTGTTCAAGTCTTAATTATCATATCATTTTCATTTTGCAATCTAAATGGTGCGTCCATACTTCATCTCACTCGTAGAATATCCTACAGAGAATGGAAGGGAACTTTTGCTTCAGCTTGTATCTAGAATACTTACTCCTTGGGAAGTGAGTATTTGGAAACCGACGGTAACAGCGTGCCTCGTTCCTATGGTGGTGTCTTCACCCTGGATTTTATGGTAACTGTGTGACCACCTGTCACACTGGCCACACACCAGTTCAGGGTACCAAAAGTCATGTTGAAATAGGTAGTTAGAGACAGGCATAAAGGCCAAAGCTAAACTCTGCTGTTTATTGCTAACTTGAAATAGCTGTTTTCAAACGTTTCTCAAGCCACATCTTAATACTTAAAGCAGCGCTGCACTGGTTGAAGGACAGGGAAGATGTCAGCCCCTCCCCTAAGTTTCCTCCTAAGGCCTCCAGTACTCTGGCGGGTGCAGTGGAATCAGTGTGCTAAAGCAAAGAGCTTTTCTCCAGAAGGGAGAATGAGAGACTGCAGACTGGAAGGGAGTAGCCCGCCACAACAGTGTGTTCGGCAGGGAAAGAAAAGCTTATAGATTGTGTTTTATGTATTCTATTCGAACACTGAATTTATCGAGACATAGGATTAAAACAAGTTACCTTTGGGCTCTACGATTACATGAGGTGCCATTCGCTTACACGAGTGGCACCCACTCGCTTCCAGACGTTTATTAGTATGGCGGACTGCTGAAGGCAGATACATGTTTTTGGTGGACTCTGTAATCCATGTAGCCAACACATGACTTCTGCCTGGAATATATAGAGCTTTTGAAACTCAACCATTAAAATCTAATTCAAAAATGGGCAAAATGTGTAAACAGAAGGTAAAAAGCACATGAAAGGATGCACACTGTAAGCCGTAAGGGAGGTGCAAATTAAAACCACACATCTATCAGAATAGCTAAAATAAAAATAGTGATCACAAATGCTGGCAAAAGGGCAAAGAAACCAGAATACTCATTTGTTGCTGGTGCAAATGTAAACTAGACAGCCTGGGAGGTGGTATGACAGTTTCCTACAAAACTAGACTTAAGCTTACTGTAACAACATAGCAAATGCACTCTTAACTTATGCCAGAGAAATTCATGGGATGATACCGTGTCAATTAATAATGCCTACCCTAAAACTCTATCCCCCCACTTTTATCTGCTCCTGGCAGATTGCATACTATTTACCTGATTCTTTATGGTCTAACGCCTTCCACCAGGGCAGTGATGGCGAACCTTTTAGAGCTTCCGTGATAACAAACATCCAGCTTCAGGCACACGTGCCATAGGTTCGCCAACACTGCACTAGAATATAAGCTTCATTATGAACAGGGACGTCAATAACATGTATTGCTGTATTTCTAGCAGCAAGAGTCCCGGCCATAAGTATGTGATAAGTAATAAGTGGATTAACTATCCATCAGTGGAAGGGGATTACCAAGAGATTTTGGAAGAACTCGATACTCCCACCAAACTGAGCGGGTGTCTTTGCATCTGCCCTTGAATGGACCCTACCTGTTGCAGAAAGTTGAGAGTGAATAGCAGGAATTCTTAACACTTCCTCACTCTGTCATAGAAGGGCTGCGCAATGCAGAGTCTTCAGCGTGGAGCTTATAAACTAGTCGGAGGGAACAACATGATACAAACACCAAAACAAAGTAGAACCCAGTGTTGAAAGAAATTCAGGCATCTGAAGCATCCAAGGGAGTTACTTCCATACCAGGAAGGGCTTGGTGGAGGAACTGATATTTATGTGGGAAGTTGAACAGTGTATAAAGTGGAACAGGTTTGGGAATAGATCTGGAACAGACGCAACTGGAGGCATGGGTATTTATGCCTCTGTGTGTGTGTGTGTGTGTGTGTGTGTGTGTGTAGAATAGAGCTCGCCGTGGGGTAGTGCTTCGGGGAATAGAAGTAAGGGGTGGTGTAGGCTTGCCTCACCTTCCCTCTAGGAGGTCATGTGGGAAATGAGGCTGGAGAGTCGTGTCCTATAATGTGGGTCTCCTTGAACACCTCGCTGAGAGCTGGCACCTGGGGAGGTTCAGAGGGGACAGCGATTCGGAGAAGAGGTCCTGGGGTCTCAGCTTGGTAGACAGGGCTGCACGGTGAGCTAATGAGTGACAGCGTTGCTTCCCTGTGGTGCCTCCCCACCAGCCCTTCACCATGCTGCTTGTCGTAAAAAGGGTAAGATTAGAGTTGGATTTGAATCTTAACTTTTCCACTCATTGGCCGGCCGTATAATCTTAGCCAAGGTGTGGTCCCCTCAGACTTGGGCTTGCTCGTTGGAGAATAGAAGTTGAGGTACATAAGCACCCAGATGAGACATTCTGAGACCGCCCAGCTAGGACTTTGCAGTGGGAACTCCTGAGTAAGCGTTTCTTCCCCTCCTCCCAGGCAGTTTTGAGGGAAAAAAATCTTAGTTCTGGCTCAGAGGAGAAAATGGACCAAAATGGTGACAGCGTGCACCTGAGAAGCTCCCCGTGTATATACCCACAATGAGGCCATCGGTTCCGGGACGTGAGTCCTGCTCTCATCGTACCTCTGGGTTACAGCCACCTGTCACCTTATCCTCCCTGCGTCCACACCCAGCCAGGTCGGGGAGACCTGCACAACAGGACACAGCTCTGCCTCATTTGCCAGTTCCTTCCCACACTACTCGTGCTCGTATTCCCTTGGATGATGGGTTTCAATTGATTTGGCCGTTTAAACTCACACCTAATGGTTTCACAAAGGAGTCAGATGATGTAAGAGATCCAAAGTGGAAGTTTTGCAAATTATCTTATAATTCCTATTTTTAAAAATTGCTTACTAAACTTTTATAAGCTTTTATCAATTCAAACTAAATTTCTCTTTGAAATATCTCTTGTTCAGTAGAGCTTTGATTTATCTAATTTGATACATGTATATTAATTAAATTTTTTAATAAAAAGTTTGAAACATTTAACTTAGAAATTTGGGCAAAGTGATGATGATATTCCATGATTATGTACAGCCTTTCACAGTTATATTAGCTTTGCTAGTATGCAATACAGTTAAAAGCAAGTTCTTGCTGGTTTGTCATATTTAGTGTTAGGGAAATGCTTTCTCTCTTTTTCTAACTGCACAGGGATATCTATTGTTTCAGCCTGGAAAAAAATCCCTTTTTAAATTTCACAGCAGAGGAGCTAAAAACATCACTCATTGAATAATAGGGAAATGCTTCTGAGAGTGATTTAATAAAGATGCGGCCTGGATCACCAAGGGCAGATAGGTTTCCGGGATAAGCTGTCCAGGCCCTAGAGCGGAAAGGACGGTTTCCATGTGATCGCAGTACTCCGTCTGACGTCCCTTGGAAGATCCTTTTTGGTCTTTATAAGCGTTTGGGGGTTTGGGGGGATGCTGGTTTTTGGGTGGCTCAAGATACTTTCTACATATTTAAAGCTTAAACAACATTTTAAAAAGGAGTTCAGTTTTAGTGGAAAGATTAAAGAATCCATTTTTTCTTCAGGTAGCTACCAGGGAAAGAACTCAATGTCGAGTAGCTCAGAATGTGAACTTTGGCACGTCTCTTGCTCTTCTAAGGCCTCAGCTTCTTCAGCTGTGACATGGATGGAAGCCGAGGGAATTTCCGCGTTCTTTGCAGTGATCTTATTATCTTCTTAACTAGTTTATTTTTCTGAAGCGTTTGCCCCGTTGCCAAAGACAAGCACCATGGGCCAAGTTTAGGAGCTTCTGTCCCTGCGTTACCAGATGCTGTCAGCTATTTTGCAGCACTTGACAGCGGCAAGCTTTCCGGGGTTTTCCTTCACACCTCCACTGCCTCCGCTCCAGCCGTGAGAAGCCCCACCCTTGTGCTGTGCAGAGCACGGATTCTGTAGTATCTGCTGTCCAAATGCAGCCGCTGCAGAGAGCCTGATAACGTAACCTTCATTCATACTTCTGACTGTTAGTGACCTTTTTTCTTAAGCTTCTAGAGTCTTTTGAAGTGTTTTTCTATTAGAGTCAGCATGTAATAAATGCTTGAGATTACTTGACTTTGTTATGAACCGTGGTTTATGTGAGAACTTCCATACTGACTTGTTTTTAGACAAACAGCCAAAGTTGGGTGTATTTTTCACTAAAAAATTAATCACACACACACACACACACACACACGCATATAATATATATTAAGGTCATTTGTCCTGTCAAGTATATTTGTAGTCATAGTTAAGAATGGCAATTTAAATTTAAAGTTAGTTGTGCTTGGAAAAAACCCGTGGCAGTAATTAAGCGTAGTAGTGTTCTGTTCTCTAAATTGGAAAAGAATAATAATCGTAATGTTTCACATGTTTTCAATTTACCTATTGATAAAATATATTGTTTTACATCTACATACATATTTTTTTCATTTTCTCTGTGTATGAGGGGAAATTGAATCAACTAAAGGTACTAATAAAAATATTTTTAGTGAAATGTAATTGTTAATGGGAAGGATAATAGGAATAACAGTAGTTTGCATTTAAAGCATGAATTGTTGTTACTGGCTTCTTTAGTAAGTGTCTTGTACTTTCCAGTGTTGAGATTTTCCAAATGTCCGGCCAACTCTCTCTATACGTGGATATTATAGAAAAATGTAATGGAACTATGTTCAATGATTTTTGATTTTGCACTGCGGTTTGATTTCTATTATTTCAATGCACTGTTTGGGCTTTGATAACTTTACAGATATTCAAGGCTACTTTTTCTTAAGCGTTTGAGTTTTCATACAGTCTTATTTCTTTCTAAATCGAGGTGACTGTGGAGATCACGTTATCATAATGAACACGCGGCACATAGCATTTTCTGGAAACAAATGGGAACAGAAAGTGTACTCCTCCCACACGGGGTAAGACATAAGGAAAGTCGTTAAAATGTGTCACTGTAATAAAGCCTTTGCTCTTATTTAGAAGGGAAAACATATTTCTAAAATTGCCATTTAAGAAAATGCTGATTTTACGCGGGTTACATGTATAATTTATTCCACCAAAACAAACACCCCGTGCCAAACACTGGCTGTTACCGTCACCGACAGCATTTCACTTGCCCGCGAGCTTCGCAGTTTCTCCGACCCAAATTACCGTCACGGTTTGGGTCAGCTCACTTCTCTCTGCTTCCCGTCGTCCATCTTGCGGTTTCCAGGTCACCCTCACTTCTGCAGTCGCACCAGGGGTTTAAGAGGTCCTCGGCCCTCTCCGGCTCAGTCTTGTTTGTCAGCAGCTCTGCCGGGGTCTTCCGCGCGGCCACACTTCCCAGAGCTGTGCCACTCGCGTGGGTCTGAGTTCCTGTCGCTAAGACCTCGTCCTCCTCAGACACGCGCCGTCCTCCGCTCCTCCGCCCCCACGAGCGCTTCAGCTGTGCTCTAGTCCCACCACGGACCTTACCTTGGCTCCGTGTTAGCCTTCATCTCCGCTCCTTTCGGATACTTTGTTATAAGATCACGACAGGGTAGAGTTAATTAAGCATACCTTCTAACGGTACATCTCCAGGCCCCCTCCCCCATTTTCTTTTGCCACAGGGTCTTGCTAAGTTGCTAAAGCTGGGCATGAACTCGGGTTCTTCCTGCCTCAGCCTCCCAGACTGCTAGGATTACAGGTGTGCATCCCCATGCCTGGCTCAGAGAACCTCTTTGTAGATCCTGTTTTTAGTCACTCTGTAGTAGTGTACTGTGGTGGTGAGAGATAGGTGGGTAGACAGACAGAATTAAACCATATGACTCACCACACTGGCTTACTGCTCAACTTTTTGAAATGAAAATGTTGGCTTTTACAAAGAGTGAGAAAGCATCTTTATCCATTAACGTTTTAACTACAGAAGGCCATGTAAAATCAAGCTGGAATGCAATGGATTTCAGCATCAGAGGAAGGATCACTAACAGGTCTTCTGACAGATGTTTCCAAACATTACTTTACCATTATATAAGAAAGCCTGGTATTTCAAATTTTACAGTAATTTAATAATGATGAAGCTCTGCTCTTTTATGGGCATCAGTATCATTTACATTCTGATGGGGCCTCCATGCTTTCCTCAGCACCTTCTATGAACGTTTCATTTATTAAATTTATTAAGAGCTTATCTACTATTATGGATTTTTTATAAAGTTTTCTGTAGGATTTTCTTACTGTTATTTTTATATGATTAAATGAACATTCACTTCTGATTGTTTAAGGACTGGCTGTTTGAGTCTGTTTGTACCTTGAACTCTCACATGTAACTTGCCCAAAATGTTTAGGCCTGAGGTGGAAGTACAGCTCACTACTAGGGGTACCGATCGAACTCATCTCATCTCGAAGACAGAACCCTTTGTATTTATCTGTGGTACCCGTTTAGTAAATGTTCAGTGAACTAAATGAACCCAAGCCATGGCTGTGGCCGACACAGATCCATCCAGGGTACCCCATGCAGAGGAAGCCTGCAGCTGTTTTCTCTCTAGCAAAAATTAAAGAGTGCTAGATTACTCGAGTCTTTCCCCTACTCAGAACTTTGCATTGGCTTTCCAGATGCTGTGGAGTAAAGTTCAGGCCCCAGAAATGCAGCATCAATGTATTATGCTGTAGACTTTACCATCCCAGTGTTAAAGATAGTCTTTAGCATAGAATTTACAGTGTTTTTCCATGGAGACAGAATACAGGAACTGAAGTCTGGACAGGTATCTCTTTTTCTGAAACTGAAATTTTGTGAAAAAGATAAAATAATACTAGTCTGAAAATTAGCTATCTTAAAATGTTTTAAATTTTTTGAAAGAAAATTATGAAAGGAATCATATTTAGATAATCTGAAGTCTTTTTATAGACTGTACTGACTTTCCAGTCTTTCTTTCTGTTCAGAGTCATAAACCTTTGCATCTATGTAGTATTTTCCATTTCTTTTATTCCCAGTTTTAATTTTTATTAGTATATGTTTGTTAGTATATGTTTTTGGCTCCGAAATCTGAAGTAGATGGAGAAGATGTTATTCTCACAGGAGTAAAATCATATGTAGACGGTACAATTAGTTGCTTAATAAACTGAGAGTCACTTGGTAAAACCTGGTTTCTGGATCTGGGAAATCCAAGTTACTAAATTAACTCATTCAATCCCAAATATTTTTATTTGCCAGTTTATCCATTTTATATAAAACTTGATCTGAACACAGTGAATGTTTTTTTAACTTGGATCCACATATAACTCTTAGCAGCCTTAAACCAACAATCAGGAAAGCGGGGTCATTCCTGTCAGAGCATGAACTTGACTTAGAACCAAGGGCTCTGGACACCAGGTTCCCTGGGCCTAACCCTGCCTTCATCCTGTTTGTCGCATTTGGGCATGAACGTGAAGTGTTCTGGCTCACTGCCATTTCTGTTTTAAATCAAGCTGTGAGAAACTACCCACAACCAATGAATGAGTGAGTAACTTAAAATTCGGAAAACAGAGCTACACCAAGAAACTTTTCCACTCGGAGAACTGCTTATGATGTAGTCACATCTGGCCACTGCAGACATTCCCGGCAGCACAGGCTGCTGCGTGATTTTCAGGACACTAATTAAGAAACAGCACAGTTAGAAACAAGTATAATGCATTAAAACAGTCTTCTTGTTACAGAGCAGTAATGAAGGATACAGTGCTGTAGCCCACTTCAGCTCTAACACCTCTGCTTCTTTTAACAGCTACCCTGGTGGATTTCGGCAGGTGACCGCCACCCAGCTTCACCTGCGGGACCCAGTGGCCGTAAGTCTCCTGGGTTCTGAAAAGTGTCTGGGGAAAAACTGGTTCAGCCACTGTCTTTTCATTCTCCTCTCTGCTAATGTAGTGATCATTCGAGGCTCCACATCCTTCCCCATGCAGGTCATCGTTTCTGTTCAGTCCCCTTGGTAGGCATGTGTGCTTTGAACTTCATCTCTGGGAATTCTCTGTGACTTGTGCTAAAGATTTATTTACCCTCTGGCAACTGCATGGAGTAATATATAAACCTGAAACTTCTTTAAGGTGAACCTTAGACGTAAGGGATTTTGAACCCCGATAGCAATAAGCAGAAATGTTCTTAGAAATTTCCCCCACTGCACACCCTGCTGTTGCCCTTCTAGAGAAATCTGCTCCTGTGAAGGGGTCCCTCAGCCCCCATGGTGACCTTTTAAATGCAAGCTCTGCCCTGTGCGGGTGCCTTCAGGCAAATGCCAGCCCTAGGACTCTTTCTGAAGCTCCTTCTCATTTCTGGCCTTCTGTTGGCTCCATGCTTTAAAAAATATTTTATGAACAATGCTGTTGCACCAGTGTTTATTGCGTCACTGTCCCTTGCATTACATACTAGAAGTTCTGATCTGTGCATCAATCCGCAGATTGTCCAGAGTGTGGTCTCCTCTCGCTCCTTCTCTTTCCTCCTTTAACTCTCACTAGAAATGGACTTTATCTCTCCTCATAGGCAGAGAGTGTTTTTAGCTGTTACTTAAAAATGTTCATGAATGAACAGTGTCAGAATCTGAAAATACTTTTTCATTTCTTACTTTTCCTAAAGTAGTGGGGGAGGTGTGTATGTGATAAGCCCTGACAGACCATTTAAAAGCTCTGTATTTTACTGCTTATTTTGAAACATTTGTATGTCTTTAAAAAATGTATGCTCAGAGATTGCTTTGTAGGCAATATTTAATGTTCTTTTTCTAACTAGTTTTTTAAAAGACTATGACAGGTCACTGTATTTAATTTTTACTACTGTGACTTGCATATATTAAAAGTTATAAAGGCTGCTGATAGTATGTACCGTAACTGGTAAAACACATACTTTTAATACTTTGTATCAATTTTTTAAATTTAAAAATTGTTTTCTATTTTTTCACTGTACACTAGGAGGCAGTATAGTCCAACTTTTTAATGTAAGAAGTTAGACATTTGGTAACAAAAATTGTTTAAAATTGTCTTTATGAATAAAAATTGAAATTATTATGAAATGTTTGATAAAGAATTAGAAATATTTCAGAGTTAAATCCATTTGCAGTTTTAACTCATTGAAAGATCTTAATTTTTTTTTAATCTTAATTTTTTTCTTCAAATTTTGCAAAAGCATGACTTGGGGGACAAGTCAGTACTCGCAGTCTGCCCGGGGCGGACGTGATTTGCCCATCGGTGCTTCATGTAACTTTTCAGAGCATTTGCTTCATTAAGGAAACCTGATTCTTAGTACAGCCTCGGAATGTTGATGAAATAGATTATTTAATATTTATTTGCTAAGTGAATAACAATAGTTTTTTTAATACATTTTATACTTTTGTAAATAGAAGATTCTCATTTCAAGTAAATACATTGAGTCCTTCCTTCATATCTTTTCTCTCTTTTATGTATTTTAGTTTAAGAGTTTCTCTGGACCTGTATTTGCTTTCTTATATTTTCTCTCTTGTGGTTAATAAGGTTATTTTGTGTGAACTAAATGCTACATGCCCTGCATCGCAGATTGTGAGGGAGGTCTGTTTGCTGACCACACCTCCTTCTGTCTTCTTCACTTTCTGGATTTCTCAGCTTATCCTTAAGTCTGCAGCCAGAGCTACTTGATTGCATCTACCTGTTTTTCACATTTTTTTTTTGTTTGTTTACCGTGTTTGTGTCTTCTTGTTAGCTTATAACTTTTTCACATGTTCTAATTTTTCCTAGTTTTAGTGTGATGTTTACTAGATATTTTTAGGTACTTATTTGATCACTCAAATAAATACAACTACATTTTTATGATCATGAAAACCAAATGTCACATGACCTACTAATACAATTGCTATTACAGTACTACTCAGAGGAGATAATGACTTGCTGACCCAGAAAAGGTGCTAAGTAGTAGTCTTAACATTGTCAGTTCTGAGCATGACTTTAAAGCATTAAAAAATGTGACTGGGTCTGGTGGCACAGGCCTGTGATCCCAGCATTCTGGGAGGCCCAAGCAGGAGGATCTCAAGTTCAAGTTGCCTGAGCAAATTAGTGACTTAGTGAGACCCTGTCTCAAAGTAAAGATTTTTATAAAGGGCCAGGAATACAGCTCAGGGTGAAGGCCCAGGGCCCGATCCCCACACTGCAAAAGAAAGCCACCCAGAGGGGAGATGTCCATGTGCACTGTGGTGGCCACTGACCACCTAGTGGGAATTGGCCACTTACAGTATTGCTTGTGTGACTGCGGAAATGGATTTGTCATTGCTTTCAACTTTGACAGTAAAATATATGTATAATAATGTCTCCAGAATAAAGTCTTAGCAGCACTAAAGTAGAAAATATCTATTGCAAGTCATTAGCTTCTGTGTGTATTAAGGTTTTGGAGTCTGATTTGATGAGAGAATAAAACGCGGAGCATGAACCCTCATTTAATGCAGCCCTGTTTAGCAGGTATTGCTTTAGTGGATTCGTCTGAGCACACATCAGATCATACCTTGAAATCTAAGTACAAACAGCGAGGACCAGTTTGCTGCACCAAGTCTCCCTGAGTACTTTCTTGAAGAGCTTGTGCTGGATTTGCGAACCTCACATGCCCAGAAGGCGTCCTAGGCCTTCTTTTGACCCAATAACACATGAAATCACATTCAGAACAGCAGTGAGAATAAGTTTAAAAAGAGAAAAGTAAATCATGGAGCAGGTCTTTTGCCACCTTGGGCCTGGGTAGTGTGGGGAGGAGAGAATCCGGTGTCCTGGTAATTACGGCGAAGATGTGTTATGAATACGATTGCGTGTGTTCGGGGAGCAGGGCGGCTCCACCCTTCGTTAGCGGAGCTCTTTGTCCTCCGGGACTCTGTCTCCCTCTGTGAAGCGAGGGCAGTTACAGTGCCACTTCACAGCACCAGGGGCATGAAAGTGAATACATCCCCCTGCCCGTCCACACAGGACGCCTTCCCAGCGCCGTGACTGGGGTGTCGCGCACTCACCGCACAGCGTCGGTCTGCTGACGCCGCCGGCGTCCCCACGTTGGAAACAGGACTGGGGTGCCCGGGCGGTGCCTCACCAGTGTCTGACCGGTGGTGTGAGCCACGGATTCACATATAAGTTTAGAGAACTTCTTAGGCGGTGGAAAATTGGCACGTGCATGGGTTATTTTTGATCTCGTCCTTTTTCCTTCTTCTAAATGAGCAGTGAATTGAAGGAAGAGAGCCTAGAGCAGACGGTGGGGTACAGAGGAGTGGGAGCCCCTTCCGCTACGAGCTTCCGTGTAACTTCAGGCCCTTCTTTCCTGTGTGCGCGCTGCTGTTCGCATCGCCGTCCCGTTTGGTCTGCTCCGTCCCTCCCGAGTCACGCCTGTCTGGTTTTCAGATTGTGAAGCTGGCCGTGTACGGCATGCTGCCCAAAAACCTGCACAGGAGGACCACGATGCAGAGGCTGCACCTCTTTCCCGACGAGGTGAGTCGGCGTCAGCCAGTTCCAACTCGGTTCTCACAGACTGACGTTGTGTGCTTTAAAATGGGTATGTATGATGTATATTTGATGTAAGGATTATTTTAAGCCATAAAATGAGCCATCACTGGACTAAAAACCCACAGGTTCCCGGGTATTTGCTTTTCACTCACTGCTTCCATTTAAAGGAGGACTGTGGTAGGAGCCCCGTTCCCCAGAGGCGCCCGTTGATGGTTTGGGCTCTGAAAAGCCGGGCATTCATTCGGCTCACTTTTTATGCGAGGAGCGGGAGCCTTCGGTGAGGCGTGGATGGAGAACTCTTTGGGGCTGATTTTTCCCCGTGACGAACCTTTACAACATTTGTACCATTCAAAATGTATTCAACTAAAAAGTACTTTTTAAAAGTCTGCTTTTATTTATTACTGTGGCGCTAGGTACTTAGCTTTTCTCTTGGTCGAAGGAAACTGGCTGGGCACGGGCTGTGGAATCGGCCGCCCGGTTCCATCCAGGTCCCCGTTGACTGGGCGTGTGGCGCGGCCTCGTGTGTGCAGGCGACGTCCTATCACAGTTTGCTCCACCCAAGCCCACAGCTGTGCAGTTGTGGCACAGCCACATCTGCTGCCTAACTCCCTTCCCACTGGGGTGATAAAAGGGGAAAGGCAGGAGCACGAAGACCACACACCAGCAACATGTTGGGTACAAATTCCACCCCAAAGGGACTTGCTTCTGCTAACGGTACTGTGGGAGTGGAACACCTAGGAACAGAACTGGTACTCCACAGCTTGTTCCCACAGATCGTCTGTTCTGAAATGAGGTCATCAGTGTCTATAAATTAGAACTGCCGCCCGCTCCGGCTCTGCTCCGACAAGCGCCGGCCTTTCCCTCCCTGCACCCAGGCTTCCCACCTCGGGCCAGGCCGCCTGCTCCCTCTGCGGTCTCCCCGCGCCCCACTTGTTTTGCTGACGAGGAAGATCTCAGGGGAGGTGGAGCGGGGTCGCCGCTGGAGCCCCGGGGGTGTTCACAAGCAGGGGCGATGCTGAGCGGACGTGAGCCCGATTGGACGGACGCCAAGTCCTGGTACCGAAAGGGGCGACCTGCGCCGGGTCGTCAGTGTTAGGATAGGGCCGGGCCAGCGCCCTTTCTCGATTGTCATGAGAGATTGAGCAAAACGGTACCCTCGGATTTTAATAAAGTAGATGACTGTTATGGCGTCACTGGTCAGTAGCACCTTTCAGGGATTTGTACAGGTGATTTTAAAGATGATCATTTTCCTCATTCTTCAGCATTCTTTCGCCTATTTTTCAATCCAGGTATCACTAATTGATTAGTGAGAAATCTGTTTTAAGAAAACTAAGGCCTGTGTGTTTGCCCTAGGACGTCCCGGAAGATCTCCTCAGGAACCTGGTGGAGGAGCTCCCGCAGCCCCGCAAGGTGCCCCGGCGCCTGGACGAGTACAGCCAGGAGGAGAGAGAGGCGTTCCCCAGAGTGTGGTCCCCGTAAGTGAGCCTGTCTTGTGTCTTTCCTTAAAGCTGCGCCCAGTCCTGTGTCCGCAGCGAACACTGAGGGCCCTGGGAGGGAAGGAGGGAGGGGATTCATCTTTACCGCCTGGAATCGCGCAGCTGCTGCCTGTGGGGGGCTCGGGGAGACAGCCCGGGGCTGCTGGTCCTGGGCCCGAAACCAAGTGACCAGATCCGATCGCGTTCCAGTGGCTTCATGTGTGAGGAGTATCGTCTAGTGAGAAGTCAGTTCTGGAATTTTAGTCTTGAGCAAATAAAAACAAACGCTTTTTCCTGTCCTCCACACAGTTTCCTCAGTCTCCGTCTCAGGGCCGTAAGCTGCTAAGATTTGACAGCCCGTCTCCCACCTGTTTGTTCCAGGCTCCTTTAAATCCACTCCCTCCGGAGATCCTGCCCCACATCGGGGTGACTTATCTCCCCATCCTGGTCTCATGACACTTTCCTTCCCGTCCGCTGCGTTTCTCCTGACAGTGACGTTTTTGCGTGAGCATCTGCTGGTTCATTTCCTTGCTAGATTTCAGGAGGGAGCCACACACCTGTCTTCTTTAGCTCGGGCGCAGTGTCCTAATCGTGACACAGTTCCCACTGTCAGCTTTCATAATTTGGGGGCGGGTAATCAGGGACCAAACTCGGGGCCTCCAGTGTGCTAAGCAGGCACTGTGCCTCTGAGCAAATCCCCACCCATCAGCGTCTTTCTCTCGTGCTTGAAGGTAGGAAAAGTGGTCTAGGAGATGGGAAGTGAGAGCCACTTTGCCTTTTTTCACAGCTTTTACCACTATGCAAAATAGTCCCCTGTATTTGTGTGCACGTTTGTGTTCTCTGCTGGCCTAGTAACAGTAATAAAAGTAGCAAGCTCTACCAAAGCATTTCAGGAGTGCTGCACACGTATCAGCAGCCTGCCTAATCCTCTGAGCAAACTCACAAGTCAGGATTTTTGTCCCCATTTTTTACGAATGAGAAAATACAGGCATAGAAAGATCTAATGATGCCTCAAGTCTCATAACCGAGTGGTAGGTCGGGGATGTGACCACTTCCGGGAAGCACCTGGAGAGCCTCCTGTGCCCCGGCTTCCTCGGGGTGCCAAGTGCTGCCCGGTATGGGGCGGGGCACGTTGTGTTCGCCACTCGCATCCCAGCTCCCGAAAATTGCCCTTGGAACCTTGGACTCACTCCTTGGAGGTGCTCAGTTAAGTGGTCTTGAAAACCTAGAAAGTTATTTCTCCTAAACAATGATGTTGAAGTTGTCATGAATTGCTTAACATGAGGTTTTTCAAAAATCCGTCAATCATTCCTTGCCTTTTATACCTAACTCCGTATCATTCTGGGCCTCAGTTTGTGCATTTGAACTAAGTTTCTTCACCTTGCAATGGACCTGCTCCACCCTTCCGGGCACGATGGAAGAGCGAGTGAGCCAACAGCTGCGAATCCTAGCGCCCCTCAAGTGCCCACCAAGTTTTAACGGGGAGCAGTTTATTATTGTAAACCCTGTATTGTTGTGTGCTTGCTGATGTAGCATTTTTGTAAATTAGTTTATTGCAGGCCGATCAGTCCCCCAATCCACCTAGAGAGGGGTACGGCGAAGGGTGACAGAGAGAAACAGCTTTCAGAGTACACGGGGGACTGTAGGGTCAGTGCCAGAGCGGGGTGCGTCATCGCAGGCTCGGGAGCAGATCTTCACAGTGCAGCCCAGCTCCTGGCGTGTGTCCCTCAGCGTGCGCTGTCGCGAGGGGCCAGGGCTGCACAGGAGAGAGGCTGGAGGGGCGAGATGTCGTCTCCCAGGGCAGGGTCCTTTATGGAGATTGTAGGTGTCGCCAGCTCTGGAAGAGAGGAGCGCCCTCCACGCGCTGCCGTGCTGGGCTGGGAGGGACTTGCTCAGAGTCCTGTGGAGCTGTCGGTCCATCCGTCTGTCCATCCCTCCCCAAGGTCAGCAGGGGCTTCCGCTCACAGACTGATAGGGGCGCGACACTAAAACTACGCGCGTTCAGCTTCACTTATAGTGATGCTGAAGACTGTACTTGTGTAAGATACGCACCGGCCGTGAGGAAAGGGTTTTACCTTTTCTAATTCCATAAGGAGCCAGGGTCTGGACAGCTTCAAGGTTTTTCAGAATTTGATGCTGGTGCAGGCATCTCCCACAAGGACAGCTCGATCTGCTCCTTGCATCCAGAAGCTGTTAGCTGGGCTCGGGCCTGAGTGGCTTCCCAGCTCCCCACCCGATCCCGTCAGCTCGGCATTGGCTTGGCCTCCGCTCTCAGTACTGCTGGTCCAGTGGCCTCAGCCGGACTGCTCCGAGCAGGACCCACTGGCCGGCTGGCAAAGCAAACGTCAGATCACTTGGGTGTCCCAGCCAGTGTGGATTCTGATGACAGAGGTGAGATCAGCCAGAATGGCTGTCACTTTCCTCACTGTTCCCTGTACAACTAAGGCTTTTTTGTTTTTGTTTTTGTGGGGGTCAGAACCAGGCCTTCTGCACACTAACCAAGCACTGTACCGCAGCTGCACCCTCAGCCCTTTTTCCTTCCCTTCTCTTTACCTTTTCTTTCCTTTCACTTTCCTTCTTCCCTCCCTCCCTTCCTTCCTTTTGAGATAGGATCTCCGAGTTGCCCAGACTGGCCTTTAACATCCTCCTGTCTCAGCCTCTTAGGAGCTGGGATTACAGGCAGGCACTACCATACCCAACTAACCTCTTTAAGGAAAATGTGATGTCCCAGATTTCCTGAAATGGTTTATTCTAAATAAGTCATCCATACAGTGGAAATGACTAAAATTCAATCCAATTAATCTTGAATTGTTTTGTGGAATAAGCATTATTCCAAGAAATATTATTTAGGAGAGAACAGACAAAAGACTTAGGGGGAATAAAATATTTTTGAGATTTATTAAATTTAAATCACATCCGAGTTCTTAGATTTACAGTGAAATGAGTTATTTTTTACTTGAAAACCATAGTCTTAGTGGGACTAATAATGCTGTCACTAATGATGACACTATTAATAATAATGGGGCAAACCATGTGGTCAATAACTTGTTTCCTTTTATTCGTACACTACATGGGATTTTTTTCACAGTTTTACAGTGTCCACTAAAATCTCTCAAGTATTCTGAAGTCAAGAGGTGAATTCTTTCATCAGAATGACCCTGCTTTTGAGATAATGTAGCTGTGCAGACCTCCATCCTTTCTGTATTTGAGTTTTCATCTGCATTGGAGATGTGCTTATTTCCCCCTGGGAGTGGCCAGTGACATTTTGCTAGGGACACGTGGTGAAGGGTCCCCGTAGACACCCGGGGGCGTGTGGAGTGCGGTGTGAGGGGGTTTCCTGTAGCACACACAGACCTGGTGGTTTCCTCATCCAAAGTAATGCAATTCTCACAAAGCACACTGCCAGAAGGCCATTTTCTGCCATTGGTGACTCTTGTCAGACGGATCACCGCTGCCGCACATTTGTTGGGTATGAAAGGTAGCACGATCTAGAGCAGGACTTAGGCTAGGGTCAGGTTAGCTCATCCCTGGAAGGGTCTGCATCTCCCACGTGTAGTTTAAAACGGTTACCTTTCTCGCAGAGGCCACGCATGCACCTATAAGTCATCTGTTATGGCCCATGTGCGTTACACAGCAGACGCACACTCTTCCTGTTCGCTGCAGTAGGACCAACACACCTGGCCAAATGTGTGCTGAGTGCATGAATGAATGCACGCTAATTCCATTCACAGAGTATGGCTCATGTTCATATTTTGGTCTTCGGCACCTAAAGCTTTCTTAATAACCACAGCCAAGGAGGAACTTTTCTTAACAGTCTGTGTTCTAAGTTCAGCTGGGTCAGGCCAGCGCTCCAGGGCTAGCAGTGAACAGCTGAGAGCAGTAACGCGGTTCTTGTACTCGGGCAGTAGACGGAGGCCTTCGTAGCTGGGCTGTCTGGTGTCCTGTGAGTATTCAGTGTGAGAGAAACTGCTGTGAGCCATTCAGGACAGTGTAACGACTTTTTGAAGGAACTCAAACTATGAAATAATTCTGCAGCTATGGCTATAATGAGCACCCCATGCTATAAATACACTATTGAGAGAAAGAAGACACTTTAAAAAAGTTCTTACGCTCATTTTGTCTGTTATGATCCTAATTCTTCGTTTTAGCTATTGTTAGAGCTAACACTTTCTTGAAATTTTTGTTTTAATTTGCTGAGGGAAATGACTCTCAGATGTGATTATGGTGATGCCTTGGTTGACAGACTTAATTCTCTGAATGATTCTGGTCACAAACCGAGTTGGCCGAGAACCAAATCAGATTTCCCCATAAGGTCAGCATTGACCCTCACCATTGAATTTGATTTGGTTCTGGTCCAGTTTGGTTTGTAACTAGAGTCATAGAAAGAATTAAGTTCATGGGCCAGGGACTTAGCTCAGTGGTTCTGCTGTCTGCCTTGCAAGCACAAGGACCTGAGTTTAATCCCCAGGACCAAAAAAAAAAAAAAAAAAAAAATTAAATT
>NW_022900917.1:5351989-5355498 GCF_012274545.1 Fukomys damarensis
AAAAAAAAAAAAAAAAAAAGAATTAAATTCACGCACCAAGGTACCACTGTATTGTTCTAAACATAAGGAAAAACCCAACTATGTGTAGTAAAAATATCAAAGGCCTGACATTTATACCTTTAGGTTGTGTATTATCATAATGAAAACTAACTTTGGTATATGACAAAATATAAATGGGAAACCATTCAAGATTTGCCTTTGTAAGGTCAATCTATACTTTTATATGGATTTTAAACTTTAAAATTACAGTTCTGTGACAAGGGGTTTATAAAAGTATTCAAAACCAGAAGAGAGAAAGTGAATTTAACTTAGTAAATGCATATATGTCTAAGCACAAGATGATCATGTTATACCTTCAAAAGGACTCTGGAATTTTCATGATTCCATTTTGTGATGTTGTGTGTTGGCTTTAGTATTTTGTACCAAATATTTAGATGTAACGTTTGTGGAGATTTCTCAATGAAAAATTAGTTTTCCTTTTAAATTGGAAAAATAATCTTCCTTCCTCAGTTATGAGAAAATGAAATAACGCCTCAGGGGGAATAAATGCTGGCTTTTGTCTTTCAGACCCGAAGATTTACGGCTGTAGAATGGAATTACAGGAAACACAGAGGGGCGGCAGCTTCTTCCCCTGAGCCTGAGTCATCCAGGATGCAGGGAGAACAATGGCTGCTTCCGGTCCTTTCTGGGAGCAGCTCCGGAAGGGCGGGGCCTCGGCTAGAATTCACAGTGTGACACTTTATTTCATAAAAGTATCAATTAATTAAATGTTATAACTGATTATAATAAAATTATTTGGTTAACTGCAATTTTGCATTTGTTGAGAACACAGACGCTGAGAAAACCTTTCAATTATAAGATGGAAAAGATGGCATCCATATGGAATTTCTCAAGTTCCCGTTACTGTCCTTATCCCTGTGAACAAGCCCCACCTCCCCTCCCTCTCCTCTCCTCTCTCCTCAGCTGCTTTCCCATCTCCAGCTCAGTATGGTAAGCGTGGCCCTGAAGGGTTGACAAACCGCTGTCAGTGCTTTGTGTCCCAGGCGGGCTCTTGGTCTCCCTGCTAAGACACAGTTGTGCCTGTCTGCTGCATACAGCTCCCTGCCCAGCATGGCGATCTGGACTCCTCCACTGTGCTCCTCCTCCCTCCTGTTGGTTCTGTTCTATGTGGATGCAAGGGAGAATATCTCCAGTGAAGTATCCTCTTTAAAAATCAAGATGTTAGGACAGGGATTTAGCTCAGTGGTGCTGTCGTCTGCCTCACAAGTGCAAAGACCCGAGTTTGATCCCTGGTATGAAAAAATAAAACGATGCTGAGGGGCCAGAGATGTAGCTCTGGTGCTGTACCTGCTTGGCAAGCACAAGGTCCTTAGTTCAATCCCCTGTACCAGGGAAAAAAAAGAAGCTGAGCTATTGCTTTTGCATTGATTTTGTTGTGTTTCTTCTGCTGTCCTGGCTGATTAAGGAGTGCATTTCCAGCCATCTTTATCCATTCAGCACACACAGCCAGGCTGTGATGCCAGGCTGTGGGGTACAGCGCACAGGACTCCCCAGGGCCTGCGGTGCCTCTGAAGAGCAAGGTCCACCGTGGAGTG
This sequence comes from Fukomys damarensis, assembly GCF_012274545.1. Taxonomy (NCBI): domain Eukaryota; kingdom Metazoa; phylum Chordata; class Mammalia; order Rodentia; family Bathyergidae; genus Fukomys; species Fukomys damarensis. The sequence continues at coordinate 5,353,585 of NW_022900917.1, forward strand.
CAAGGGAGCTGCAGAGACCCGTACATAGGAGCGGCTGGTGCTGTGGAACGGTCAGCTCAGCTGGAGGCCCGGTAAGGTGGAAGAGTAACGGCCTTCCTGACCCACGGCCGCCGGCACCAGCTGCATACTGGGTGCCGCCCTACAAACCACTTTAATCACATCTGCCCTGTGATGGACACAAAGCAGTTCTCCCAAGACTGGCTCGCCAAGGTCCCAGCCTGCCCATCTTGGGAGGCAGCATCAGGGAGGGGCCTCTGGTCACCAGGCGCTGCCCTCAGGGCAGAGGTCCCAGCCACTCCCCTCTCCATCCAGGCCATGCGGTGAGTGGCTGGGTGCAGGGCCAGTGCAACGCCAGGGACTGTGTCCCCCACCCGCAAGCCAAAGACACCTTCCCTCTGTGAGTTGATCTGGTGTTTCGGTGCAGTAAGAGCTAACACAGGCAGAGGTGAGTGAACTGCACAGGTGAGGAGAGTGCAGCGGTGACACAGCCCGACCACTGCCTACCCAACAAGGCCAAGAAGAGTAGCCCACTGCACAGGATTCAGTGACTGCGGGAGGACACAACAGGACCACTGCAGCAGTCCCAGCGAGGCCGGAGGAAGAAGGACTTGGATTCTTACAGGGAAACTCTTCATCTGGTGCGGCAAAGACAAACTGACCTGCGTGTGCCATTACCGGGTGTGACCGTGATGGCAAATCTCAGGGGCAGAGGCCGCTCAGAGCACCGTCATACTGAGTGATTCTCTACCATAGCAGGCAACTGTGTGTTGCACTGCTGCTTTATGCCGGATAATTGTGAAAATACTGTCCAGCAGCCACGCTGCATGCACCACGGAACCCTGTATCCGAGGTTCCGACCCTGGAACTGATCCCCTCCTCCGCAGCCCCAGGGTCACACTCCCCGCCGGGCAGACACGGCCACAAGGGAGGCGCTGTGGCGGGGCCCCTGGGTGGGCCTGCTGCCAGGGTCTTTTCATCAGCAGGCATCGCCATCGCGGGGCTCAGTCGGCGCTTGGAGCACGGCAGGACACACGCAGCTTCAGAGCAGGTCTTCACAACCATCCTGTGCCTGGACTTCCATTGCTTTTATCCAGATTCCTACCGAGCCCGAGCTGTGATGGAGGAGATTCATAAATGTCTCGGTTCTGATGAACTGGGCCACGCGCCGGTCCCGAGGCCGGGGCTGACGGTAATGAAGCCGCAGTGCCATCTGCAAGTCAGGGGAGGATGTAATTTTGTTTTATGTAAAGTATTTATTGCACGTTTTCCAGCAAGTGCAGGCAAGTTACTGCTACCAGACTGACTGACTGCAGCAGCCATCGTTTACTCCCAACCCCTTCCCAGCCCGACCTAGCCGTGATCACTCTGCATGTTCCTCGTCTCCTTTCTGGGCTGCAGTTCGCTCGTTTTTCTGCCTTCCGGAAAAGAGGGTCGGCGCCGACGATGTTAAGCGTCCGGTCTTCCTCCGGGGAACAGGCAGCGGCTCTAACCCTCAGGGCCTCTGCGGCCAAGCCCTCGCCGCAGTGTGGCTTGCATCGGGCCCCAATGAAGGTGTGGGCTTTCCAAAGGGACACTGAGGCCGCCCTGCAGCTCAATGCAAGCCAGCTCTTGCAGAGAAACGCGATCTCCCTCCTCTGCCCTGACCCCACACAGAAGACCCGAGTGGTTTTGTAGCAGCGTTGCTCCTCGGGGCTCCGCTCGGGAGAAGGTGGAGCAGAGGTGTGTGACGGTCACCCGGGCGGCTCCACTCGAGGGGCAGATAACGGGCTGGTCCTAGTCAGTGGGTTCCCAGACGGTTAGACAGGAGACCGCTCCGGCACCGCGCGACATCCGCTTCTGCTTGCCGAGGTCCGCGGGGCTCCGACTTCCGGCCGGGCTCACGTGTGCGCCCACGTGTTCTGGCCTCTCCCGACT
>NW_022900917.1:5356053-5423623 GCF_012274545.1 Fukomys damarensis
GCGGGGCAACTCCGTGGGCTTCTCCAGGGCGTCTTGCACACGCACATCCTGCTGCCCGAGCAGGGGAGGGACACGCACACGCGTGCACCGAGAGCAGAAGGTGCGGGCGCTGTCAGCGTCCCCCGAGTGTGACCCGGCGGATAACGCCAGTCCCGCCTGCCACATCTGCCACCACCCAAGCGACCTCGTGTTCGTGACGAGGCGTCGTGGAGAGAACACGATTACTGAGAATACATAGATTAACTTCTGAAAGCCACAGGATTTGGGGTGGGAAACGCGAGGCCGCACACAACCATTTCTGGAGCCGCCCAGCTTTGAACATTCCTAAGTGAAGACCATCTCGGAAAAGCCAGTGTCCTTTCCTAAAATAGGCTGGAGGTGGATTCCTTTTGAAATCAGCCTCTTCCCAGGCGAAGTTTAAGATGTGTCCGCTGCATCTCAGCTGGAAACTGCTGTGGCCCAAGGCAGTCCGCTCTCCTCGAGGTCCAGCAGCGACACACGGAGAGGACCCACCCGAGGCCGCGCGTCTGTGGCACACGAAGTGCTGCCCTCTCTCCCCTCTTCAGTGTTTCTTGATTCCGCTGGGCGGTGAGCTACCCTCCCCCAAGACCTTGCTCCTTTTAACAGCAAAACTCAACCAAAGAGTGGGAAATATTTGTTTCTCCATTTTTAAAAAAAATTTTCTCTTTAATTCCCTCAGGCTTCCCCCTCCCCCGATGTCCACCTCTGCAGTACACAAGGGTTCCAGCCCTCTGCGGAGCGGCCCCTGTACCTCACACATCTTCATTATTTTGCATCTCTTTCCGGCTCCTCTTTCCCTTTCCCGTCTCTTGGTCCCCTTCCCCTGTGAGAAAGATCCACCTCCCTACTTCCCACTAGCTGTCTTTTATTTAGCTCTTTATGTTTTGGCTTTTCTCGTGTAACAGAAGCCATGCAACATTTAACCTCGTGGGGCTAATTTATTTCTCTTAACATTACGGTCTCAAGGTGTATCCGTCTTCCTACAGACGACTCAGATCTATCCTTCTTTGGGGCACAGCAGTACTCCACTGTGTGTAAACACCACACTTTGTCATTTATCTGTCCTGAACAGATTGGCTGCTCCCAAGACATGTTATAAACTCAAGGTTTAAATGATCTCCGCATTCCGTTTATCTCAGAGTAAAACCCAAGCCCAGGCCCTGGTTCAGCTGCGCTTCTGCAGCTCTTCCTCTGCCCCTTCTGCACAGCTCCGGGCTGGGGATCCCCACGCTGTTCCTCAGAATCCGGCCTCCTGCCTCCCTGCCTCGGGCCTTCATCTCTGCCCAGCTGTTACCTCTCACCAAGGCCCGGTCAGCATAAATGAAGACTCCAGCTCACCCCTCGCTCTACCACTTACATTTACTTCCCATAATGCCTGAGTCTTTCTCCTGTACCCAACCATTTACCTACCCACCCTAGGTTTCTTCTCTCCGTCACTCCCACTAGAACACGAGCTCAGGGAGGCTGGAGATGTTTGTGTGTCGGGTCTGACCATGCGTCCCTCGGCCCTAAAGCCCGCCAGGAATCCGTCTCATTTCACCCCTGCAATCCCGTGGTGCCAGTGGACTCGAGAACTTGCCTTCTAACATCTCTTAGCCTTGAGCGACTCCACCCTCGACTCAGAGCCCCTCAGCTCACCTGTGGCCTTAGCCAGGGTCTGGCAGGCTGTTCTGAGAGGCGGATTCACCTCTACTGCCAGTGTCTTGCCTCCCATTTGCACAAGGAACCCGGTGCTCTTCTCAGAGGACTCACAGACCAAAATGGCATCAGAGTTAGAAGTTAGCACCCAGGAGAGCACAGCTCAGCCAGCAGGACTCAGCAGCCAGAGCAGAAACTTCAGCCTCCCACCCCTGGGGCAGTTCTTAAACACATTCCCTCCCTTCCCAGAGGTCGCCTGGGGCTGGATCCCCACCCGGTGGGCAGCAACCCTGATAACACACCTGTGCTGGCTTCTCTGCGATCCGTGTCAACTGCTCCGGTCCTTGATACCCATGGCCGGCACCCAAATAAACCTCCCACATAAATATCCTTGTTTGATATGCCATCTTTAGGAGAACCAAAGCTGAGACGTGCTGAAGCCCACCCTTGTACTGAGACAGACACAGAGCTTTCTTACTCCCAAAGCAAAACACAGATTCCCTATCACCTGGCAAGGCCCATAAGGCTCTTGAAGGTTTTTAACCCACGTCTCCATCCACTCCTGTTTGACATCACATTCCTGCCCTGCTTTAACATTGGCAATTCCCGATCATGGATGGCCTCATTCTTCCTTGCTGTTTTCATCCACGAGCCTGCTTGCAGAACAGGGTTCAGGGAGCCCGGACTGGGAGGGCAAGGTGTGGAATCACCACACAAACTCCGGGAGGTTCCTGGCACACTTCCGCTTTATTCAGCAAATGCACAGGCTTATATAGGGTAAGGTGGGGGTGGAGACAGGGTGGCGCTACTGGGTCGCTATTGGATAGGGTAAGGCAGGGGTGGAGCCAGGGCGGAGTCGGGATATTTGGCACATCGTTACTGGCCACAGGTTAGTTTTTGGATTGCATGCTTTAGGGGCTGAGGCAAATGCAGTCAGCATTTTAGAGGTTTTTGAGAGGAACAGTTTATCTGTCTAAGGTCAGATCTCTACACACCTGAGGGGGCGGATTATTCCAGCCCTAATAGGCCTTGGAGTTTTCTCATGAGAGAGATGGGTGCAGCTCTCCTGACTCAGCCCGACGTTACCCTGATCCTCAGTTCCCCCTTTTGTCTTTGACTCCAGAGCCTCAGCCAAAAGGACTACATTTTAAGGGAATTGTGACACTTAACAACTAGGCCACACACACTGAGGTCCAACTAGAGATTTTATTCAAGGGGTGGGAGCAGAGAGAGAGAGCAGAGAGAAAGAGCAGAGAGAGAGAGAGAGAGAGAGAGAGAGAGAGGAGGAAGAAGCAGAAGGACAGAAGAACAGAGGAAGGTCCTTTTATCAGTTTTGGGCTGGGCTATTGCTTATTTATGAGGAGCGGGCTACCTTTAACCTGTCACAGGCCAGGTTGCCCTTTATAGGTTTGGTCCTCGAGAAACCGGTTTAACTTCTCCAGACCACTGTGGCCTTGGGGGGTGGGGGCTAGAGATAAGAGCATGAGGTCTTTAAGAGCCAAGAAGCACCAGGAGAATGCAGCCTGTGCTGGCGGCGTCACAAAATACTTTACATAATCAATTCCCTAACAGTTACTGGCATGTCTGATCTTTAAAATAAAGAACACTAACAATATGCCAAACAAGGTTAATATAAATGGGGATCCCAACAACAATCCACGTATCAAATTATTCAAATTATCCCATCCAGCCTGAATTTTTTACCAGATGGTATCCCACACATTATTTAAGGTTACAACATCTAACTCCTGGGTATTAATTCCTCCCAAACCAAGTTTAACTGGATCTGTAAATTGTGTATGGCTGCGCGGACATCTTGAAATAGCAGGGCAGTCTCTTTGAAGGCTTGGGGGATTTTTTTTGTTAGCTGGTTGACCGTTGTCACAACTTGATTTTGTGAGGTGAATGTTGCCATTGTTGTGGTGGAAATAACTGCCACCATGGACACGATGACAGCAATAAAGGCGGAAATTTCAAAATCTTTCTTACGGCGGGGATGAAGCATATGACTGAAGAGAGGATCTGAATTTTGTCATTCTGTATGGAGATCAACGGAGAACCAAACAGCTGGGTTTTTTCAAGTTTCTGTATGATTATTTGCGGAATTGTCCAGGACAAAGCAGAGATCAAAGGCTCTGCGGTTAGAAGGCTGTTCCTGGGCGTGCAGTAGCCTCCCAGGACTGCGCAGCGCCAGCAGCCACAGGCCGGGAAGCACAGTCCCTACGGCCACACGCCAGGGCAGCGCAGCACCCATCCCACTGGCCTCGACCCGGTGCTCGCAGCCCTCTCTGCCCCGCTGGGCCCTAACGTCCCCGGGGAGTGGGGCTGGGAGCAGCTGGGTTGGAGTCCATGGTGGGAGGCAGGGACAGCGGTGGCCGGGGAAAACAAAAGGACCTTCGGCCACCACGAAGCTGTCGGACTTGGCCGCCAACCACGCTCCCCTAAAGGCTCAGCAGGCCCCGCTGCAGGTCTCTCACTTCGAAACTTTTTTGGAGATCCCAGGACCGGGCTGTGGAGAAGGAGGCTGGGCAGCCGAGGCTAAGGACCCTGGAGGCACGCTAAAGACCGAACAGAGGATTGTTTTTCCTCATCCCACAAAAAAAATGGCGGCGCACAGGGTTGAGGCCGCCAACTTGGACCGGAAAAGGCAGGCTCTTCCGGATGACCATTATTGCAGTGAGGAGGGGGTTTGACAGGAAGTGAGAAACCAGTGGGCGGGGCTGACGCCTTTGGGGAAGAAGAACGCGGAAGAAACAACCCGCCTGCGCCATCTTTTTTAAGAGGCTTTTGTCCGCCATCTTTAGAGCACTCAGGGGGCCCTACACTCACCTGAGTTTGGGCTGGAAACACCTCGATGCCTTTAGGGCGTGAGGACCCTTTACTAAGGCGGCCTGTACTGGCAGTTCTTGACTCATGACATTGCCCATGATGTGATCCTTGCCCGAAATTTCAATATTTACCCAGTATAGGCAGGTTCCCTGTCCCGGCAACAATTGTTTTCTTCCACGAGCCCGCTTGTGAAACAGGATTCAGGAGCCCAGACTGGGAGGGTAAGGGAAGGAATCACCACACAGACTCCGGGTAGGAAATGCACAGGCTTATATAGGGTGAGGTGGGGGTGGAGACAGGGTGGTGCTACTGGATCGCTATTGGATAGGGTAAGGCAGGGGTGGAGCCAGGGCGGAGTCAGGATATTTGGCACATCGTTATTGGCCATATGTTAGTTTTTGGATTGTATGCTTTAGGGGCTGAGGCAATGGAGTCAGGACTTTGGAGGTTCTTGAGAGGAACAGTTTATTTGTCTAAGGTCGGATCTCTACACACCCAAGGGGGCGGATTATTCCAGCCCTAGTAGAGCCTCGGAGTTTTCTCAGGAGAAAGATGGGTGCATTGATCCTGATTCAGCCAGACATTAACCTTATCCTCATTTCCTGTCTTCTTTCACACGGGGAACAGTTTCCTGCAGCTCCCTACGTCTCATTCATCGTTACCCTTGATCAGCCCAGGTGTTTCTCTCCCCTTTCCACCTCTGCTCCCTGTAAACAAATGTACTCTACCCTTACTGTGTGACAATTAGTTGTTTTTCCATTGACAGATTGGACTTACTGAGCAAAAGTAGGTCTGTGTCTGTCTCCCGCCCTCCTGGCTCAGTTCCTGGCTATGGAAACATTGAAAAGAATTTGGGGCCCATTGCAGGTCCATAATAAACGTGGGTCGCATGGGCAGTGACAGCTTTTTTAGCTGTGCTAATGCCAGCTAACGTACCATACACACCCAGCTCTGGCTGTTACACGTTTAAACTTCATTCTTTGTCTACATAACAATGAACTGGTTGGGGCCAGGGATTTAGCTCTGTGCTTCCACCACCTGCCCCACAAGCACAAGGTCCTGGATCCGAACCCTGGTACCAACAAAAAACAATACACTGGTTGTTGCTGAAGTCACTGGCCTTCCTCAAAGTCATCCACAAGTCCTGCTCTGGCCCTGTGAGGGCTCGGCCCTCCCACGACCTTGGTGACCTGTGCTTCAGCTGTCAAATGGGAAAGCAGCAGGCAGAGGACACCACATTCCACTTCCTCCCCTCCAAAGTCATCTCTTTCACCAGACGGAACACGTCACAGAGCCACGTGGAGGAAGCTGGGAGATGAACAGTTTGTACTCCATGGTAACCAGCCAGTCTCGGGCCCTAGGAGACGTCTGGGACCTGCATGTGAGGGACTCTGCTAAAACCCAAGCCATGGAGACGAAAGTATGACCCTAGTGAGTGAAGGAAAGAATTTGTGGACAGCAGCTCCAATATACAGGGGTGGGCAACTCTGTGGTGAATGTTTAAATTACAAAGTAATCTATTACAGTGAAGGACACATTGCCATGATGACCCCTCAGAATCCTCCTCCTCACCTTCAGCCTCCTTACCCCACTGTGCTGGCCCCTCCCTGAAGCAGTCCTGGAAGTCCTCTTTCATGAGTTTCTTTGTGCTGTGATGAAAGCTATGCTGAATGGTGCTGCCCCGTGCCGTCCAGAAGAAAGGTGGGCTCCCAAAACATTACCATGTGTCGTCTATCCACCTTATTCGCTGGATCTGGCACTTGTGTGACTTCTGAATCTCCCCCAAAGTCAAAATAACCCCGAAAAGTCAACTTTTTAAATCGACTCAGGACTTGGAGGCAGCGATGGCAATGCAACTAAAAATGCTTGTGAAAGAGGACTCCAGAACCGCTGCCAAAAGCGGTAGAACGATGGGCCAATGTTCCAGGTGAGGGGAGGGTTTTGAGGGGGATTCACAGCAGTGTGCCGTGTTCTGTAGTCATTTATAAATTTAAATATCCACCCTACTTTTTGATCACACCCCAAAGGCATGAGATGGGTAACAAACCATCAGGCCATTGCTTCTAAACACATCTGAGGTTGTGGGCACCACCAGCAGGTAGGAGCGACATCTCACTGTTTGAGGACGGAATGTTCAGATTCAGAAAAGGTTCACGAGCTGTGTTCCCCCTGGTAACCAGGAAGGGCCTTGTGCCGCTGTCTGGACCTGCAGCTACGGAAACTGCCGGCCTCTTTCTGCACTGCCGCCGCGGATTTCACAGTCGCTCTTGCCACTTCTTGCCCTTGGACACTCTCTTTGGCTGCGCGCGTAGACCCTTCCTTCAGGAAGCGTTCCTACGCAGCAACGACAGTGCACGTGCCTCAGACGCCCGCGGCTGTCACTGCAGCCGGCCCATAAGACCCTACGGGGCTCTGAGTCACAGACAGACCTGTGGCGCCGCGGAGGCAGCCAGCTGCTGTTAGCGGTGTCCGAATCTGATAACGCGAACATCTGTGAGAAGAGCTTTATTTATGAAGTTCAGTCCTCCCCGCCTAAGTTCAAAGACTTCACAGACTGCACACGAAAAGGCCAGGCCAAGTACACACACGAGCATTCAGGAAACCCAATGCCCTTTGAAACATCTACTCAGAAGTTAAGCGCATGTGGACCCAGTGCCTCCTCAGAGGGAAAGCCCAGCTGATGTGGACGATTTTATGACAATTTCAGAGAGCAATCAGGATACGTTCGATCAGGTCGAACTGGAACTGAACCAAGGACAGGACAATGAAAAACAGAGACGAATGTCCTTGGTAATTATGCTTCTCTTGTTTGGCTTTATCCGTCGTGTTTGTTTTGTTACCATTCAGAATTCATTTTGGAGCTTTAAAACTATTTTTACTGCTCTGGGTTTCATTATGCATCTTCTTTTGATACAAACAGTTTGCAGATTGGTCATGCTTTTTTTAATCAATAAAATTCAATGAAATTGAACAAGAAACAAAAACCACTTCAGCACATGTTTCTTATTGTACACTTAGGTACAGAGAAAAACAACCATCAGTAGCATTTATACATTTATAAATGCTTCCAAAACAAGCGAATCACGGTACCACTCACGTAGTGCATTCAGGTCCTTTCACTGTGCTTTTTACGTGACCATCGGCTCCCATCTAGGCCACACGAATACAGCATGTGATATTAAAGTATCCGAAAACTGCAACGCTCACTTCCTCCCCATCATTAGTCGTCACGGTGATAGTGAACGGTGAACAGATTCTTCTGTAAAGGAGAATTTCACTCTAAAATCTCTTGCCATTCTCCATTAACACTTTAAGCTTCTGAAAGCACACACTAGTTTGCAAGGTATTTTTAGACCATACGGAACTAGGGCCGGGGACTTAGCTCAGTGGTTCTGCGGCCTGCCTTGCAAGAACAAGGTCTCGAGTTCGACCCCAGGTACCGAAAACATCTGGAAATAGGAACAGGTAAGTAAAGCCGACACTTTAGAAGATCCCAGTTTCTGTGACCCCACGCTCGGGAGGTGACCGCTGTGACGTGTCTGAGTATCCATCTCAACTCACAGTCCGGGCCGATAAACCGTACAGATCCTGCTCGGCTACCTCTTTCTCGTTTCACAGTACATTTGGATATTTTGTGTCACCCAGATTTCTAATGAAATCCTTCAGCCAGATGCATAATGTGAAACTCCCACAAGTGTTTGAGTTCCTTAATTTCTGGTAATGTTACTGATTCTAGGGTGTAGATGGACCAGGATTTTGCAGCCAAGGAAATCTGTAAATGCTGACTGTGTCTAGCAAATGAGCCCTCTCCGTCAGTGTTTCCAATGCCACAACGGATTAGAAGGAAAAGTTATGACCTTTTTTTTAAACCAAATATTTTGGTTTACACCTTGGAAACCTCCACTCTGCAGCAGAGCAGCCCTTCCCGGTGGGGACGGCCCAAAGGAACTGAGCCCGGACCGGCTGCACTGCCCGAATTAGTCACCCCACTCGCTCTGTCCTGTTTCAACTCTCTTAAGTCACTATCTGCAACTCATAATGGACTTTGGAAAAAAACTCACAGCCAACTTTCCCTTCTAAACCCATTTTCTCTCCCTCCTCAGGTTTCTGTCTCGCTTGTGAAATTGCCATTTACCCGGTCTTCCAGACTCGGAATCTCTGAGACGTTCTCACCTCCTGCGCGTGGTTTCTCCACATCCCATCAGCCAGCGAGTCTGCCCAGCTCCTTTCCCAGGTCCTCTCGCTCGTACTCCCCACCCGCCACCGCGCTGCTGGGCGCGGACCCTCCCTGAACCACACCGGCAGGCGGACCAGGGCACGCACAGCCAACGCAATCACAACGCCTACTCTGCTTCTTCTGTGCAGTGTCGGCTCAGCTGTGTTACTTTGCAGTCTTGTGATAAAGGGAATCCTGACTTTAACCTGTGCAGATCAACTTGCTACACAGTGCCCGCAACGCCCCACCCCGACTGTCTCATGCGTGATCAAAACCGAGCTCCTCAAAGAACCTGTGCTGGGAGCAGAAGCTTCTTAGAAGTGTTTCCCCTTTTACCGAGCAGCTATCAAGTGTCAAGCGACTGCATACAACACGGGAACGCAGCTAGAAAGGGGACTCTGGGGTCCCAGTTGTCAAGGGGGCCCTGGCGGAGCTGGGGAGACGACACAGACGGAAGCCTTGGGTCCTGGGTGTGCGTGTGAGGGACTCGTCTGCCCGGGGTGGGGCCGACTCCTTCCCAGTGAAGCAGAAGCACATCAAAAAGGAAACAAGAAAGAACACGCATTAAGGGTTTGGCAACGGCTTTGCTGGGCTGTGGTTTGTCAAATATTTGGTTGCGAGATCTATTTAAATGCATTTAATTTTTTTAAAAAAAAGCACAAATAACCAAGCTGGAGAATTCTTGTAAACAGCAGTGAAAGAGGGAGAGCAGAGAGGGCGAGGTCTCCCCAGGAGCGGAGCCCACAGCCAGGACTCCTGTGCTCACCCGGCCCTGACCAGCGCAAGCTCCGGCTGGCCTGTTCAATGCCTGGTGCAGGAGTTTGTTGGTAAACGGAGCTCTTCGAGCTCCCTGCCCCGAATTTGGGTTCCCAGAGGCGTGACTGTGTCCCCGTCGTGTGCACTCACTGTTCTGGGAGGAGGGAGCCATCACGGCCGTGACCGCCTTCCCATCCGCTCCGCGCCCCTGGTGATCGAAACGATCTGGGAGGAGGGAGCCATCACGGCCGTGACCGCCTTCCCATCCGCTCCGCGCCCCTAGTGATCGCAAAGCTCGGTGCCTCCCAGGCTGAGGTCCAGGCGCGCTGGGGAAGGCAGGGGACGGCCCGACGCCGAGCGGGGCAGCGGGGCGAGGACCCTGCAGGCCCAGCGACACGGGAGCGAGACGTGCCTCGAAGTCGGGCGTGGGCCTCTCCCGTCACTGCTGACCCGAGCGATGGCTGTGTTCGGGGCAAAGAACTTAACTTTTCCCTCTCCGGCCCTTCCCAGGGAGCATCGAGGTAAGCGCGGACTGGCCCTTGCCGGGGTTTGTGAGGCTCAAAGGAGCTACACGGACGCAGTCGCTTTGCACTTCTCGCCCGTGTTTCTGGCTCTCGGCCGCTTCCCAGCTCACGGGAAACTTGTCCTCCACTTCTGCGACACGAATGAGGCCCGTGGTCGCCAGGCCAAAGCCTGGTGGCGACTCCCCGCCTCCTCCGGACGTTGAGGGCGCCACGGCCCGGGCCCAGGGAGGTCTGAGCGCCGCCCGACCCATCTACCCATCTCGCAGTCCTCACAGCCGGCCTGGGCCGCGGGCCATTCCGCCGCCCCTTCGGGACCGAGGTCCTGCAGTGCGGCTGGAGAGAGATTCCGCCTCCACCGCCTCGGAGCCCACCCGGCTCAGCCACCCCGCCGCGGTCCCTCAGCTGGTGCTCCAGGAACCTAAAATACAATCGCAAGCGCCGACACCCTGCTCGCCTTGGCCTGCGGCCTTGTGGCGCCCTCCCCTGACAGCTGGCCTCTGCCCGTTCCTCCTGACGAAGGGCTCTCGTCCTGGACAAGTCCTGCCCTGGAATCCCCCGCCCACACTTTCCTAGCAAGTGCCAGCCCCACAGAGGGGGCCTGCGGTCTCTGCTGCCTGGGAGGAGCAGGGCTCCTGTCCATGCCCTTGCCTACACCCTCCCAGCAGCCACTCTGTCCTTTTTCATCATGATTTATAGTTCATGTTGCCATGTTGCTTGTCTATGTGCTTAGGTCCTCCTCCAGCAGAGAAAAGGAAGCTCTGTGAGGACAGTCCGTTCCAGACCCGTCCGTTCCAGCCCCGTCCCTTCCCCTCCCTTCCCTTCCCCTCCCCCACCTTTCTCTCTCCCTCTCTCCCTTTCAGCGACAGTCTTGCTGTGTAGTCCAGGCTGGCCTTGAACTCACTATATAGTCTACACTGACCTCAAACTCACTGTGATCCTCCTGCCTCAGCCTCCCTAGCGCTAGGATTACAAACATGCACCACCATGCCCAGCTAAGTCTTTCTTTGTTTATGGTTTTATTCTCAGAACTAAAATACCCTGGTGCACAGCAATATTAAATAAAGAAGGTTGCAGGTGGTAGAAAAGAGGGAGGGAGGGTTGTCTTGAATTAAATTGGGGTCTTCTGAATGTAAAATTAGTCTAAAACACCTATTCTCAAAAGAAATTAAGAGTTTCTAACAAAAGTGATGAAAATTCTGAAGAGTAATATCTTTTATAAATAAACTGATGCTTTGCTTTCAGAAAACAATACAAATTACAAATTAAAAGAGGTATATTCCTGCCAAAAATAAGTCAATAAAAATGTGCTTCAATATTAGTTTTTGTTACATGCAATGTGTTGTGAACACACAAATCCAGAATGACTTACACCTTTGGAGCATTTCACTCAATAAAAATCTAATACACTAGGTCCAAGTGATGACACATTTCAAACCAATGAAACTTTTCTGTAGCCTCAGTAAACAAATGGCGATCACGTGTAATCAAAGCCACATGTATTTGCATAACTCAAGAATAATATGAGTAGATTAGCACTCCTAGCGATTTACATTTTAGCAACTATAGCAAAGGCTGAGAGTCTTTAGAGTGACATGGTTGGGGACTACTTGTTTTCCAAGGCCAGACGGTAAAATATGTAACTATCCTCTTCTACACGAACACGTTGTCTTAGACTGAGAAGTCTGAGGCAGAGGGCTATGGGTGACTAATCACACGCCCGGTTGTCAGAGTTGGAAGAGTTCTCTCAGGATTCTGGGTCAGGCTGTCTTGACAGCTGTGTGAGCCGTTCTCCTAGCTGGTCCTGTTCCTGTGGGTAAATTCGTACAACACACCAGCGAGGAAATGGCTGTGGGGTCTCTGTTCACTGTCCTCTTTTGTTCCCTGCAGAGACACCAAAGGCTATTTCCTTGACCCCCAAAAGCACCAAACAGGCCCTCCCGGTTGAACCCTTAGATAAAGAGGTCTTCTTCACTTGCTGTGGTGTCACTAACAAAAGGACGGGAGACCCTTAGGTGCACAGAGGGTCAGACGACCTGGTAACCAAGCCAACACTACCCTAATTAGCCTTCTCATGATCCATAAAGACCCAACTTCTGGCTCTGAAGGATCTTGCAGCAATTGGAGAATATCAACTTGATTGGCTGTGAGGTAAGTCCAGGGGTTAGTGGAGCACACTTCTGGTAGGTCTGTGTGGGTCATGGAGGCCTGGCACTGGAGACTACGTCTGGCCTCTGGCTGCTTCCTCTCTGGCACCGCTCTTGCACTCTGCTTCCCAGCTGCCATGAGCTAAGCCGTTTGCTCCACCATGATGTTTCTGCTTTAGAGTCAGGTAATTATGGACTGGATTCTCTGAAACTATGAACCTAATTAAACTTCTTGGGGCCAGGGGTTTAGCTCAGTGGTTCCGCCGCCTGCCTCACAAGCGCAAGGACCTGAGTTCGATCCCTGATACCAAAAAAAAAAGTGGGCCAAACAGAAGAGGTCTCGTCTTTGCCCACTCTGAGGCACTGACCTCTGAGTCCCTCTGTACTAATTAAAATTCTTATAATTTAAATTGTGGGCATTGTGTCCCAGAGACAGAAAAAGATGACGAACACAGAAAATTAGAATCAAAATGGAATCAATGTTGTGATTGTCCCTGACCATGTGGTTTAGAAGGCTTTAGAATTGACTTGCATGCCATAAGCACAATCTAATGGGTGACCAGAAGGCTGTTGGGAATGAAGACAGAAAAGGCCAGGCTAAGGACACTTTAGCTGGGAACAAGAGCTCCATTGGTAATTGGACTAGAGGTCATGTATGTTACATTACACTCTGGCAAAAACAAAAACTGTCTACATTTCACCCACATTTTAAGACTTTGCCAGGAAGATTAAGGACAGTGGATTAATCTGGTGGAGGAATTTCAAGGCAGCCCAATTCAGGCTGTTGCGTGAGTACTGCCAGCTGTTTTTAGTTACATTTAATTTTTAGTTATAGTGTGAGTTGGGGACAAAAAGAATACAAACGTTGGAAAAACTTAAATTTTGGCCAAAATGGGCCTGTAAAGGTGTGAGACCAAAGGAATGAGGTTGCTGAAAAGATTAGTATTGTTAAAAAGAAACAGACTACTTTGCATAGGGACAAGAAAGAGACCTTGAGGGCATCTCTGAAATCAGCAAGTCTCCATCATTGCAGGGACAAAGGGGAGAAAATGTGAGCCGTTTATTTGAGAAGACAGTGCAGGGGCCCCACACTCAAGATGAGCCACCTAGGGAAATGGTTCCCCAGGACTCTTTTTAACATACTCAGTCATCTAGACAAACACTACTGCTGCTGTGGTCCAAGGGGACTTGACTGCAGCTCCCACTGACATCAGACCATGGCATCTTCTGCATGATGCTGGTTTTACTGGCATGCAGAATTCAAAGGCCAGGGTGAGGGACACTTTCATTCATATTTCAAAAGAAGGCCAGGCAAGGAGCCTCTGAGAGGAGAGTGTGTGAAGCTATGGAAATGAAGCTGGGGCACAGTGGGGACTCAGGAAGTCAGAGACACCAGGGACAGGAGCACTCCTTTACAAGGGAAGCTGAAGGCAGCAGTGGATCCAGCCCGAGAGGGGCTCTATGGGCTTCAGTCAGTAAGGGCATGGAGTGGGGCCAGCCAAGCACCTGGAATGCTCACATTTCACTAACATGCACCCTAGATGCTGGATATAGAGCGACAGGACTTAATATTTGCTCTGCTGGGTTTGGGTCTTGCTTTGGTCCAAGTCTTTTCTATCCCTTTTCCTCCCTTTTTGGAATAGGAATATTTACCCTATGCCATTGTAACTTGAGATTATGACTATGTAATTTGTTTGTTTTTACAGAAGTTCAGAGCTAAAACATTAACTTGGACTTTTGAAAAATGCTGAGACTTTGTGGAAGGGACCATTGTGCTTCCAGTTGTACACAGGATGACATATTGTTAGGAGAAATTATGAACTTGCTATTGTTTTATTTGAAGATTAAGTATGGTTAAAGGACACGTGTATAGGTAACAAGTTGACAAGGGGTGGGATGTGGCAGTTAGGAAGGCTGATTGACTAGGGGATCTGCTCAGAGGATGGGTGTATCACAATTCTAGGTGTGTCTGCATGGGTCCTGGAGGCATAGTGTTGGGGCCAGTGTCTTGTTGCTGACCTCCTCCTCTCAGCCACCATGAACTAAGCAGCTTGGCTCCACCGCAAACTTCTGTGGTGACTTTTATGCCTTGGGACCGGCCAACCATGGACTGAATGCCCTGAAGCCTAAGCCAAATTAAGCATCTCCTCCTTTAAACTGTAGGTGTCTTGTGAGTGAAAGCTAATACAAACTCCACTCAACTTTATAAAAGCGGTTCCCACGAAGATGCTACAGGAGAAAGGCACACACAATCACTTGTGGTTCTTTCTCTTTTCTCATTAACTCAATTCTTTCCTAAGTACTTACCTTTTTCGTTTGCAAGAAAAAGACAAGTTCAATTTAAAGGCTAGTCTATTGGATTTAATTTTGTTTCTCCCCTGCCTTTTAGAGTTTTTCAGGCTATTCTTAATACTGGAAGACAGAAGGGTTCATTGGTAAACCACTGGTAGATACTTATTTAGAGCATTATTTCATTTGCACTGCCTTTGCTGCCTGGTGGATTATAAATGAGTAATAAAATTCTGTTGTTCTGTGTGTCTTAGGTTGACTGCTTCTTTTGTTATGCTTTACTGTACCAGAATGAATGAATGAGTGAAAGATTGAATGCTTACCTAAAGAAAGGCAACTGTTGTTACTCTGGTGGACACTCAATTAAGACCACAGAAATGCAGCAAAAAGAATCCCCCTAGTTTGTTTTAAATTTTTATTTGCTTACAAAAGAAAATAAAACCATGTTCTCCAAAACTCTTCTACATGTACAAAGTAATCCCTGTGGATGAGGAGTGACAAGCCCTGGGACATACTGCTGGGTGAAGCAGAGCTGGTGCAAAGTCGTTACTTTACAGGAGTCAAACCCACTGGGAAGCCAAGTCTATGTTTTAAATTATCAAATCCAGAAAGATTACATTTGGGAGCTTCCTTTTAGATACCCGTGAAACCAGTCACTACGTGATCGAAGATCCAGACAGCTCAATCAAGCAAGAGGTAGTGTCAGCGATGATGAGCCCTGTTTCTTAGGGTTCCCGTGGGGTTGGGGAGTGGTATGATCTGTGACTCTCTTTGAATTCGCTCTTTTCCTGCAGGGGCCCATTTTCCTCCAACATTGTCATATCTCTCCTGTTCATTTCAGGACTAGAGGTCCTCTATCACATAAGACTCCAGGGTTCAATTTATTTTTCCAAGTCGCCCTTTGGGCAATCTTCTCTGGACAAAACAGCAAGGAATGTCATGGATCAAAGGGATTTTTAAAAATATAATTTTGATAATAATAACAGTAATGCTAACATTATCCGAGGAGGAGATTTAGGCTGCAGACATGAGCTCCCCAGCATACAAACCCTGTGACAATATTTTCTTGGGTAAAATTCCTTAGGAGGTCTTGCCGCTGGTCTTTCAGTATCCTCTGAGGCTGTCAGATCCCGGAGCCCCACAGTTCCAAGGCTTCTTCCTCATCTTGGACAGGGGTGAATTCAGGTTGATCTGGATGGGGGGCTAAAGAGGAAAAGTGGGGTGGGGACCTGATAGAACCCAGAAACCACAAATGAATATTCTCCCCTCATGTGGGTCCTCAGAGACACAGATTTGGTCCATCAACTACAGAGGTATCCTGCTTGGGTAGAAAGCAGCAGCTGCCTGACCCAGCACACCGAGGACCCTAGCTCCTTTCCAGGTCTCACGGTTAGCAAAAGGAAGAAGGAATGACCGTTAGAGAAATGGTTAGAAAACTAGAATCGGAGCCAAGAGCTTAAATAGTATGTGCTTTATTTACAAAAGAAACCCTGAACATTCAGACGAGTTACAAAAAGAAAAACAAAATCTAAAAATCAATCTCATGTTAGAAGTCCATCCCCGGGGGAAAGGGGAAGCAGGCAACCAGGCGAGGAAGGAAAGCAGCAGGGTCAGGGGAAGAGGCTCATGTGTGCACGTGGGGACAGGATGGAGGGGAAGGCGCTGTGGAGCTGTGTTCCTACAGACCCTTCCTGGACCGGACTTGCGACAGACTCTTGGTACACAGCGGTACACCTCTCTCGGGACTGCCGCAGCCGGGCCTACTACA
Organism: Fukomys damarensis; assembly: GCF_012274545.1. Taxonomy (NCBI): domain Eukaryota; kingdom Metazoa; phylum Chordata; class Mammalia; order Rodentia; family Bathyergidae; genus Fukomys; species Fukomys damarensis. The sequence continues at coordinate 5,372,239 of NW_022900917.1, forward strand.
ACTGACCGCACGATTTGGCCCTCACTCCATCGCAACTGGAGCGGGAAGAGCAAAGGGTCTGAAGGGGAAAGGCAGGGAAGCGGCTGAGGCAGGAAAGAGGAGAGCCTGTTGTTAGGGGCAGGGACTTAGGCGTGGTGCCCAGCAGGACAGATCTGTGTCCATAGCCAAATGCCCGTGCCAGGGTGCCCAGAGCGGAGGGCATCCACTTCAGTGCTGGTAATCGTTGTAAGGGATCAGATCTTAACAAGGGACGGGGGATTTGAGAGAACGGGGAGGGGAAAGGCGGACAGAGAAAAACACATCAGCAAAACATTGATCGATTTCTCTGGCAAATAAGGTTAAATTTCTCCCGAAGCAGAAAGTTTAAATTCACGGCCCCTTGTACTTCTCCTAAGCTTATCCTCGGACACCCAACATGCTCATGGGGCATGAAGTCGCCCCAAAGAATCTTGGGAACCTGCTCACTAAGGGGAGGTTCTAAGTTTTGAGGCTTCCCTAAGGGTCAGTTTTCCAGGGTGTCTTGGCCACAGCGCAGTAGGAACAGAGCGGGGCCCCCACAATGCTCAGCTGTACCCTCCAAGGGCCAGACCCGGAGGCCAAGGCTACGTGGGTCACCACTGGCAAGCAGAGAAGGCTTAGATGGGCTGAGCCTCCTCGTCAGGCCTTCGACGTAACCCCGCTTTACAGAAGAGGCCCGCAGATGGCGTCATGTAGGGAGCCGTCCAAGCTCTGCCTCCCCTCCTAACTGCTCTACTTTTCACAGCGCCCCCAACCTTGTGTAGTAAGAGTAAAATCGCCCTGAGCCCACACGAGGGTGGCACTTACCTCCCACACCATAGGCAGAACACGAGGAGGGGTCGCAATATCCAGGCTGGCCGGAAGGACCTTGCGGACCTGGCACCCCCAGGTGGCCCGGGGGACCCCGTGGTCCGGGAGAGCCGGGGGGCCCAGGGCTGCCAGGCCGACTCTCCCCTGAAGGTCCTAGGAAGCGGGAGCAAACAGAGTTGTTCTTTTACCACAGGAAGGAGAGTTTCAAGATCACCATGAAATGAAGCCATTCTCACAAGGAGCAATCTTACACACGACAGGACCATCAGCCCCTCTATTCACTGAGCTCCTTTCCTTAAACTGCGTTCACGGGCACAGAATCCTGCTGGAATCACATTCTCCTGGAAGTTGATGCTTGTAATCACATCAGGAAACTGGGAAGCAAAGCATTCTTTTCTCTGAAAACCTGTTTCTCTCTGTAGAGCTCTGGTTTTCCCACACATCTCTCGTGGATTCAGAATGTGGGCACAGGCACACACACAGGTCGCAACGTCCCAATCTAGTTAGAACGCTCATGCAAATCTGTACTGGCATAAGACTCCAGATCATTAAAATAAATTAGTCTGAGCCTAAAACATTATCCCAGAGAAAACAAATGCAGTCTGAAACTGCATCCAACATGCGAATCTAAGTTTCTTTAGTCTCTCTAAGACCGTTGAGGTTCTAGATTGAATGGAAATGAGAGCACCGGTAAGTTTTAAGTTTAAGAAGCACATGGGCTGGGATTTTGGTTTTGTATGCTCGTTGGTTTTAGTCCTGGGTTCTGACAGTGTACAGAACCTATGGAACCAGAGCTGAAGTGAGAAGTGGGGGTCTTTGATGGAACAGGGCCCCGGGACACGTTCGGTTCCCTTCAGTCAGCACCCACCCCCACCTCTCGTTCTGGGAGGCGCGTAATTAATCCAAGGTCCAATAACACAAGTATTTGCAGTCCAAATGATCCTATTACATGAGGAGAATCTCTTGCAATTATATTCCAAAATCATTATACGAGTGGAAGGACAAATCTATAAAACATTTAGTTCACTGCTAGGACTGCGGCTGTAAATGCGCAGTAACACGAGTCTGACCATTCTAGAAGCGGATTTTGTGCACGAAACTCCCACAAAGTCACTTGATAAGGAGCTCCCGGTGCCCTTCTAATTCCCAATTCTCTAGATTTCATTTCTCCCTGGGGCTGTGACAGTCCCAGCCAGTGAGCTGTAACGTGAAGCACACACCACTGTGTTCAGTCGGAGACGAGGACCTGCCTTCTCTTTCTCCTGGAGGCTGCCTGGCCCCCGACGGAGGTCACAGTCCAACACGGAGGAGAGCTGCCTCCCCGTCTGCAGGTTTGTGAATACGAAAGAAAGGCTCACTGCGTCCACCCTCCAAGTGCCAGTCCTCACCTAGCCTAACTTGGGCAACCTAAGGTGCGGACACAGATGTGCAGTCTTCAGGGCTGCGCATCGGGAGGGTCCTTTCTAACCAGCGGCCTCCCAGTAGAACGAATGGGAAATCCAGCCACTGTAGTTCGGTACCAGGCTGTAACACGGCCCTGTTCCTCCCTGTGACAGCCAGGGAATCTCAACATTCATATCTTGCAGGTTTTTGCCAGGTAGAAAGATTTACCTGTTGGTCCTGGGGGCCCTCTTGGACCTTGAGTTCCGATGCCTGGGTTTCCTTTCTCTCCCTTGAGACCAGTTAGACCTGTTTTCAAAAAAAACGAGAGAGAGAGAAAGGGAGCAAAGAAGAAAGGAAGGAGGGAAAGTAAGGAGGAGAAAAGTGGTAAGTTCGCTTTATAAATAATCTTGTACGCAGTTCTATTTTTATCAGTTTCCAAAATTCCTCTGATGAAGACTGAGGCGGCATATAAAGGTACAAGATCCCAGTAATGAATGTAACTGTACTGTCTACCTAGAATGTACCAATAAATTAAATTTTCAAAAAAGACTGAGGTGGGCTGGTTTAAGGTGATGGGGACCATAGGCTTTTCAATGAGGAATAAAGGTACGATCCCAGTAATGAATGTAACTGTACTGTCTACCTAGAATGTACCAATAAATTAAATTTTCAAAAAAGACTGAGGTGGGCTGGTTTAAGGTGATGGGGACCATAGGCTTTTCAATGAGGTCCTGACACTGGTAGCTTATGCACAATCATTGCGGAAGGCTGGTTCTGCGTGGGGCGCAGCCTGCAGTTACTGTGCAGCCAGCGCTGCTCTCCACTTGCTGACGCGAGGCGGGCTGCCTGTAGCAGGCGCCTCTGCACGCACCAGGCCCCCAGACGTGTGCAGCTGGCACTCCGTGGCCAGCACAATGAGAATCACAAGTGGACCTGTCTAACATTTTCCTTTCGGTCTACCCTGTGTTGGACCTGAAAATGGCATGAATTACAATTAGGCAGCAAACTTCTGAACAGCACGAATTTCCATTAAAACCTTGGAAGCATCAGGAAAGCTTGTGTTTCATTTGGCTCAGTCAGCCCCAGAAAAATCTCAACCTATTTAAATTTCTTCTCCACTGAGCAGACGCTTTCTGCTGAGCAATTTATGGTGCCGTTAACAAACTATACATTTCACAGGTGTGAAGGGACACCTCATCTTCCGAACTGGTTTTACCACGAGATCCTGGGAGCCAGGACCCCACCCTCCCTCCAGGCCAGCCATGTGCTCCACCGGACCGGCTGCCCTGGCTCCCCTCTGGGAAGGTCTCTGCCCTCTGCTTTTCAGGAGCAACAGGGCATTGAAAGAACAGAAAACAGAGCTGCATCTTTGCTGAATGTCAACTACTGAGAAATTATGTCCAATTGGTAAAGCCTAGCAGAGATCGTGAATGAAGATAGCCAATCTGATAGGTGATTTGATTTTGTTCAAAATTGTTTCTCAAGCATAAAAGTATCATCTCTCCAGAGTTTAAAGGCTCCTGATTTCCTCTGAGTAGCTGCCACTGATACTGCACCGCCTGGCCATTGTTCAGACCAGGAGCACCCTGGGTAAGTCTCCTCATGCTTCTTTAGTGTCGGAGGGGATCCGGTTTGCTGTAGCTACCAGAGCTCCCTGACTTGTCAATCAGTGAGCACTGGGGATCCAGCAAAAATGCCCCTTCTTGTGTTAGTTTTGGCGTTGCTGGTTTTGAGAGAACTAGAACATGATGAAATGTACAGATGACTAACAGCAAGCTGCTCCTGATTAAGGGTGGTGACTCAGGGGCCTGGCAGGACCTCCCCGTGTGGCAGGGTCATCTTGATTTTGTAGCAGCAGAAACATGGAGCTGGGGGACCTCCAGGAAAGTGCTCTTGGAACATCCCCAAAGTGTCCTGAGCTGTCCTTTGCTTCTTCATAAGAAAGCAGAGAAGACTGAGAGCAGATAGTCTGGCTGCCTTAATTTTCTAGCTGTGCAGAGAAAAATAAGTGAAATTTAATATAATCCATAACATTAGTCCAGGTAAGTGATAGAGAACTTCAGGAATATTCCAGCCCTTAAAAATGCCCTAGAAATGTCACCTGCCTCACAAACGCAAGGACCTGAGTTCAATCCCCAGTATCCAGAGAGAGAGAGAGAGAGAGAGAGAGAGAGAGAGAGAAAGAAATGCCCTAGAAAAGAAGAAAGGAAGTCTAACAGCTCAATTAGAAATTAAATGGGGATTTGACATTTTATTGCCCTTGAAGTTATTGCTATGCCAAGCTACAAACAGGCCAATGAGTTAATATTGTCCTTTGTGTACACAGGGGTACATACGAGTCTCACACTGAAGAAACACTTATGTCCATGAAAACTGAAAGAGGCTCCTAGATTTGGGGTTGAAAAAAAAAATGGCTAAAGCTTAGACATTACCAAGCTATGAAAATAGTCTGGGGCAGATTTTTTTCTGAGCTGTGTAGGTCGTGATTCAAAGTCAGGAAATCAAGAGTCCCAAGGTCACCTGTGACTGTCTCTGAGAAGTCTGAGGGCCCACGCCTGGGCATAAAGCCCTTCCTTCCGCTCGGGCCGACTTCACCACAATAAATCTCTGATTTGGTCGTGGAGATGGTGCCAGCCTCTCCATGACACCGCCGAGCTCCTTCTCTTTGACCACACCCACACACACTCAGTCCTCAAGACCCCACTCCCACCTCTCCTCAGTGGCCCAGGCTGAGCCACACTGGACTCAAGGATCGCCAGTATTTCCATGGCTATGTGGCATCTTCCATGTGACGCACAAGGACAAATATGTGTAGGGGGAACTACCAGCGACTGGTTTCTTCACTGCATGGTATCCGAGCCTCCCTGGGTACTACTTAACCCACGGGTGCTGTTTATTCCCGCATCCACCCAGCCCTCAGAGCCTACTGACAGTACGCCCCACTGATCTCTCTAGCGTCACCCCCAAGGAGAGTCTGAGAATCAGTAGGTGGCTCGGTCAACGCAGAAGACCAACTGAACAAATGAACTTCTCTCACCCGACATTCAGCCGGATACAGTAAGCGAATGTACAGCGCCTCACCTACAAATCCCTGAGGCCGGAGTTCTGTTTTAACTTCCACACACCTTCCCTATGTGAACCCTGCTCTTTTAAAAAGTCAAGCTGCTAAAAAAGGTGGGGGGTGGCTGGATTTAGCTCAGTGGTTCTGCTGCCTGCCTTGCCAGCAGAAGGACCCAAGTTCGATCCCCGGTACCAAAAAAAAAAAAGTCAAGCTGCTTGTGCAAAGAACCCAACCACAACTGCCTTTTAGAGACAGATAAAGGTGGCTCCAAGAAGTACAGGGCCCTGCATTTTTTTCATAAGCATAGTTCGCAGAAGGGATGAACCAGCTTAGCAAAAATATGAATTAGCTTTAGCTTAGAAAGAAATACCCTTAGATTTCTGTGGAGATGCCAAAAGTATTTAAGGTCATGAAAGCCACTGCCCCACCCCATCTCCCTCCTTCTTGTCATTATGTTTCTAATGCACTCTCTCTCAGAGCAGTTTCAGGTTCACACCAACACTGGGAAAGTGTACCGAGCTTCCGGTACCTACCGCCTGCACGCCCCACACAAGCAACCTCTCAGCCACCAACACCTCCCGAGAGAGGCGTGTTTGTTATATGCAATCATTCATGAGACTTTCATCAGAAGTGATGTTGCACTTACCACTAAACTAATTCTCACCCTCCAATACATTCTTATTTGGGCTCAGAATAGCAGGGATCTGTTGGTTCTGCATTCACTGTATCTCTAGTGCCAGTCACTACATTGTTGGTGTGAGTGTAAACTAGTACAACCACTATGGAAATCACCTCAAAAAAACTAAAACCAGAGGTTCCGCTGGACCCAGCTATTCCCCTTCTAGGTTTCTTCACAAGTTAAAGTCATCACATTACAATGATCCCCGCACACCCATGTTTAGAGCAGCACATTCCTAACAGCTAAATGTTGGAAGTGGCCTATATGTCATCCATAGATGAATAATGTGATATTTACACACAGTAGAGCACTGCTCTCCCACAAAGGATAAAACAGTCATCTGTCAGAAAACGGATACACCTTGAGATCATAATGTTAAGTAAAATAAACCAGATGCAGAAGCTTAAATATTGCATGGTTTTTCTTATAGGAGAACTCCGAAAATATAAATAAAGAGCAAATTGAAAGACAGATAAATGAAAACAGGGAGCTAGGTCTTTCTCAAGTGGAAAGATCAAAGGAAGAGTGATGTGAGGGAGGGGGTATAAAAAGGATTGAGACACGTTATATACATGCACCAACTGCCACGAGGGATATAATTTTCATGCACTGCAAACATGGACTATAAAAATTAAAACTAAAGAAAGAATATCTGTCAAACAAATGGATGGACGAATGAAATGCAAAGTTTGATCATAGAACCTGACGCAGCAGATCTGCAGGCTGCAGGGCATCAGCTACGCCCGCAGGTTCTGTCCCCAAGTCTGGACGGTCACGCGCTTCACGTGTATGAAGTGTTGAGTCTGGAAGAACCAAGAAGGCAGGCGCTGCTAGAGTCCCGTGAGAGCTGTGACAGAGAAGCTAAGTCACCTGTCCTTGGCCACGGAGCCACACAGCCGCAACCTCACTGCAGGCAGGTGGCACCCACCATCTACACCTCACCACCGCAGTTCTATACACAACGGGCAGCCCTGCAGGGCACCATCAAACCAGCCTGCATGTCCTCTTGGCCTCCGAGCTCAGCCTCTGCCCGTGCTCATCACATTTCTGCAGCTCCTCTGCTCATCGGCCCCCTACCCTGTGCTTTGAGTCTGAGTTGGAGTTTGTTTTCAGAGAGTTATTATCTTGCTCGCTCTGGCTGCAGGCCCTGCGTCTGGCCTTTTGTTGCCCATTTTCTGCTTCCTTTGACTCACTGGCCTCTGACTATGGAGACTTGAGACCTTCCTTGGGCCCCAGGCCCCACCAGCACCTCAGGCTGGGGTCTCTGCTGCTCCTTCAAATGAGCACACTCACGGCTCCCCAATCTCTCATCTTCCGAGCAGCTTCCAGGATTCCTGCCCAGGCCACAGGCAAGGCCTAGGGAACCGTGTCACTGCAACTGTACAGAAAACTCGAAGTCTGGGGCGCAAGAGTTCAGCTGTGTTGTATGTGTCTGTTGCCTGGGAAATGCTGGCAATGTGCTGACTGCAAGGAGAGTGTGTTCCTCCCTCACTGTACGCTCAAGTGCCCACTAGGTGCAGCATACTTAGTACCTAGCCACAGAAGGCAGGGCGACAGGACTTAGTTCAGCAAGTATCTCACACACTTTGCCCAGCTCTGCTATTTCTCCACACACAGGCTGCAGGACCAGTACCTACCTGTGATAATCCATGCTTTGGGCCTGGGTGGCCAGAGTGGAAAACACGATAGTTTGAAATGTCAATAAACCTTGCTAAAAGTCTCTTTCTAGTTACCATCCCATGTTAGCGACTGACTGGCCATCGCCTATGCCTGTATAGTTCAGGGCTTACCCAGGGAAACACAGACCCTCTAGTTTTTGCAGGCAGAGGGAATTTCACACATCGGGAGGGGATTTAGCTCAGTGGTTTTGCCGCCTCACAAGCGCAAGGTCCTGAGTCCGATCCCGGTAGCAAAGAAAAAAAAAAAAAAAGAAGTAGTAGTAGTACTGCTTGGGCCGGGGATTTAGCTCAGTGGTGTCGCCACCTGCCTCCCAAGCACAAGGACCGGAGTTTGGACCCCATTGTACAAAAAAAAAATTTACGTCTCATTCTCAGAGGGAATTTCACACAGCGACTCCATTAGGCGCGGGACAGAAGGGTGTAGGAACCAAATACAAATAGTTAACAACGGCTGGAAAGCACGGTTGCCCCCGGGGGCAAGGATGGGAATAAATGGGTGACTGGCGCTCAGAGCCCACGGAGTTCTCTTAGTGGCCAGAGTGCTGCTGTCCAAGCAGGAGCCCAGCGGGGCTGGAGCACAGCTGACTTGCAGAGGAACAGCGGGGGTGAGGAAGGAATACTCAGGCTCTTCAAACTCTCTCCACGCCTCCCTTCTCCCATGGGCGGATCCCGCTCAGGAACAAAGGAGACAAGGGTAAGCGTTAAGGGAAGGCAGGGCACCGCCTGGTCCGACAGCAGGCATGGAGACTCCAGTCAGCAACGCCGCTCTCAGCTGGGAAAGCGGAGTGGCGGTGAGAGGCCGGCGCCTGAGGGAGCCACGGACAGACTTCCAAGGTGCTGGCCCTGAGAGTCCCCTCAGGAGCAGGCGGGAGCCACCCGAGGCAGCCAGAGGGGTGTCGCAGCTCTGGCCACAGCGGGGTGGTCTTGGGCACAGAGTGGCGCGGCGAGGCCCTGGCAGCTGCAGGGAGGCGGGGCAGGAGGGCAGAAGGGCAGGCGCAGAGTCCAGGCCAAGCCAGGCCGAGCTGCAGGGCGCACAAGGCCGGGGCCTCCACGCCGCCCCGATTCTGTGCGCATGCTCCGTGCACACGTTGTCTAAGATTCCGTCCCACAGACCCGGACCCTCCTCTGCTGTCCACACAAGAGTAGGGTTAGTCAGGAGCGTGCAGGGCGCCTGGAACCGGAAGTGGGCCCAGGGCGAGGCCCGCGAGAGCCTGCACTTCCGGTTTCCCCACCAGTTTCTCTCAGACAGAAGCTCCGGCCTGGGGAGCTTTGCCCACAGACTAGATGACATGGGGAGAGACAGGGAGGAAAGGAGGCAGGAGGAGCTGGAAGACAGGAGAGGAGAGGGAAGGGGGTGCACTGGCATGACAACACGATGATCTCAAGCTGCATCCATTTCCCACAAATGATTCAAGTTTGTCCTTTATGGCAGAGTAGTACTACATTGTGTATAAATACATTATTGCTCTTTAAATGCCATTATATATCTGTAACAACGATTATTAGGATATTGTGCTATTCAAAATTAGTGGGGAAATGAGCCAGTTTCTGTGGCTTAAAAAATGTTTGCAAGCTCAATATGGCTAGTCAACCAACCAAAAATACTGAAAGTAGAGCTTGCTCTTTACTGCTCACACAACAGAAAAAGATAAGCTATCCTGTCCACCTTGGGAGAGAAGGGAACTGGGTCGGAGTACCGGGAAAAGGTCAAGAGTCTAAAACAAAGACACCACAACCAACAACCACCATAGTAAAATGAAGGACCCTTAAATAAGCACATCTCACTCCAGGGACCCCCTGGGGTTTCCCCAAACTTTCAGAGAACTTCAGAGAAGTCAGACTAGTTTGTTCACTTTGTAACTTAACCCCCAAATAAAATCTAGAACAAATGAAAATGGAAAAGATTAATGCATACATCTTCTGTTTTTGCCCACCTTTAAAAATGCATTTTGGTTTATTATCATATATTTGTATTGCTTTGAAAGTCGTAAAAAAAAAAACTCGCTGAAAACAGTTTAACATAGCTAATATAAACAGCTTTAGTTTTATCATAAAAAGTCCATGTTATATTTCTAGTGCACTTGTTTATGTTCAAGGCTTGGAAATTCCAAAATTAGCAAAGTATATTTCTTTTTCGTTGTTGCTGAGACAAAGTCTCAGTGTTCAGGCTGGGCTCAACTTATCAGTAGCTAGGATTACTGATGTGCAACACCGTGCCCAGCTATGCTTGTTTATTGGAAGAAAGAGAGAGACAAGCTAGCCAGGCACAGTGGTGCATGACTGTAATCCCAGATTTTAGGAGGCTGAGGCAGAAGGACTGCAAGTTTGGAGTCCATCCTGGACAACTCAGCAACTTATTTACTTCGTGAGAAAATAAAAAAGTTTTGGGGACTATAGTTCAATGCAAAGGTCCTTCAAAGTAAAAAAGGAAAGGAAAGTAAGAGAGTCTCTCTGTCTCTGCTTCTGTTTCTCTCTCCCCTCCTCTCCTATCATCCAGTATAATTAAATTCACCTAAAATCTCACCCAGATTTTCGGGCTAAATTACATCATGATGATGGCCTGCACTGTTAACTCGCCAGCAACTCCTAGGAGCATGATGGCTCCAGCTCTTTTCTATTCTGGTGATAGGTGAATGAGGAAAGGAATTCTAGAAGCCAGCCGAGCAGTAATCACCACCATAAATCACTTCTGACTTGCAAAGTAACGGTTGTATTTCAAGTATTAGGAGGAATAAAGGGAAAAGACGCACTAAATGTGGTCTTTGGGAAGAATGTAGCCTTGTTAGAAAGGTAGGGTTAATGGAAGTGAAGTCATTAAAGGTCAATTAAAAGCACGCTAAACGACGCATGTCACACAGTGATGAAGTGGGGATTAGTCATGCAGCAGTTTATCAAATATTCACACCGACTTTAAGTACTTTCAAGACCTACTTTTAAGACCTGCTTTAGAGACTCCTAAGGTTCTAAATTTTTTTAAACTACAGAGACCATATTAGCTTCCAAGTAAAAAAGATGTGTTTTATAAACAACAGTTATAGCTTGTAACAAGGTCATCTTCTACTAATTACAGAGAGTGAAGACATCGCTTGATCTAATTTAAACTTGTCACTGAACTTTGTGTATCCTTCTTGGTGTTTGTTTGGAGAATAGTTTCATTCTGAGTATAATAATCTCAGAAACAGAAACATAAAAGACATTAATATTCTACAAAAACATTTTTCCTCTATGTCCTACTCTTTTTGAGGTGTTCAAACCTGCATTTTAAAACAAAGACACAGGGTTTTTCTTCCCAAGTCCCCTCATTCTTCAGGGTCCTAGAAGTCACATGACAGACGGGTCACCATAGTGGACAAAAACATCACTCTGCTGGCACTGCCAGGCAGACACCTGGATTTGGTTTAGAGGATGTGTTAGTTGAAATATATACTCACAAGTTCCTTGCTACACCTCCCCTTGAAACACACAGCCCAGCTCCCCTGTACTTGCATGCAGGCTTTGCCTATTGACTTACTTCTGACAGACAGAGAATGGTAAAAGGAAAATCCTATACTTTTGATACTAGGTCCAAAAAGGCACTGTGAAGTGCTTCTTGTTCTCTCTCCCTCAGATCACTGCTCTGAGGAAAGCAGCCATGGTGCTGTGGGGACCTTTGCCTATCCCAGAGAGTTCCAGGTGAGGGAGAGCGCCCTTCCACGGTAACCAGTCAGGGCTGGAGATTCCTGCCCACAGCCCATAAACCGCCATCTTGGAAGCCAGTCCTCCAGCTCAGTCAAGCCCAGCCGTGGCTGACTGCAGCCTAGAATAACAGCTCACTCCAACACTGGCCAAAGTACCCAACTAAATACACTCCTGGCCCACAACACCGAGACCACATACGTGTGTTACTTTAAGCCACTACAGTGATACCTCGGTTGTCGAACAGCTCCAATCGTGAACTTTCTATTGCTCAAACAGCAAAGTTCAAAAGGTTCTGCTCAGTGTTCGTAACTTTGCTCAATAGTCGTACTGAAAATCTAACTCGAAAAAGTCTGTACAGGCTCAGAGTGAGTCATGAGTCACCTCTCGACACAGACCCAAAGGGGTGACACTTCAGTCTAAGTGCTACTCACCAGACAACACACAGTGCTGTGTTGGTGCATGAAAACGTGCTTCACTATGCTTTCTTTGCATAAAATATCGTAACCATGGCTCCAAGAACATTAGTGATGCCATCAGTAAAGCTAAGATGATAACTGTGAGATTAAAACTGTGAGCACCACAATAAAGAATGAAATCATTGCAAAATTTGTTGAAGTCCTGGAAAATGGAAATATGAGTTTGTAAGTGTAAGTTCTGGGCCTCAGAACCAAGTATTTGGTTTTTCCATTATTTCTTATGGGAAAAATATGTTCAGTTCTCAATTTTTCGATGTTCATACCTGAATTTGGAATGAACTGAGTCTGACAACCGTATGTTGTAAGGTAATTTGTTACACAGTGACAGATCATGAATACATGGAGTTTCTATAGCCTTGCTCAATGTGAAAAGCTACTCTGTAATGGGGGAAAAAAACCCCACAAGATAAAAGATGATGCAAAGAGAAAAAAAGCTAGAGCATCCAAAACCAGTGCCGTAGAGGATCAGACATTAGGAAAACACAATCCGTGCTCTCTGACAAAACCTTCCGAGAAAGGTCTATGCCAAGTTGCACTTCCCCAGGTGAGCACTGGGTAAGAAAAGGGAAAATTCTACATTTACCTCCCAAAAAATGCACAGAGCAAATGTAGGTTATCCGACAGCCAACAGCAAATGGAAATGCGAGCTCTCACACACGCTGTCTTTAATCAAGGCGACCCGTCCCGCGGAGATGGTTTCCCCTACCGCAAGCCAGGATGCACCGGCATTAAGAAGTTGCACAGAAAGGATCCTCCCCGAAGCAGCAGCCTGGCTCAGAGCTGCCAGGCTTTCATTCCATTTCTCCCCAAAGTTTCCTGCCAGGTTGATCTTTGGATCCCATGAGCTCTGGAACACAGGAGTACTGAACACAAGGACCCTCCTCTCTCAGCCTTCTATCTGTATGGAACTCAGCTGTCTCCCTAGTGAAACGAGCTTGTCACCAGGATTGGGGACACGGGCTACGGGTTGCAAGGCAGCTCCGGACTCCTTCTGTTTGCTTTGGGGGGGGGTTCTCTGTCATCCCACTGGGGCCCCTTCTGTGTGTGACCGCGGACTGGTTGTCTTAGGAGACCTCGCTGTGACAAGAGGGCATGCACAGTGACATGGGTCTGCAGGGACCTCCTGAGGGAGACGTTGTGGGACGTTTACCTCACTCTCCACATCGAGTTCAAATCCCGAAGCCCCCAGAGTTCCGGCTGCGCTTGCCCCGCACTCCCCCTGTGCTCTCCCTGGTTCTTTCAGTCCAGGCCGGGCCTGGCAGGGCAGTGCTGCTCCCAGGGACAGACACCCTGAGGCTCGGGGGGGGGGGAATGGGATGGTCACAGGGCGTTGTTTACACAAGTGCTTCTGGGAACAAACGATTTGACTCTGAAATGCTTTCCATTTTCTATTACACCAGAGGACTGTCTACTTGCCTGGTCAGTATTTTTGTTTAAGTGTGAAGAGAAGTTACATTTATTACCTATGGATTTCTTTTTGGAGCAGTAGAAGCAGCATCATACACAGTTGCTATGAAGAGGGGACAAAATGCGAGTGTGGGTTGAAAATGGCTGCTTTCAGGCCAAGCGTAATGGTGCACGCCTGTAATCCCAGCACTCAGAAGGCTGAGGCAGGAGGATCGCTGTGAGTTTGAGACCAGCCTGGGCTACATAGTGAGTTCCAGGTCAGTCTCAACTACATAGTGAGACCCTGTCTCCAAAAAAAACAAGGCTGCTTTCAAACCTTCAGCCCTTTCTCTTTGTCGGACTCTGCAGGGCGCTGCCTCTCCTGGGCCTGGGCCTCCGCCCGCTCGGCATCCGATGTGCCAGATTCTGCTGAGCTCAGGCTTCTCATCCAGGCTCCCAGAGCAGCCTGCGTTTGTCACAGCACTGATTACACTGCAGCGAAGCTCTCCATGCGGCATCTGCTTAGCAGCTGCCTCCCCGCAGACAGGAGGGGACCAGGAGAGGCAGGAAGCTGAGCCCCGCGGACCACAACCCCAGTCTGCATCCATGCATCGAGACACTGTTCAGACGGAAGCTCTGTCGCCACCGCCCTCCTCAGGGAAGAGGCCCCAGCCTGGTCCTCCCTCCCACCGGGCGCTAGAGGTCACAGCTTCTCTTCTGACAGGGCAGAAGGAAAACCAGAACCAACCGCATCATCCCAGTTTCTCCCCTTTAGTCCCACGAGTCAGACACGGCCTACAAGCGTGGTTCCCACAGCCGCACCTCACAGCGCGCGTGCGCAGTTTCCGGGAGTCGCTGCCCCTAGCTGGGCCCTAGAGCCGTGAGCACCTGCTGACTTCCCGGAAGACGACCACTGCCCACCCGGGTAACCACCCAAGAGGTTTTGGTGTATTTTTTTGGGGTTTTTCTGTTTCATTTTTAGAGATACACTCTAACTATGTAGTTCAGACTGGCTTTGAATGCATAACAATCCTCCTGCCTCAGCCTCCTGAGTGCTGGGATTATAGCTGGCCATCACCACCATACCTGTCTTTGAAAAAAAAAATTAAATCACATTCATAAATACCTCATGGGTCACTCAGCTTCCCTAGGCCACTCGCAGAGTCCCAGGCCCCAAGAGTACCCAAACAGAGCACATGATGGAGCGCACAGACATTGCCAATAGTGCGGCCACAACCCGCTGAGACATGCTGGCCGCAGCAGCGGGTGCCTGCCTTAAAATGCGTGGTTATTGGGCACCCTCCGGGCCAGGCCTCACTGGACCCTGCCCAGCCCTGCCCTCTCCTGGGAGACTCCCACTGAAGTTAATTCCGGCCAGAACAGGCAGGGTAGATGACCACTGGCATCCCAGAATCACACAGATCTGTATTTCACCTAGACCCTTTGTCTCTGTGTGATCGTGAACAACTAGCAACCTAGATAAGCCTCAGTTTCCTCACTGAGAAAAAACTTTGAGAAAGATTTTTATGAGCATTACATAAAATGCTTAGCAACTGGCACACTTGCTTAATAAACACTACTACCCCTTCTTACCGAAGACCACGGTGATATCTTTCTTTAAATTCTGAAACCATTCCTTTCCTGTGAATCTTACGTTAGCCATCTCCCAACCTGTACATTCAGCAGTGTTTCCTATTTCCTTATCCAAACCAGGTCCCCTTTTTTCCAGATGAGAAGTACAAGCCTAGGTCTGAGCACAACAGTTAGCAGATGAATTTGGTGTCTAATAAGTAAAAGCCACAAATAACACTATTATCTTACACAGAGACAACCCTGAAAGCTCTGCATAAACAGTGCATGCAGCAAATATTTGCTAACTCAAGGAACATGACAAACCCAGTATGAATCCCAGCTGTTAGCGATGGACACTAGCAAAGGGAAATCTTTAGCTGAATGGTGCCTGTGATCCAATAATTCTGAAGAATACCAGGAACTGAAGAGTTGTGTGAAAACAAAAACAAGGCAAGGATTTGGGTTCTTTTCAATGAAATAAACAATAGGCCATCAAACCCAGTGTTGACTGGGTTAATTTTGGTGCAAGATACTGGTGTGAAAATGAACATTTACATGAATGGAGTGGGGGAGGGATGGGGTGGGGGATGGGTGCTGTGTCAAGAAAGAATGAGGGGCAGAGATCAGAATTAGAAATGGATCTGGAAATCTGAAATTCAGGGATCTTGGGGGATCCAGGGATCTCCCACGGCCATGGCTGGGAGGTAGTTTCAGTTTCCAAGAAAGCACGGGGAACAAAGGAGGAGCTTTAGGGTTCTTCTTACTCCTTTCCTGAATTCTGAAACACCAAGGAGCCAGGTATGAAGAACGAGGCTCAAAGGGAAGCAGCAGCACACAGTGACCCCGGGGACATCTCTTCTGTGACACAAACTAACACGACAAGGAAAAGCAGGGGAGACCCTGAGCCGGGTTGTGAGCGCGAGCCTGTGAGGGGGCCCGCCCGTTGGGAAGCATCCTGGCTGGGGTTCAGGCTGTAGGGGATCTCGGCCGGCGTGAGCGACAGGGTCCCTGTGCATCCCGGCCTTCTAAGGTCTCTGCACAGACTGCAGCCCACAGGAGAGACAGTGGAAGGTGGCTCCACACACACTTATGAACGAGGCCTTGTTTAAATGAGAGACACAGAGTTAAAAAGGAGAAGGGCAGACCACGAAGTGGAGAAGCTATCGTGTCTTAGGTGACGAGGAAGTCACGCAGGGCCTCATAGCACACACTGTCAGGATGTGTCATTGTTCCCCTGCTCGTGTGTGGTGCTGGAGATGAACTGAAGGGCTTTGCCTTGTGTGACATCCTCAACCCTTTTTAAATTTTTTAAGAAAGAGTCATGCTGGGGCCCGGGATTTAGCTCAGCGGTTCTGCCGCCTGCCTCTGAAGCCCAAGGACCCAAGTTCGATCCCCAGTACCAAAAAATAAAAAAAAAGAGTCACGCTAAGTCACTACTTGTGATTCTCCTGCCTCAGCCTCTCAGAGTACAGAGATCTTCTGCTCTTTAAAAATGCCTTTTGTTTGGCCATTTCTGTGGTAAAGATGGCGTCAATCCACAGCACTGTACCAGAAGTGTTTTTCAAACTGAGGTCATGAAATCAAAGGTGTCCCTTCAAGCTTTTAACGAATGAAGGAAATAGGAAACAATACTAAGAGTGCTCTTTCTTCTGCCTCGGTTACATATGTTTGCACGCGTAAGATACGCAGCAACATTCTGTTGATTTTCTGGGTACCAGGTTTTGAAAGACTTGAAAAATGACAACAGAGAAAGCAGCTGGGGCTCCCTTGGTGAGACGAGAGCCTGCGTGAGTGGACCCCTGAGCTCCTTCGGCAGGGAGAGCAGTTCGGGTGGAAGTCCGGCAGGGCTGCAGGCTCACAACCACACTTCTCCGAACCTCACTTCCATAGTCTGCTAGCCCGCTGAGAAGAACACTCATCTTCCCTCATTACAATAAAATGCCATTTCAGGACTGTTTTATACAGCATCGTGGTGATCATGGTTTACACAGCAGAAAAAAATCTGATCTGTTTCTTATTTCTGGTCCTGACAGCGCTGACTGTGCCTTTACACTTCCTGTTATATAAAACGGGAGGTTCAGAAGAACAGAGGGCTGGAGCTTCCATTTTTAAAAAATGTATTGCTTTGGCTTAGTGAAAGACAATCACTTTTCTCTCCATTTTTCTGCTTGGATCACGGGCTAAGAATGAAACCTCACTGCCCGGCTTGTAGGAAGGGATCTGAGTTACACCTGGAACATGATGCCCTGCTGGGAAGGAAGAGCCCCTTGGATGCCGGCCTAAAAGTTCATTCAACCCGCAGTCCCCGCACAGCACCCATCAGTCGGTGATCAGCGGGGATCACTGCCCAGTGTCCCAGGGGTGCTCCTCCCTTCCTGTCTCACTGCCCCATCTACCTACTGTGAAATGCAGGGCCAGGCCGCGGCCTAGGGAGCACAGACGGGGACGTCACAGGAGAACCACCCTGCACAGACTCCCGTTTCCAGCTGTTGTCTGGGCCTCCTTCAGAGAACACCAGGCTGAGTTTCCCCGCCTCACTCAAGTCATCTTGTCGGGAAGGAAAGACTCCTTTGGCAAGGTCAGCTCTAAGGCTTCCAGAAAGAAACACAGTCAGCTGTGACCGGCAGGGAGCGGCCCAGGGCCTGGCTGGGCACTTCCTCAGTCAGTTTCTCCGGTCCTGGCGGCCCCTTCCAGGCTGCCAGACATCCGTGCGTGGTGAGGAGGCTGCGCCCTCCCTAGGTCCGCTCACTTTGTGCCCTAACTCGTGGAAACCCTCGGAAAGAGAGGCCACAGGTGGGTGGCCATCCAAGCACCGAGGGACCCGTGAGGGCCTGGTGGTGCCAAGCGGCCTTGCTCCCGGCAGCTCGGGTTCCTGAGCCCTGAGAGCACCAGACGGGGAGGAGGTGCACCTGGGGTGGGGGGACGAGGTCTGCGGTGACCAAAAAGGTTCGTGCAGAGACGGGTCAGGCTGGGCCTTCAACTAAGAACAAAGCGTTTGTAAGATAAGGGAAGCAAAGCTCCCTTCCCAAGGGAGAAGCAATGCACGGAAAGGCACACGATGTGTAGAAGACAGGCACAGGCACGAGTCAAGGGTGAGGATGGAATGCAGTCTTTGGCTCTGCATCTGACTGTCCTGATTTTATAAAAGGGCTGGCTCTCACCCAGCTCACAAGTGTGCGGTCACAAAGCACAGGTGACAGCCGGCTCCGCCCCGATGCCCACGGTGCCCCTGGCTCTTTTCCCCATCCATTCCCTCACGGTGACGGGGTCCCCTGCACTTCCCACTTCTCTTTTTCTAAGCTTCTGGAATGAGATCTGTCTCTTTCTTTTCTTTTTTAATGACAGATCTTGAAACTTGGTGAAGGCCCATCACAGGAGCCTTCTTATTGTGCTACACGATCCTTCAGTGGCAAAAATGAAACATGGGTCGATGAAAGTGTTACAAATGTGTCATCTCGTAGGACAGGGTCGCTGGGCGTGGTGGCGCACGCCTGTAATCCCAGCACACCAGAGGCTGAGGCAGGAGGATCACTTTGAGTTTGAGACCAGCCTGGGCTACATAGTGAGTTCCAGGCCAGTCTCAACTACATAGTGAGACCCTGTCTCAAAAAAAGAAAACTAAAACAAAAACAAAATCATATGACAGGGTGATCAGCCATACGCAGTGTTTTAGACAGAGGTTTACGGCTGTGTGGCCTCCGGAGGGACACTGGGCACCCTATGTTGGTAAGACTCATAGCTGGTTTTCAGATCGCCACTGACCGTTGGCATCATTTTCTAATTCTTTAAACTGGAAGCGACATCTTTTTAAAATAGAGGGAGTTGGGAGAGTCCCAAACTCCCTCTGTCATACAAGAAGATATGGCTCCTGATAAACACTTTGTACCCAGCTCAGTTTTCTCCGCAACCTGTGACCCAGGGAGTAATGAAGACCGACAGGGAGGGCTCCTGGGGCCGCTGTCCCTGGTGTCAGCACTGTTCCTGGCCCCTTTCCCCTCAGAGACCCCACGGGAGGAGTGGCCCCTCTTACCTCGTTCTCCTGGGGTCCCCGGCAAGCCTGCGTTTCCTGGAAAGCCTGGGGCACCGGGGGGCCCTTGTTCTCCGGGGGTTCCAGGAGAGCCAGGCCGTCCGGGCTCCCCAGGAGGCCCCTGGACAGTCCGCGTGGACGAAGAGTGGCTGGGGATCTGGTTGAGGACAGCGGCGTACCTGGCCATGTGATCTGTGACAAGAAGCACAGGGGTGGCACTGGGTGAACAGTCACAGACCCAGGGAGGACCGGGGGTCGCTCCTCAAGGCACCCGACCAGCTGTCCCATCTCCAGCAAACAGAGAGCACGCCCCTCTGAAATATGATGATCTCCAACTTCGAATTTTCTATATTTCACTGTGGATGAGGTGATGGCTGGAACCTATTCAAGGCCCCTCTCATGGGCTTGGAATTCCGTGGCTCACGGCAGCAGCGTAATAACCCTCACTGAGCAGAAGTCACAAATTTCATGTTCACCCCAACGTCTATGTGACCCCTCACCCTGTCCCAGCCACCCTTTCCTCCAAGTCGTCTGTCTCTTTCCCAGCATGCTAAGCAGGCTCCTCCTACCCCAGGCTGCCCTCTTGTCCGCTCCTTCTCCACCAGACCTTTGCTTTCAGGGACCCTGGCGGTACTCGGGGTCCCAGCTGCAGAAACTCCCACCGGCTTTGTGAAACAGATCAGCCTGGAGCACTTTTTCATAACCCTTCACCCAGTTAGGCCAGGGAGGATGTGTTTTAATCACTGGGAGGACAGAGTTAGACAGCCCTGGGGATCAGAATGCCTCACTCAGCACGATCAGGAGACTCTTAGGTTCGTGAATTTTCTAGATCACTATCATTGATCCTTTTGCACATAGTTCCATCTAGGTTTAAAAGAAAAAAAAGAGAGTAACCACTCTTTGAGGAAGTTCTGTAAAACACATGCAACGCCTTCTCTCCTCAAGCGTCAGCCCCTGACAGTGGGGACCCTCTTCGATGACAGGGCTGTCTGACGGGTGAGACATTTCATAGCGGCCTTTCCAAGTCCTCCTCTGTGCTGCTGCCAGCTCTCGTCACCCAGGCCTTCCTTGCACAGTTTCCCACGTAACTCAGCATAACTCTTCCGATCAAGGGAGAGCTAAACAGCAGATGGCTGAGATTGTAGAGTCCTAAATGGAGCCATAAATCAAGTTCCAAGTGGGGGCTTACGGGGTAAAAGAAGGGGGCCCAGGGAAACCGAGGCACAGTTTAGAAGGACAATGGCCGCGTTGCCAGCGGTGTGGCCCCGAGTGGGCTGGGACAGGCTGTTCAGCTGCCTTTTCTCCCATCGCACTGAGGCCCAGGGCTCCCTACTTTACAGATGGCTTGGTGACCCCCCATTGTTCTGACTCCCCACCTGTGCTTTCTAGAAGGCATTTGTGAGATTCCGAGGTTTCCAGAGAGGGGAATCAATTTCGAACTCTCAGATTTGAGGGCATGTTTTAAATAATCATAGATCTAAGCAAAATTTTCATCCTGCAGTAGAACAAACCAGCAAATACCGTGAAATCTCCCTCCTGCGTGGTCACTGAGTTCTATGAAGTTTTAACCCTGTTTTCATACAATAGCGATCCACCATTTACACTGCACACTGAACTAAAAACCCTATGAAATAATTCAGGCTGTAAATTAGCTTTGGGCGCATTCTAGATCCAGAGTGACCGAACTTCAGTTTCCTCTTATCATTTACTATTTCTTAAGACCTTATTTATTTTGGCATTGAACTTTTCATTTAATTGGTAAATTCTCTCTCCCAACATATTTAACTTGAGCATTATAACATAAAATTAAATTGAAAGCATAAGGAGCAAGGCGACAGGGTCTGAAGACAGCATCTTTGTCCCCATTCGCCCTGACACTTAGGTCTTCACAGCTCCCCAGAGAGGTCTGGGTCTGTGGCAGAACTACAGGGGGATTCCGAGCCACCACCTTCCGGGACACCCGCGGGGCGCCTCTGGCCTAACTTCCCAGCTCCCCTGGGTTGAATCGGTCTGACCCTGAAGCTGAGGAGGCTGTCACTCTGAGAGGTGGAGAGAAAGTGGCGTAGGGAGATGGGACAGGACACTGGCTGGAGCCGGGCGGGTCTGAGATGAGTACTTTGTCTGTATCCAGCCTCAGATCTGGAACCGTGAACAAAGTACTGGAAAACAGAAGGCCTGCCCTAGCAGCCCTCAGTTTTGTCTGACAGTCAGCGGGCAGAGCAGGCGGGTGAGAGGGGAAAGTGTATAAAGGAACGGCCTGGGCCAGACACTGAAACTCAGCACAGACCGAACATTCAAGTGCAAAGTGAAGAAAGAACACAGGACGAGAGCACACGTGTTCTGGTGTGATTTCTGGCACAAAAGCCAAGTGTCACATCCACCCTGACACTGTGTGCGTGAGTGTGACTGAAACCTAACAACCAAAGGAAGGCCGCTGGGCTACCCAAAAGACGGCAGACATAAGTGGACGGACAGAAAGGAAGGGAGCGGTGCAACTCAGACAGCCAAGTCAAACCCACACGGTTTGCCTGCCGACTAAGGACACGGGTTCGGTGTGTGCCAGCCATGGACAATCGGGAAGGCTCTTTAGGTGGAGTGGGACAGCATCTGTAGAGCTGAATCAAGATGCCTTGGTTGGTGTGGTGACGGCCAAGGACAGCTCCCACTGGCCGGGACCCCGAAGGCCCTCGGTACCCACAGTGCACTTACTCTGGATGAGCTGCTCACACACTTGCCGTGCCACTGCCCTCACCATGGCTTGAGACTGCAGGTCGCCCTGGTGAGGAAAGGCAAGGTTCAGACACAGCTGCACGTGCGCGCGCACACACACACACACACACACACACACACCGCCAGGACTCCGCACAAGGCCACTTTGACCCAAGGCCCCCATCAGGCTCTGTGTCTGGAAACAAGGAGGGCAGCGGCCCACACAGGGCAGCCGGTTTGCACTTGGGCCTCAACCTCCTCAGAATCCTCGTTAGATTCAAAAGCTCGGGGAGACGCCTTGGCCCCAGACTCTAACAACATTCTAGTTCTGAAATCACTCCATATATGTTTAACATCTTACTGACAACTTCTTTAGAGTTTATTCGCTCATTTAATACGGATCACAAATCAGAGAAAAGAAGCTAAACCGGGCTCACTGCTGGGGCAGCGTCAGACACATCACCCAGCTGCCCAGAAGCTGGTGGGTGCTAAAGCCAGTGCTGTGTCTACTCCGGCCGATCGCCCTGTGCCAGCAGCTGCCCAGTTTCTGAAAGGAGAGAGCAGGGCCCTCAAAGGAGCTGACTCAACTTTGGCGCCAGTTCTCTGACTCTGTGTCTGCCACTGTCTTCCTGGTGCCAATACTGGGCCCTCCTGGAAGAACAGGAGTCCGTGCTACTGCTTCGTGTCTGCAGAGCTGTCTCTTTAGCCGAAAGCCTTTCGCAGCCATGATGTAGCTTTCTTGTCAAATCCACTTCGTGAGGGAGATGAGTTATATTCTCCCTGTTTTCTCCTTAAAGAACTGAGCCCAGGGGCACAGAGCTGGGTGGTGGCAGATATGCAACGGAGACCAGGTCTCCTGCCCTCCCGCCCACAAGGATTCAGGGCTGCAGGGCTGCACAGGGTGGCCGCTGTGGGCTTGGGCATCTCAGCTGCTGTGCGTGCCCAGCCGACGGCAGGTGGAGACTTACTCGTTCGCCTCTCTCTCCCTTGGCTCCAGGGACGCCCTGTAAAGACGAAAACCATTGTCCAGTTACTAACGGTGCTGCACTCAGCTCAAGAGTGATGCTAGTGCCCCTTCCTCCTGGGACTAGCACACTTTTCCTGACTTTGGTACAAACAGCTGTGCAACGACAGGAATGGATCAGACAGCCATCTCATCAGCATGCACCGCTCTATTAAACATCTTACCCTTCAGCCTGTGGATGCAGAAGGGTAGGATTTTAAGCTATGAAACTGGGACCAGGCAGCAGTACTGTTTGATAATGCAGTGTCACTGAATAGGCTTCAGTCCTGCCTATTCTTCTACACCAAATGCCACACTGTGGACAGAACTCTATGGACGGATGTTTCACAGGGAATTTCATGACTCTCTTCTGAATAGCTACATTACTTCAATTTTAAAGAGACTATTAAAGGAAATAGAAGAACTCCTCTTACGGAAATCCCACACCCATCTTTCTCCTGGGCGTGATGGACCATGATTCTCCTGAGTTCCCCATAATATGGGGCTCATAAGTGCGTGAATTCTCAGCAGAATTGTTATTTCATTATCCTGGACCCATAAAAAACTATTATTGTGAACATTTTCCTGAATAAAACAATGGCGTTTTTGGTGTTTCTGCAATAAAATGAGACACATAATGCAAAACAGGTGTCTTCAGAAAGATGTCATATTTTTGTTTCAACTCGGGCAATGTCGTAAACGCCCCTAAAAGCAGTGGGTTCCCAGGTGGAGCACACCACTCTGTCGGCTGTCCCCACCGTTGCTTCAGCCTCAGCAGGTCCCAAACCCAACTGGGCATGGTTTCCAAAGTCTCTGTTTGGTTAGCAATTCCCCAAATGCAAACTTCTGAGCTCGTTCCGCAGTGTCCAGAGAAAGAAAATGCCCCTCCGTGTGTGTGCATGTAAATTTAGGAGGCGGAGATGCTTCTATCACTGCTGATTTCAATCTACCAATGTGCTGTCGTGGAAGTGGGAGCTGAAAAAGAACACACAGTGGGTCCCCTCACAGATGGTGGAGACGCTGCCGCCTCCTCCCCACCCCCATGTCTATCACGCACACCAGCACACCTGCACACACACCCGCACGCACGCACGCACACAGGTGCCGCCCTTTCCATCTCACACCAGGCTATTTGCAGCACTTTTCTAAAGCTCTCCCTTTGCCCCCACATGATTATTTTCAGTTTCTACAACTTGCCAATTTGTGTTTCATTTCAGCTACCCTCGTTGAAAAAAAGAGACAGAAGAAAAACACTCAAAATATACTGCTGTGAGTTTGTAAGGTGCGAGGGAAAAATGCCGATTCTGCATTAAAAAAAGCAAAACTTACTGTCAATCATGGCCTTTTTGCAAAGGTAAGAGAGAGGTACACGGCACTGTCCCCGCACCAGCTCGGACTGCTTTTGGAGATGAATGTACTGGCCATGCTCTCTCCCCTTAGCCTTAGGGCTTCACACAGGGACATGGCCCGGAAGAGACAGCAGTGCCGAGCTCCAACGTGAGAGAAGAGCTGCTTATGTTACCACCAAAGAAATCCTTCTCAGGCAGGAGATGCAAGACAATCCAAAGCTCAGCACACAAAATTAAACGTTCCACAATTTTTGATTTTAAGAAAGCATAAATTCTAGTAATTAATGCTTACACTGGTTTTCCCATCTCCCACCCATGTTCTGGGTTCTTTAATGTGGTGCCTCCCTTAACAGTGTAACTGTCTTGTAAGATGACTCCCTGAATCCTTGTTACACTTCCACAAGATGAACTCGTGTGTCCTCATAACCACCCAATGCAAGTATTTCTGTTTTATGGATTAGGAGAAGGACGCATTGGAAAAGTTGTGCCTATGGTCACACAATAAGGATCTGGGCAAGCCCAGACGGTGGGCCCTGAATCCACGCCCTTTAAGCTCACGCTGCTCAACATATCTGCCAGTTCCTGTTTCCCAGTCCAGCGCAGACAGACGCTTCCTAATTAAAACAGGGCTGGGGATGTAGCTCAGTGGTGCCACACCTGCCAAGTTCAATCCCCGGTACTGGGGAAAAACAAAAAACAAACAAACAAACAAACAAAAACCCACCAAAAAACACCATACCATGCTGCAAGGCTAATTCTAGTAACTCAGAATTAGTCCTTCACTTTGGTCGTATTTGAAATCCGTTTTTACCAAGAATATTTTTATTTCACTACCTAATACATCTTCTGACATTTCCATTCCTACCATTTATTATATTGGCCTGTTTGGGAATGTTTCAAACTTAGAGAAAGAGATTACAGTGCAAAGCTGACCGGCAGAGCAAACAGTCAGCTTCGCCTGGCAGCTCTGGGAAGGTGTAGATGGGGGTGTTGCGGGGGGAGGGCCCAAAACACCTCACGCTGTCTCATGATGCTCACTGCTAAGGACCAAAGGACAGCTGGGCAGGCGCAATGAAAGGTCTTTTTAGTGAAATATTGGTTCAGCGAGAAGTTATTTTTTTATTCCAAATTCCCTAACATCTTTCCTTTGATTTTTGCACAGAAAAAACAAAATAAAAATTCCTGAGCAAGAGAAGGCCCTTAACTCTACCAAAGTACACTTTGAGGGAAAACACACAGACTCTGCAGATGCAGACAGGAAAAAGGGGAACGTTTTCCTATAATTTCAGGAACACTTGAAAAGTAAAGAAAAGAGGAAACAGTAACTACATTCACAGATCGGCAGAAGCTTACTGCTGAAAGGAAGAGCAACAATGCCACCGAGGAAGTCCCGCGTAGTACAGGTGGCTGTGAAACAGTGGCACAGCTCCCCAGGCTGGCGTCCAAGGAGCTCAAGGACCTGACCCTAATCCACAGGATAATCTGTTAGTGCCCCCGGAGCGCCCCTAACTAGAGCACAAACATGACCCTGTCCCTGCCCTGACTTAGGTCATAAGTGCTCTACATAGCAGGATGTGGAGCTGAGTCGTAGGAACACACACTAAGCGGGGTACAGTTCCTCTCCTCAGGTGACACAGACATCGACAGCTGGAAGGGCCAAGCAGGACAGCACGGCCACGATGCTTCACATCTAAAATGCTCCCCGAGGCCTCGCGTATGGAAAGCCGCTGGGCCTCGGGCCACTGCGCTCATCCGCGGTTCCTCCGTGTTCTCAGGAGGCAGGGCCTGGTTGGAGGTGGTCACCGGGGCGTGTCCTGGGAGGTGTGTTCTTGTCCCTGGCTCCTCCCTTCCATCGCTGCTTCCTGGCTGCCACCTTTCCCTCCACCCACGCCTCTCCACCATGCTGTTTCTGTCTTGGAGTCGGCCAGTCACGGACTGAAACCACGAGCGAAATACACCTCTCCTTCCTCGAGGTGGGGTATCAGGTCTTGTGTCCCAGCAATGAGAAAACCACTGACAGGGTGGCGCTGCACAGTCTTAAAGGAGGGCAGCCGGGGTGCACGAGGTGATGACAGGAGAAGGGAGCAACCCAGAAAGGCAGCAGGACAGCGCCCAAAGCAAAAAGGTGCAGGACAGTGTAGTATGACATGCACTGGGAGAGCTTTAAATAATTCGGGGTGGCTCCCCTCAAGTGGAGGACGATGACAGACCAAGTTGGAGGAGAAAGTAATGGCCGGTGGGGAAGGCCACGTGCACCACACTGAACTACGGGACTTGTCCTCTGGAGTGGGGACCAGGAAGGAGCCAGCAGGGGAGACAAACTAGGAGAAGCCCGGCAGACAGGGAATGGACCACGTGGGGCTTCCTGCGATGGTCCTGAAGGGAGAGGAGGAGGCCTGAAGTAGAGCTGCGGCGGCTGAGAGAGGCCACAGTGAGGAAATGCATTAAAGGCAGGAGGTACCCTGTGTTTGCTCCGTTCGTTTTTTCCCTCTTGTTGTTTTTTGTTTTTACACTCCTCACTCCATGTCTTAGTTACTGTCTCACTGCTGGGACAAAATACCCACAATTAAAGGAAGAAAGGTTTACTTCAGGTCAGTTTGCAGAGGTTTCAGTTCACAGTCAGCTGTCTCCATGGCAGAGGAGACACAGTCCATGCAAGGGAAGGCAGAAGGCAGTAAGCAACAGCAGAAGCGAGCCTGCCTTTTTGCTATTGTTGTTGTTGTTGTTTTGGTTTTTTTGAGACAGGGTCTCACTATGTAGTTGAGACTGACCTGGAACTCACTGTGTAGCCCAGGCTGGTCTCAAACTCACAGCGATCCTCCTGCCTCAGCCTCCCGAGTGCTGGGATTACAGGTGTGCACCACCACGCCCAGCCTCTGCCTTTCCTTTTTATTCCAGACTATAAACCTTTTGGCTGGTGCCACCCACACCAAGGGTGGGTTTTCTGTCTCTTCAGCAAATCCCTTCAGCCACACCTAAAACTATGCTAATCCTAATCAGTGGACTAATCTAACACCACACACCCTAGATTTGGTCAGCTCCAAAAAGCCCCACCTATGAGCACATAAGGCTCTGGGGGGACACCCAGATATTGGCCTCAACACTCAGTCATGCTCACTTTCTCTGACTTTGTGGGTAAGAATTCTGCTTGTGTCAAGACTGCATGGAAACACATCCTTCTGGAGCTGCTGCACGCACCTGCTCGGTCTCCCTCCCCCCTCCCTCCCCCTTTCCCCTCTCCTCTCCCCCGCTCCCCCTCTGCAACTTCCTCATCTTTCCTTTAACGCATTTCACACTTCCTGCAATCTTGTCATATAGCACCTACTCACTGCATATTTTAGAGCTGGGAATCTGATTTCTGAAAGGCTGGCTCAACACAAACTCCCCCAGCCGGGTGATGTCACATCAGGGTCACACCTACAACCCCAATATCCCCAATTCTGCTAGGGAGCTCTGCAGGTGATGCAGACAGGGCCTGTCTCCCTATGTAGGGGCAAGCTGAATACACGGCCCTGCTGCAAGCAGCCCCTTCCTTCCCGGCTCTCACGGTGCCCTTTCCTGCGCAGGGGTGACGTCTCCACTCAGGTAGGAAGTGGGACCCCTGCAGCAAGCAAGGCATTTTCTGAGGAGCTGCAACTGCGGGCAGAGAGCACATGCTTCTGGCGCCAGCCGCAGGAGGCACATGGCTGTTGCCAGTGGCACAGCCTGGCCCTCTCGGTCTCCTTCCCTCGCCTTCCTCCACAGATGTCTGTGGGAAATCAATCAAGGCCTCGGCTCTGTGCAGTGCATTCTATTTTCACAGACTCGCCAGCCTGGCAGCCAACAAGCCCGTGGGAGCTGGCAGCCCAGACACGGGAAAGCCCTGGCTGGCAGCTAAGGAACAACTGGCATCTGACGGGAAATCACAAGCCTGCCATAGTGTCCATACCCAGCACAGAGACCAAATGGCTTCTGCCTCGGATACAGGGCCCTGGGTGTCACCCTCCAGGGCCTTTTCCTGCTGATTTATAAGAAAAATAAATACAAGTGTTCTATTCGTAGGAAAATGTATGAGTATTTCTCTGTGCCCCACATCAGAGTCTAATCTGAGCCACAAAAGGCCAAGTGGGAGGCAAGATGGCGCCATGCTTGTGTATTCCACGAACTCGTCCCACTGAAACTCTCTCAGGCCCCAGAGCCTACTCTTCTCTCCTAGCCCTTAGCAGTTCCATCCCTCCTGCAATGGGATCAACCCCTGGCTCGCTCTTTCCTAGCTAAGGACAAGGAGAACGAGTTCTAAGAGACACCAGTGAGAACAAGATCTCCCCACGCACAAGTATCTTCACCGACTAACCAAGTGCAGCTAGCACCGGGGCACTTCATTGTTTCACTCTGGGACGTGCAAAGCCTCAGGTATCCTGACATCTCCATGACCTTCGTGGCTAAAGCCGAGGCTGAGGTGCCTCTGACACCTCTCTGACAACAGCTCCTTGGTCCCTAAGCCTGCTGATGTATTCTCCAACACTGGTTCCCAGGGGCACATTTTAGGAAGCAGACTACAGCCTTGTACTAGGAATGCGTTTTTAAGTCTCTTTCTGGTGTAGAATAGGCTGGAATGGAATGAATAGCTGTGCTAATGTGGAAAGGATCGTGGAGATGGGCAAGGCTGTGCGTGTCCGCATGTGTGTACGTGCACACGAGCCCTCACATGAGCATCAGTGTATGTTTGCACGTACAGAACCCTACTTGGTCATGTTTTTTGGATAGAAAAGAGATTTAAAACTGCTTTGAACGATGGAGTTGGAATCAGTACACTACGGCTTTGTAATGTGACTGCTAAGGTAGCGCTCAGTTACATGTACAAACGAGGGTGCATCTGCTAAGATCCAGGGGCACGACTTTGCACGACTGGGCACGACTGTGTGTCCAGGCGTGTGAGGTGGAGTCTAGAAAAGGCCTCTGAAGTGGATCTGAACAATAAGCAGCAAGAATGGTTGGGAAGAGAGAGGAAGGGTCTCTCTGAATGAGAACCAATGTTTCTGTTATATCTTACTCCTTATGTAGGCAGGGACAAAAGACTCCCCAGATGTCCACAACTAAGCCCCAGGCCCGTGACCCTGTCACTTTCTGTGGAAAAAGGGACTCTGCACATGTCACTTAGTCAAGGGCGATGAGACTATCCAGGGACATTACTTAAGGTGATCCTGGTAGGCCTCGTGGGATCGCACGGATCCTTAAAAAGCAAGAACCTTTTCCAGCTTCGGTCAGAGATCCGAGCAGGAAGGAGAGTGCAGCGCTGCTGGCTTGGAAAGGAAGTGGCCATGAGCCAAGGGCTGGGGGCCACATTTGGAAGCTGGAAAAGTCATGGATTAGGACCAGTGTGGCTCTGGCGACCTTGTCACGCCATGGCTTCTTTCCACAGCTGTGCAAACGGCCGGCTATTCAGTGGTTTCCTCACCATCTGCCCCGCTCCGCCACTGATCCAGCGTGTGCATCACCGAGGGGCTCCAAGGACTAACATGGGCGGTAATGAGCTCCGGGAACATGCTTTTGTTTGATATCAATCATGGTTTACAGGTGAACATATATATTTTCATGAGAAATCTAATCTTTCTGGTAAAATTTAGAAAAAGAAATCTATTCTCACTCGTTAAACCTTGAATTTCTCAAACCTTGTATGTTTCCCCTTGTGATAAGGTTTAACTAATACCCAACCAGGATACCCAGTCCTTGCAAAAATGATACTGAGTTTACGTAAGTTGATGTAAGCAAATACAGAATGCAGGTAATGAACACATATGTATAAGCAATAGCTGGCCATGATTTCATTAGTCATCTGACCTTAGCTATCACGTATACAGCCCATGTGAAATCCCTATCTCAGAAAGTCTTCGGTTCTCATTATGGAGTCCCACAGAATCCAACACTGAATTAACACTGCCGGCCAGTGCAGGCGCTGCTGGCCTCAGACACACGGAGAACAGAACCCTAGTGACCGTGCGTACTCACGGGAGGGCCCAGGGCGCCCTGCGGTCCCACGCTGCCTGTGACCCCGGGGACTCCGGGGGCTCCGGGGATGCCCTGAGAGAGGCAGGAGACAGAACACGGGTGAGGCCCACACACTCACCGAGACGGCCCCCAAGCGAAGTCCCTGTACACTGGGGAGAGCCTGCCCATCACCACCACTCAGGGTGATCCCCAGCCCCCAAAACGAGAGGGCTTCTTTTTTGAAAGTCAGCACACTCTTGTCCTGATTATGGTTCCTCCACACGCAAGCCTTATCTATGTCCAAATGCAGCACAGGTGGCCGAGTGGCTCGGAGAATAATCAAGCCACCTGTGCAGCTGAGTTTTAAAGGCTGCTGAGGATGAGTTTGGAGCAGAGGGAGGAGTCGAACCTTCACAGCCAAGGTGGCCGCCAAGGGAAGGTCTAGCAGAAGGGAATCTCTCGAAAGAAATGAATCACTCTTGGACCAGGAATTTAGGTCAGTGGTTCCAACGCCTGCCTCACAAGTGCAGGGTCCCAAGCTCAATCCCCGGTACAGAAACCGCTCTAAGGCAGCCCCCCCACCCCAGTTTCTGGAAATACTCACAATTGGCCCTGGGGGTCCTGGTGGGCCAGAGGAGCCGTCCTTTCCGGGAAACCCCTGGGGACAAAAAACACTGTGTCAACCATGTGGTCGCTTTTCCTGGCTCTCAGAACAGGCTCACCTGGATCCTGTCACTACCTGGGAGGTGAGTCTTGCTGCCTGCTCTACACTGCCAAGGAGTCACTGGGTGCAGCTGTTTCACCGGAACTCTTCTTGGCAAGACTTTTGTGTCTGTCGGCGCCAATTAAATCGCCCAGTGCAGGAATTGTTAAGTATAAGAAACGCCACTTACAAACGCAAATGGGAATTTGTTTTCAGAAAATGATTTTACTGAACTGAGCCCAACACATGAGAGACAGGACTGATTCCTGTTAATTAATGACCAGGCAAAAACACACATAGGTGTCTTTCCTGACACCGCAGGAGTTCTGAGCAGGGAATGCTGACACGGGGATCTCCGGGGCCTGGGGAACTGCCATGCCTGAAACCCTGGAGTCTGAGGAGAACGCGGGTCGAGGGGCAGCCTCCCGCCACAGTGGCAGTCTCCTCCCTGGTGGGGTTGCTGAGTATCTGCCACCGGGAGCTCACACACGACGCGTGTCTGCTTCCCACACCATATCAGAAGGATTGAAGGCAGAAAACAGATGGTGCTTTAACAAATGGACGTCTTCCTGGGTCACTGTGTGGTGTGTGTGTGTGTGTGTGTGTGTGTGTGTGTGTGTGTATGTGCACGTGCGTATGTGTGTGCGCATGTGGCAGTGTTTTTATTTGTTTTATTATATATTTTATTAAAAATATATAATAGGGCCGGGAATTTAGCTCAGTGGTTCTGCTGCCTGTTTCACAAGCACAAGGACTCGGGTTCGATCCCTGGAACAAAAAAAAAAAAAAAAAAAAATGCTGGAATGACTTCCTCTTAAATGGTCACGGTTTTCAATTGTGAACGCTGGACTTGCCAGTGGAGCCGACATGACAGTGCAACTTCAATCTCGAGTTTTACAGCAGGTCCCAAAAATTTTGTTCACAAGTCCCCTCCTGCTACAGGGACAGACACACCGGTCACTGTGAGATCCGTCCTCCACTGGACTCACGATTCCTTCTCAAACCGATTCAGACCTACCTCGCCCTGCCTTCTCGCTGCCCCTCACCTTATGCATGAAACTATCCTGTTGGGACGCACCCACATCCTCCTCCTGTCCCCCACAAGGTGTCAGATGCAGACAGGGAGAGCGAAGTGGCCTGCAGATGGGGCAGCAAGCCGCGTGGGCGAGACCCTGCCCTGTGCTCTCGGCTCCTGGATGTTAGCACCGTCACCCCAGAGCGGCCAACAGGCTGGGGTCCCTCACGGCCTGGTTTTGCTCTCCAGCCTGGACCCATGGCTTGGCCACATTCTCCCACCTCCTCACAGCTTAGAGCCACCAGCTCAGGCAGGGTCTGGCCAGCGGGAAGAGAGCAGTCACAGTGCCGGCTCAAAACCATTGCCTGGGTATGGTTTTCCACTTCCTTTTTCCCTTCTTCCTTCTTGAAGCAACTGAAGACACCACATGTTGAAGACAAGAGTTCCCAGACAGACAGACAGACAGACAGACACAGACAGACCACGTCCTGGCAACAGTGTGGAGTCCAGCCCTTTAGAGAATAGCCGAACGAGGAGAAGAAACCGTGAGCTATGATGACAGACTGGATTCTGTGGGGTCACTGCGGGTGAACCTAAAGCAGGCTGGGGACACCAAGGTTTCACAGAAAAGCATGCATTTAAGTCACCTGCTGGTGGCACACACTTGGAATCTCGGACACTCAGGAGGCTGAGCAGAGAGAGTCATTTGAGCCGGTTTGCGCAACTTAGAGAGATCCTGTCTCAAAATTAGAAACTACGAAGGGGTGGACACGCAGCTCCGTGGTAGGTACTTGTCCCCGGCATAGAAGGACCTGGGTTCGATTCCCAGGACCTAAATGCTAGTTGGATCCTGCTGAGGTTTAGGAGGAGACGTGGGTGATGAAGCCACAGAGTGTTGCTGCTGCAGTGGGATGGGCTTGTTCGTCTCTCACTCACCATGTGTTACCTTCTGTCTTGCTAAGACACAAGAGGACCACCCTCCTCAAATGCAGGCCCTCAACCCTGGACTCGTCAGCTTCCAGAACCATGATCCAAGGCACTTCTGTTCTTTGTAAATTACCACATCTTACTCCTTCTGCATTAGGAGCATGAAAGTACAAGCGCGGGCCCACTGCATTCACCTCCATCCTCACAAGCTGTTGCAGTCCCCCAGGCCCACCCACCTGGGCAATCAGGGGACTTTTTGTTTGGTTCTCTATTTCTTATTGTGTAGCCTAGGATGGCGTTGAATTTGGGATCCTCCTGCCTCAGCTTCTTAAGTGGAGAAGTTACAGGGCTGCAGGCAAGTCTTACACAGGGCAGGCTCGGGCCCTTTGCTCAGCCCTTCCTCCCAGGATGAACAGCAGCAGCAGATTTTCATACAGAAGCCACCATCCTGATGAAAAGAGCACTGTTGCAAAGCCTACATTTTAGAATGAAAATCACTGACAAACTCACTTTTGTGACTCAACTGTGATCAAAATTCACTGAATTTTTTTCAGACATGAACAGCTAAACTTGTCTTCTCCTTTCTAAAACTTTTCTGTAACTATAAAATTCCATTTCGCATCAGGGAGCCAACCTGAGAAAATGAGCATTTGTGAATTGAGCAACCTCATAAAAAGCAGAAATCCCTTAATTAAGAAATACAGAATGAATATCAGGGAGCAGAGACTTACTGGCAATCCTCTTAAGCCAACAAACATGTATTTCTGAGATGCACAAAATCAGCCACCCACAAACAGGAATCTTTTACAACACAAAGAGCCCCAAGCATCTTTCTTTTTATATTCTCACCTCAAAATATTAATACGTACCCACAGCCCACATTAAAAATAATTTTTGCTGTAAAAACTTGAGAGGACTTTTATAGTTTGGTTTTGAAAACGCTTGGCCCTGAGCAAATTATTAGGTCATGATTAGCTATGGTTTCCCTGCAAAACAAAACTAGTGTACGATTTACTCTCGAAATCACTAATACTCTAACAAACATTAAATGTACCTGTGGCTTAACTGGCAAAGCAAGGCTGTGTTTAAGTAAACATTTATTCATTTGCATTTGAAGTTTTCTTTTCCATACCCTGGAGCAAATGTACATCCTCCCCTCACAAGCTCTGCAATGGTTTTCTGTAGGCTCTTTCAAAGTCAGTACCCACAAGCTCTATGCCTATGGCCTCTAAAGGGTGAATCCTGCCTGCCCACAGCACCTGTGGTAACCGAAATGAGTCAGTCAGAAGCCAGAACTCATACGTGATGGGGATCTCAGAAACGGCACACAGAGCTGGTGATGGTGTCCACCAGCCGCAGCTCCTCTGAGGGCAGTGGCAGGGCTGACCACTAAGGTCCTTAGCACCTGGCATCTGAGGCATTGGTCCAAAGGAGTCAGGCTCCAGCCCGAAACACTTGTGGGACCCGGGTGCATAGCCTCAGCCCTGGGTGTGATGGAACCACTTGAGCTGGCCCGGATGGCAGTCGGGCCTCAGAGACAAGGCTGCTCTTGCAGCCCAGGGTTGAGACTGAGCAGCAAGGACCACAGCCTCAGCAGACACTGCCTGCACTGGAGACCAAGACCAGTCCCCTCGTGTGACAGCCTGCCGGGTCTCACTGGGGAAGTTTCGGGGACACGTACGTGCATGCAGTGAACATGTGTGTGCGGCATGTGTGCGCCCCTATAAATACACACACATTCTATGTTAATATGCACATATGTATATACAATTGAGTGGCTATGTATGTGTAATTGTGCATTTTAGTAAGCTGCAGTGATGAGTGCATACAATTAAAACAAAAACACCCAGAATATTCTATGAAGAAATCACTTTGGTGCTCAGCAGGCTTCTACAAGAGACAGTCTGCTTTTTCTGAAATCAAATTGTTTATCAGACTCATGCAGTCCTGAGTTCCACCTAAGACCTTCGGTACCTGGGTCTCCGAGAGTGGAGCCCAGGAATCTGTTTATTAAACAAAAGAAAACAGAGAACAAGCCGATGACACCAGTGGTAGAACTGCAGCTTTGCAGACACAGAAACACCGTATCCGGCCCGCCACTGGCATTTCAGCCATGCCTGTGCCCCATGGAAGTTACTGCGAAGTTAAGGACAGGAAACTAAACACCCGAGCGGCCATGCTCAGCTGTGAGCAGGCAAAGAGGTACAGTGGTTCACAGTATCATGTTTTCATGGATGAAGGTTCAATTCCAACTTCATCAGGGAAGTAACCCACGCTGGGTTCCGACCGCCCCAAAACGCAGGCGAGGTAGCTTCCAGGTTGGAACTCACTTACTAAATATCTCTTTGGGGGAAGATTCCCTCACAGTCACCGGCTCCCACGATGACCTTGGTTAACATCATTTCATGGCCAGAAAGGGTGTCAGAGCCAGGCAGGGGACTGCAGCCCGGCTCCGGCTCCTCCTGCCCATGAGTTCCTCCCGCTTTCTCGGCTTCGGCTTCTGAGTCTGAGTGGGAGTGAGAGCGCTGGCTTTGTGGTCATCCTGAGGGTTAGGGACACAGCGCTGAAAAGCACCTGCACGTACTCAGTCATTACCGGAGTGGTTACTACTATTTTTATTAAAACAACCTGCAGAGTCCCAGCTGCGCGGCACCATCATCTTGCGGGTTGCTGTGCAAATGTTTCCTGGGAATGAATGAAAACCCAGATCAACCCACAGAGAGGAAAGTCACGGCATCCTGCGCCCTGGCTTCGCAGTGCTGTCTCACGATTCCCTCTCTGAAGGAGGAAGATGCTCAGGGGAAATCACTGCGCCGCACACAGCACCAGAGCTGAGCTGCTCACCCCTGCCTAACAGACGGGGGGTGGAGGCCAAATAGCTGCCTTGTGCTGGAGTTCTCAAGCACTTGGAGCCCTTGAAACGGGGCCTCCAGAACAAAGCAGCTTTGTGTTCCTCGGACCCAAGTAGCCAGCAAGCATGTTTCAAGTATCATTTCAGGGTGGAATCCAAAAAATGTTTAAAAAACCCAAACTCGCTTTTTCTTTGGACTTCTGTTTGCAATCGTCTGAGGCATCTTGACAGGTCCAGGGTGGGAGTTCCGAAATGTCCTGACTCAGTGAATGCTGAGATTAGTAGCTAAACCCGCGTCTCTGCCGAGAAGTGCTATATGTACATTAATCTGCAGGCAGCCTTGTGGAGTTGTGTGATTTCTTTTTTTCCAAGTCTGGGAAACAGGCAGGGGCTGGGTTGCCAGGCTTTAAGCCCAGGCCTCACCAGCCACCAAGTTCTCGGTGGCTCTCGGTGGCCCTCGGTGGCCTCACACACGACTCAGAGGCAGTGAGCACCTCCTATAGGTTCCACTTTTACAGAGGAGGCAGGAAGGCCGTGCTCATGGCACAGGGGTGCAGGGCGCCCACTGGGGTCAAAGGAAACATCCCAAGTTACGGTGCCTAAAACTTGAAATTTAGAGACCACCCGTCTCTGCAGGTGCCAGAAAAATATATCTCCTCATCATTTTTATGTTTTCTTTCTGAATTTTATAAAACCACATGAAGAACTGGAAAATAAAGTAATGTTAAAGTTTGTCTTTGCACTGCTAGCCAGAAAACTAGCAATCTGATAGTGAGTGACTCTCAGAACTAGGAAAGAAATGTTTTGGTGTTTTTGCCTCTCATTCTTTCTGACTCTGCATTTATCTACCTGCCTATCTACAATCTACTTATTTATCATCTATCTATCTGCCATCTATCAGCTATCAATCTTACTTATCACCCACCCCTCCGTCTGTCCACCTGTCTGTCCACCGCGCACGCACATACTGCCCTCCTTTCTGGCTTCCCTGAGGACTCCCTGCAGGTCCTGGGTGAGAGCCAGGAAATGCTCTGCACAGCAGAGGCGCTCAGGGAACACAGGGAGAGCCCTGAGCTCAGACACCAGAACAGGGCAAGGAGGCGGACTTGTAGCGCAGAAGAAGGCCAAGGCAGCACACTACGAGCCGGAAAGGCTGCGGTGGAGGCTGGGTGTCCAGATGCTTCAGAGCTCTCACCGCTGCTCACAGTCAGTGCCTGCGCTGTGCTTTGGGCCTCCCAGCCGGGCGGAAACGCACTCCGTGGAGAAGTCCAGCTTGTGCTCGACCTGCCTGCGGCCTCAGGCCCAGCGTTGGCTAAGAGCTGCCTCACAGAAGAGTCACCCGTCTTCCGGGCCCAGGGCAGCAGTCGTGTTCTGGAACCTCCCATCCCCTCAAGGTAGGTGGATTAGAAACTGCCTCCTTTAATAAGAATTATCACCTCTTCCAGTTTCTGCTCTGCAGACAGGAATGGGTGTAGCAAATGGCACAAAGTATGTGCTCAGCTAACACAGGGCTGAGTGAAAACAATTGACGGGGTCTTTCCCTCGAGTACAGGGCCTGTGCCACCTACTTCTAGGGGCACCATTGGTTTGGCGTGAAAGGCATCCCCTTGAGGTACACACTGGCATGGCATTGCCCCCAAATATCTTTTCTAAAATATTATCCTGGGATTCACACAATTTCTTTAAAAATATGGCTCCATAATGAATGAGTATCCACTGAAAACCAGATGGAAAAGCAATTGCTTTTCTATCCAAGAAGCTTTCAAACAGGAATTAGACACACCCTCCAAGTTTTACTCCCAGATAGATATTTCATGCTCTCATACAACAGTTTATAATGTCTTCTCAGATATCCAAGTACAGACAGCTTATCACTTTATGTAAGACTCTGGATCCTATAGAAGAACACAACATGTTTGGAAGAACAGCAAAATATTTATAAAAAGTCCATGTCGACATATTGACTTTAAATGAAAGAATCCCAGAGTCAAACTGTTCAAGTGCTAAGCCAGCATGTTTCATCTGGGAGTTCTCCGCCAACAGAACTGGACTTTATGCACAGATAAATCAAGGAAACTCAACCAGATCTTTCGACTTGCCTTTTTCCGAGCTGCAGGAATCTAGGTGTGTAACCACAAAGGATCTTAGGCTGAGGCCTTGGCCAAGACACATAAACATTTGTAGACAGACACCCTTCCACGCATGCAAGAGCCCCACAGGCACTCAAATTTTACAGAAGGATTCCTGAGACACGGTCCCCGAAATGCACTTTATGGACCACTTTCATTGGATGAACAGAGGCTAAGCTTTCTTTTTAGGCAAATGAAAGCTGGATGTTAAACAAAAAGGAGGTGGGATTCAAAGTCCCCCGCACCTGCTTCCAGAGTACACAATGTCCGTGTTCTTGAGTGGCTCTGTGTGTGTCAGAGTGAGTTTTCCCGCCAGTTGTTCACTCACCTGGTAATGAGTGTACTAAAATTTCAATGAATATGATTGTTGATTTCCTTTATATTTGTGTCTTGAGGATTCATTTGAAAGAACTGGAAAAATCTGGTAAACCAGCGCAGCATGCAACTCAGTGCAAACTACATTCAGGTCTGAAGCAATCAGGAAGAGGTGCTGCTGATTTGGAAGTTTGATAAAGCAATGGATGTATTTTTTGAACACTAGGCGGGAGTAATGGACATGGAAGACCTTTGTGCCTAGAAAGAGATGCAGCACGGGCAGAATGGAGATTGGCACAGCAAGACGTGGAACAAACGCTGGCCCCACTTCCTCACATAAACTCCGCCAGCAGCAGAGTGGCTGCAGAGGAGCGAACCTGGCTGAGAACCACTTAGGCAAGTTCTTACCCGCTGGCCGGGGGAACCGTCGCGTCCTGGTGAGCCCACACCTCCTGGGACTCCCTAGGCAGAACAGGCAGAAAAGGAAGTCACAAACCTACGAGCGTGCAGGGGACGCTGTGACGGAACTCCGACCTGAAAGTTACACACGGGAAAGGACCCCTGACTCACGAACTCAACTCCTTCCCGAGGGCTGGCTGTAACTCAAGTTGGTCAGTGGAGGCTCAGGCTCCAATCCACAGCCTTCAAAGTCTCAGTCAGATCTCAGTGTGCTTAGAGAGACGCTGCCCTAGGATTTCTCAGTGAACCCCACACAGGAAAGGACACTGCCATGTTCCTTCCTGAACATTTTAAGGATTAAATCTGTATTTGAGACCATGTGGAAGCACAAGTGGCCAGAATTTGGGTCATAACTCAAGACTGTGTTCATAAGTTAAAACTAAAATTCTGGTCAAAATCCAAGTTGTTCATACAACTTGGTTGTAGCTTAAGAGTCCACTGTATTTCCTGTGCAAGCGCACTGGGACCTTGAGCGTGGCTCTCACAAACACAAGCAATGCCAAGGCCACAGCTGACTTCAGAAGCTCTGCCCTCTGTCCTTGGCCAAGCTCAAGAGAGCTGACAACAATCAATGAAAAATGCAAAAATATAGTACCTGTGTCCCCGGAAGGCCGGTGTCCCCTTTCTCTCCCTTCTCGCCTGGCATTCCCTGAATACACAGAAGCAGAGTCAAGTTCACACGAGCAAAGGCTTGGCCCTTCCCCTGCTAGCTTTAGAACACTCTCAGTACTGCACTGCTTCCACAGGAACGTCTAAACAGCACGCTCCACTTCTCACATGCGCTGCGCCTTCTATGTAAACTGAAGATTTAAGAAACAACGAATGGTTTCTAACAAAATACACACTCCTGTGTGGCTGAGCCAACCTGCACATGCACGGAGGAGACAGGTGAATATTACAATAGTACTTGTAGTTTAAACTTTAAAATCTCCCATCTCTATACACAATAGATTTGCTTTGTTTTGGTTTTGGCTAAACTCAAGGATAGAATAAAAGAATAGACATCCAAGCAGTAAGTACCATCCTAGGAGATAGTAAGGCAACAACAAAAATTTGTTAGTAATAGGAGTAACAACACAAACTGACGTGTTAATGGTTTCTAAAATGTGAAAAGCTTTTGCAAGAAAAATCTCGCCAGCAAGGGACTCTCAAGAGTTTGCTAAAACATTAGCTTTCAAGCATCTGGTTACTCCACTTATTAATTGGTGATTGGTTCTATACTTTAGATCTCTCTTACTGAAGACAAATAAATGGAATTAAATGTTTTTAATGGCACAAAACAGCTTTTCAAAAACACGCAGCTGCGTAACATAAACCACGTAAATCAAAGGCTCGCTCAGTGGACTGCACTGAGACTAGCTGAGACAAAGGTCATAAATCAACAGTTTTCATTAATCTTCAGCCATATTACTACAAATCAATAATGAATAATTAAATTCATCATTTATTACTTTCTAATTGTTACCGCATCCATTAAGAATTTGGTCACAAGGCAAGGGCTCTGCGCCTGAAGCCCTGCTCTCTCTGCAGGAAGACTGCCTGGGGTACGCCCACCCCATGCAGGGTGTCAGTGTGTTGCAAAAGCGAAAGTGGGGAGAGCTACTGGTGGACTCCCGTCAGGCCTTGCTTTCAAAGGGATGGGGCAGGAAGGGGGGCAGGCTCACGGCTAGGGCCGAGCAGCCTGTCGTGAAGAGTCGTAACAATACAACCCATCCGAACGTTCACAGCAGACTGTCGTAAAGCATCGAATGCATCCAAACACTCGCGGGTGCTCACCGGCATTCCCTGAATGGACAGGCCACTCGGTCCTTGGGGGCCTGGGGGCCCCTGTGGTCCTGTAGGGCCTAATTCACCCCGAGGGCCCTCTGGTCCCTGGAAGACAAGAGAGAAAAGTCATCATGGAATAGGCCTTCCGACCCCTAAAGGATATCTCTGCTATGGCCCTTAGAATTTATCCACTTACAGAGTGTTTCCCGAGACACGAAACATTCAGAACACCTGGACACCAAACCTGCAGTGATTCACCTCCAGGCCTCGCCAGCATCACAGTGAGCCAGGACCCTAAGCACGCGGGATTCTGCAGCTTATGTTTGGCTTTTGCTTCCACAGATAGGATGCTGGGCCAATTACATAAGTAACCAGACTCCCCACACCCCAGAACAAATTCCAAAGCCAGAGGAAGGGCTGGAAGACCACCCTCCTGGGCTGCGAGGTCTCCACTGTTAACACCACCGTCAGCGCCCGCCCACCAGCACCCTGCCCTGCCCTGGGACTTGGTATCTGGCTCCTTTCCTTCTGCACCTTCATCTCACCTACTCTGCTTCCTCACTGCCCTCCAAGGGACCCTGGATTTCCTTTCTTTCTTTCTTTCTTTTTTTGTTTTTTTTTGTTTTATTTTTAGACAGGGTCTCACTATGTAGTTGAGACTGACCTGGAACTCATTATGTAGCCCAGGCTGGTCTCAAACTCACAGTGATCCTCTTGCCTCAGCCTCCCAAGTGCTGGCATTACAGGAGTGCACCACCACGCCCGGCTTTTATTTCCTTTCTTTTCAAGACCAGACGTGCCTTTCACTTTAGCAAGCTGACCTCTGTATTTAGGCCTTGTCATCATTTAATGAAATTACACCACCTCTGCAATCTTAGACGCAGAAAAACCTATTTATTGCCAATCTCGTCTTCTTCACTGTCATATTGTGATTCCAATGAATGCTTTTCTTTTGTTAAACCAGGATTCTGATACTTTGATATCACCTTGGTTTTTTTTTGGTACTGAGGATCTAACTCAGGACCTTGCGCTTGCGAGGCAGTTGGTGGCACCACTGAGCTAAATCCCCTGCCCTTGCCTGACACATTAAAACTACCTATCAGTGGGGATCTATGTGATACTTTGGTGCATATATAGTTATGTTTTTGTTTTTGTTTTTGTTTTTTTTTGGTACCGGGGATTGAATTTGGGTCCTTGCGCTTGCAAGGCAGGCCACCGAACCGCTGAGCTAAATCCCCGGCCCTATGTATAGGTATGTAATAACTATAACTAGCACAGTTATAATAATGTTCAAATCAAGATAAGAATTTCTATCTCCAAGCATTTCATCCCTTCTTTGTGGTGAAAACAGCTAGCTGCTTTGAAATGTATGGTAATTACTGTTACAAGGTCGCCTACTTCGCCACAGAGCATCAGCAGGCACTGGGTCAGCAGAACAGGAACTTCGTGTACATCGACCAACCCTCCCTACCCTTCGCCCTCCTCTTCCGGCCCCTGGTAACCACTAGTTAATGTCGATGGGAGCACTTTTTCTTGGATTCCCTGTGTGATGAAATCATGTGGTTTTTGTCTTTCTACATCTGACTGATTTCTCATAATGACCTTCAGCCCCATCTGCGTGTCACAGTGAACGATTTCATCTGCTTTATGACTAAATCGTACTCCTTGGAGGACGCCTGCCATGTTTGCTTTGTCCACTAGCCAGTGGATGAACACTTGGGGTTTCCGTTTCGTGGCTCCTGTGACTACCCCTGCAGCGAACATGGGTACAGATGTCTCTTTAATGTCCGAGTTTCGCTTCCTTGCGGTGGGTAATGTGGGCAGGATCTGAGATGTGAGCCTGGTGTGTCTGCGACTTGGGGCAGAAGATATGGAAGAAAAGTCAGCTGGGACAAAGTGCCTAAAAATACTGAGTGCAGGCTGAGTGCGGTCAGGGCCAACCACAGGCACCCATCGAGCGGTCTGGGAGTGGGTGAATTTGGGGCACTGAAGCCATAACCTCCCTCAGTGAGGATGAGTTGCTGGAGCGAAGGGGAAAGTTGACAAGAACCAAATGCAAATCAGGTAGAAAGAAGAGGGAGAGAAAGTGGGGACGAATCCAAGATGAGAAACCTAAACACTGGGAGGAGGCCGAGGAGGAAGTGGGAGAGCAGAGCACAGAGGAGAAAAACACTTCAGAGGAGCAGGGAACAAGCGGGTGATTGGTGCCATGACCGAGAATGCTTTCAGGGAACTTTCCGGGGTCAGAAGTCCTGTGGGTGGAGAGTTAGTGGGAGGAGAGGATCTGGGACCCGAAAGATAAGGACTCTCCCAAGAGGCGGGGCCTTTTATAAAGCCCCCTCCTCTGAGCAAATCGGAACTGCCTTGGGCCGCACATAAAAATGTGGAATACGGTTCTCGAATGTCAGTAAAACAATAAAGAGGGCCAAAAGGCCGGCTGCGGGTTAGACACACCTTAATACTTATAACTTTGTTAATATATTACTACATACGACTGAGGAACAGAAAATAGAACAGGGCAGAAAGTAGGCGGCCCATTTTCTTCTGTACTGAGACAAATGACTAGAAGCCAGCAATGCACCTGACTTGCTCTTCTAAGTCCCTGCTGCACCATAAAAAGGACAGGAATCCGGGCCTTCCTGCCGGGGCCTGGGTCATCCATCCCTACAGCGGAGATCCCGACTTCTCCCTGGGACACTGCAGGTCCCGCAGTGGAGGACCCCAGGGTCAGCTCACTGTCAGGGAGGGGA
Source organism: Fukomys damarensis (assembly GCF_012274545.1). Taxonomy (NCBI): domain Eukaryota; kingdom Metazoa; phylum Chordata; class Mammalia; order Rodentia; family Bathyergidae; genus Fukomys; species Fukomys damarensis. Next base: position 5,414,952 of record NW_022900917.1, read on the forward strand.
CAGAGTCAGCACCCGAGGGCGTCAGGAAAACCAGGGAGCTGTGCAGGGGTGGGAGGTGGGGCCAGGGAGAGCTGCCAGGCCGCTGGGAACACACCGGGGCCTGGCCCACCGTCATCCCCAGCCCTCCACCGAAGTCTCCTTACCCCGCATTTCCTCCCACATCCACCAGTCATCTGTAATTTTACAGATTTCACAATGCTCGCTCCTCAATGGATAAATGCTATGCAAATGTAATAAGGAGCCACACCGATGCAGCGAACCACACGTGGTGGATGGGAGGGGTCGCGTAGCCTGACAGAGGAAAATGGGAAGGGGCCTTCAGCGCCGCCCCTGCAAGGACTGGCGGTGTATTCTCAAGAGAAGGGCGCGTGCCTGGAGGTTTTCAGAAAGGATGACAGGATCCGGCATGGACAGTAAGGAAATGAGTCCTGGGGCAGATGTAAAGGAGCAGGAAATCGAGCCCCTGGAGACAGAAGATGTGACAAAAGCCAGCGAGAAGAGGGTGGGCCTGAGCTCAATCAGCAGCTGGGCTTCTGCCAGTCCTCAGGAGCCTTTGTGCAAAGTAAAAAAACGTGCAACTCGACAAGGCTTAGTGTGGCCTCCCCTCTGGTCTGGTGCCTTGTGCAGTGCACAACCTGGACCATCATCCTTGGTGGCCTTGGACAGTAAGAACGGAAAATACAGTTGTTTGTCTGATTAGACATAGTGGCAAAGGAGGAAGAAGAATCCAAAATGAGAAATTACCCGGAAGGGACTGATGCTACGTTGTGAGTCTACGTGATTCCTTTTAAGATACACTTTTTATTATAGATAGGGGAAGAGAAGAACGGACCAGAGGCAAAATCACCTTGTGGATTCAACCACTCACAACACTGACACTTATTTCTATTGCAGAAACCTTGCTTTCTCTCAGTTATGAATATTCTTTTTGATTCAAAAGCACAAATCACTGGGCTGGGGAATTCAGCTCAGTGGTGCCGCCGCCTGCCTTGCAAAGGCCAAGTTCCCGAGTTTGATCCCAGGTACAAAAAAAAAAAGCACAAGTCTTTCAAAATAAGGAAAAAGGGTTAGACAGGTGTTTCATAAAAATTCAGGAGCTTCGGATTACAAGGGTAAAGGAAACACTGACGGAGAGAGAGAGTGAGTACCTTTGGGCCCTGTTCACCTTGCTGGCCCTTCGGTCCCCGGAGTCCTGGACCACCCTGGGAAACAGATGTTAAACATTAGCCCAAACACAAATCACAAAACAGTGTATTTCATTCATTTTTCTTAATGCTATAGGATTATGTCATATTATTTAACATAAAGCCCACACGTTGTGTGCTGGTATACCTCCATAATGATCCGTACCTGGAAATCTGCCACCTAGCTCCAGCCTCCCCGGAGATGATTTCATAGTCGGAAAAAACTTTCTATGCCAAATCCTCTTAAATTTTGAAAAATGAGAAGATTTACTCATTTGCTGCTTATATTAGACTACTGTTACTCATGAATAAAAAATATAATAGATATTACTGACCTAAAATGATGTTTTATACCAGAACTTTGAGGTTAAGTTCTTCAATTAAAGTGTTTAAAGCCCATGAAAATAACAGCAATTTAATTTTCTTTGTTTACATAGAAATAGAGATAATTAGACTTGTGTTTCTGAAACTTTAGTTGTTTGTATTTCTCTTCAAGATGTTTAAGCTGTTAATGTACCACCTATGTTATTTAATAGCAGTTTTATATAGCTATATATCTACACTATTATTTAATAGTAGTTTTTATATAGATATATATCTACATACACAGTAATAAATATTTGTATATATTCTTTGTGTATATGTTTGCTATGGGCCTAAACATGTCTGTATTTTAATTACTACAATTAAATCTATTTTAAGAAGCAAGCATGGTAGCATTACAGTAAATAGAAAAAAGTATTGCTTAATAAAAATATCAGGTTACGTTAAAAGTTAATGTGAATGAAATGATGTTAGTAAATCTCAACAGATTTTGCTCCCATTAAGGTCTGGGAGGCATTTGCTCTTTGACCACAGAGGAAGTGACAAGTGTCAGCAGACCATGTGACTCCAACAGACTCTGTCGCTGGATCAGAAGTGAAAGATTCTTTACCATGGGGTCATGTTCTTCCTGTGTCATGCCCATTTACTTCCTGTGCCATGTCTATTTCCTGTGGTGTCCAGATGACCAACCATGATTCTGTGCCACCAGCCAAACACTGTGTCACTCGGGGAAGTTCCCTGTCTGCTTTCTCAACTACTTAAACCTGCTCCCCATCAAGTCGGTGGCTCCTCTAGCAGATTTTTTTGTTCTTTTCTTGAAATGTCTTTTAAAGTACATTTTTATTAGTGCACATTAATTTCATACAGTATCAGGTTCCACTGTGGCAATTTCTTATACACACATGACATACAAAGTTGCATCCATGTATGCACATGGTTATCTACAGAAAACATTGCCTGGAGAATTACTTCAGTATCATTCAATGTGCCATTAAATATGTGATGTGACACTGCTTTACCTAAGTCTGAATTTTTCAACTTAATGTTTTAGAAATGTGCTTGTTTGTTTTAGCGTTTTTTTGCATGTTGATAAATAAAGTGTAACTCATCAACTGTTGCATAACTGGCCAAACCTTAGACATGTGATAGTTTAAACTTTTTTTATTATTTAAATTTTTGGTGGGTTTTTTTGCCCTTGCACAGTATTTTGCCCATTACACAATGTTTCCATTAACATCCTCTCCTGAACCCCTTAAGTAAAAATGCTAGTGTCTCTCAGATACCAAGAAGAATCAGCAAAACCTCTTGGACGTGCAGACGTATTACCGAATAATACTCCGACAGTGGTGGCAGTTTGGGCATCTGCCAACAGTTGAAGAGTGCCCCCGTTTCCCTAATTCTTAATCGACCCCAGATATTAGCAAAATTTGCATTTTATTAGCCTACTTGGTGAAAAATAATACCTTATTCTTAATTTAATTTTCATTTTTCTGAAAACTGCATGATTGCATATCTTTTTATAATTGTTTTCCGTTTTCATTTCACCGTCATTGCGATCAACCATTTATACACTTTACCCAGGTTTTCTTGGGGTGCACATATTTTCTCTTTAGTATGTGGACACTGCATACATCTGAACCTTTAAGGAGTGCCTATGATGTGCACATGTGCGGGCGCACATACACCGATGTACACGTAAGATGCATAGATGTTACAGGTTATAAATGTGACCAATACTGTGCTCCGTGTCATGGGCTATCGGCTGTTTACCCGAGAGCCTTTCCGACCCTCTTCACCCTTCTATGCTCGCTACTGTAGAGATGAGTACAGATACCTGCTTTCCCAGCTTTTCTTTGCCCTGGGAATGGCCACGTCCACCAACTTGGGCCAGTGTGATCAAGGAGCAGCTATCTGAGGAGACCAAGGTGGAGGCCACGAGCTGCCCAGGTCCTGCAGCCCCTCACCTCCGACCTGTCACAAGCGAGGTGACCCTCACTGCCCTCATAGTTTACGCCACTGTGCCAGTCACATGCTCTGGTTCTTGCGGCCCGATGACGTCCCTGCACGCACGCACCTGTCGCAGCTCTTCGACTCTGTAAGCAGCTGAACGGAACTGAAGCTTTCATTAAAACTAGACTGTCTCAGATATTCACACCAGAAGCACCATTTCTGAAAACCAAGGACCATTTTATGCTCCTAATTTATTTTCCACCTTAACCCTAATGCTACTACCTGAGCACGTGACAAGAATTCAACACATACAAATTCATCTGATCTGCAGAACAGAAGCGAAGGAGGAGAAACAGCCCCAAGCACATTCATCCATTTAATCTTAGACAAAGAGGCCAGAAACATACCCTGGAGGAGAGGCAGCCTCTTTAATAGACGCTAGGAAAATCGGATCTCCACGTGCAGAAGGGTGAGTCTAGGCTCCGATCTCACCATGTGCTAAACTAAAGTCAAAATGGGTCAAACATCTAAATGTTAAAACAGAAACACTTAATCTGCTGGAAGATAAAATAGGTACACCTCTTGAGGGACTTTCTGAACAGAACTCCAATGAAACGAGATAATACCAAGAATCAACAAATGGGATTACATCAAATTAAAAAGCTGCACAGCAAGGGAAACGAGAGTGAGGAGGCGACCTACAGAAAGGGAGAAGAAAATTTTGTCAGCTATTCCACGGATGGAGGACTAACATCAAAAATATATAAAGAATTTTTTAAAATTTAGACCTCAAAATAAAGACCCAATCAAAAAATGGGCAACAGAAATGAACAGACACTTCTCAGAAGTACAAATGGCTAACAAAAATATGAAAAATGCTCAGCCTCTCTGCATCAAAGAAATGCAAAGTAAAACTACACTGAGATTCCATCTTACCCCAGAAAGAACTGCTGTCATCAAAAAGTCTAATAATAAATGCTGGTGAGGATGTGGGGAAGGGGGGGAGAAACTCTTCTACACTGTTGGTGGGAATGTAAGCTCATGCGACCACTATGGAAATCAGCAGAGAGTCCTCAAAAAACGAAAACTAGAAATTCCATTTGATTCAACTATACCTCTTCTAGGTATCGTCCCAACAGTTAAAAGCATCATATGACCGAGATACATGTGTACTCATGGTTATAGCAGCATAATTTATAATAGCTAGGTCTTGGAAACAGCACAGATGTCTGTAAATGAATGAGGAAAATGTGGTATTTATATACAACGCAGCATTATACTGCCGTGAAGAAAGATAAACTTGAGGGAGTAAATAAACACAACATGAGACCATAACCCCAAATTATATTTTCTTTGTAATGCTATGTATGAAATGCTTCATAAAAATTATTTACAATATCACATTAAATATGTGCAAGTTATATTTCAACAAAAAACCCTAAGGAAATAAAGCATGCTGTGAGCAACACAGGTCAACTCAGTTCTACCTCCAAAGCCTACTGAGACAGATACATCTAAGAATCTGTGGAATGGAATCAGTAAGGGTCTTCCTGCAGATGTGTGCAGGTTTTCTCGGATGCCACCAGCGGAACATGGGCACCTACGTTGAACAGACTCTCATGGTCTAGTGAACTTCTGAGATCCTGAGGAGAAAATCGTCCTAATAACCGTTGGTTCCACTCTGCCATGTTCTGTCACCCATAACACTGAATATTCATAGTTTTAGGAGCCTAAATACTTCACGATGCCAGGCCAGTGCTGGCCAGACAGTGGGCAGGGACGGTCATCCGGGAGGACACCTCCCACGGCTGTGTTCCTTATCCACACTCCCCCGTCTGTCTGCTGAGGTGAGGTCTGAACGTCCACTTGGACGTGGTGTACAGAAACTGCCACAGATGGTGTATTTACTTTTTATAGTTAACAAAAATGCATGTTTCTGTCTCTTGCTCTCCTTCCTGCCTGCCTGCCTCCCCCCACCCCTGTAGGAAGCTCTGTAGGAGTTTTTGACAGTAGACACTTCATTCTCATACAGCGATGTCCCCTGGCCCACGCCAGCCCCTCCGGTGACACACACCGCACATGCAGAGGTAGGGTTTGCACATCTTACAGAAACAGTCGAGGTACAAAAATTGAAATGTCACACAGAAGAGAAGCCGCAGCTATCCACAGGGAGGTTGGAGCCTACAGCTCCATGAGGGAAAGGGTGACAGTGTGAGCAGCAGCTCAGAGACTTGAATCTGAAGCCCAGCTCCTTCCAGCTGTGTCCTTGAACAAGTGACTCAATATCTCTGGCCTCAGGGTAATTCTAGGCTAAGGGGGTAACAGCCATGCAGTACACTTGTCAGCACATATTATATGCACAAGCGAGTACTACTGATTTTTCTTTCTATTTTTTGAGACTGGGTCTCACTATGTGGTTCATGCTGGCCTTGAACTCACTAAGGAGCCCAGGCTGGCCTCAAACTCCTAGCGATCCTCCTGCCTCAGCCTTGGAGTGCTGGCATTGCAGGCGTGTGCTGTCACCCAGCTACTGACATCATTAGAGAACTTGACGGGTTGAGGAAGGACTTACCGGTGGGCCTGCCGGTCCCAGGGCCACTTCGTTGGCTTCTGAACAGGCGCAGGAATTGGGGAGATCAGGGCAGGACTGGTCATCCCTCTAAGGAGGAAAGGACAGTCAGTGCGGCTGCTAGCAGGCTAGTCTTATAGAGGCTCTCAGACCCAGAGAAAACGGCATACGATGTGTTTAAAGTGTTTCGGTGAGCAGCAGTCTGGAAGGCACTGAGCTTCCACTCCTGCTCACAAAAGCATTTCTGTCACAACAACTGCATGGGTCCCTGTGAACTGCTGACCAACTTCGCTAGGACCGACCTGGGAGGCTGAGTGAAGAAAGAAGCTCAGAAGTGCCTGTGAAAAATTCCTGGCTACTGTTTAATTAATTTTCAGTCACAGTACTCTCTGAACTAATGGTCTGGAAAAACGTGATGTTCCAATCTTTTCTCAGTTTCCAAGAATAAAAGAAAATGTCACGGGAATGCTCTATCAAAACAATCACATCTGTACTAAAACCAAAACGAAGTAAAACAAAATAAAAACCGCTTGGATCTATCAATTCCCCGTAACAATTCCATCAACTGCTTACATTCTGTGGCTGAAATTAAGAAAAACAGTGTTGATCTAAAGCTTTGGCATAGTGGTCATTTTTTCCCCTCAGGGAATTCTGTGGCCATGTGGCGCTGCGAGACACCTACGGCTTCCTCCTGGGAAATTTCTACATCTCCAGGGTCACGGCTTGCATGTAGATGTTCCCCCAGAGCCTCAAGCATTCACAGGTGGGTCACAGGGTGTGACGGTCACCAGCAGACTGACTGGTCTCACTCCCTCCCTCCCTCCCTCTCTCCTCTCTGCCTCCTGCCTGCCCTGCCATGGACTGTTTCTTCTCTGCCATGCTGCCCTGCCTTGAAGTCAGCTGACTGTGGACTGAAAACTCTACAAAGTGTGAGCCAAAATAAACTTGTCCTCTAAGACATCCAGGGACAAAAATGAAAGAAAAAGATGAGAAGGTCTTGGGTCCTTGAGAGAACTGGTGATCTCACTTGTTGACACAGCGTAAGTTCGGAGCATTTCCCCTTCTGATCTCCAACCTACCTGCACTTAAGCATAGTATCAAGGTCCCTGATTTAAGTTCTCACTAGAATTTAACAACTTATTTACTGGAGAAAGAATAAGCGAACTTTCTTCTCCAACACAGGCTCCATGAACGTACTGTCTGCAGTGAACGTTGAACCATGCTGTGTTATCTTGCAGTCAAGCTCTTTAGCCATTGTGAAGGCTGCTCCCCACCTCCTCTGGGTTTAATTCTTAAGACCTGAGCTGACCACATCAGCCAGGCCACAATCTCTGAAGAGCCTAAGAGAGGAGCCCACTTTTACAAATGCAGGCTAACCCTTGCATATAAATAATGAGACAAGTTTCAGTCTTCTAACAGCATCACACAGGTTATGCAGCTATGGCTACAGTCCCAAAACTATGTGCCGGGAGGCCCTGGGTAGCACATTCAACTCAGAGGGACATGGTGAGTGTCTTAAAAATTCAAGGGAAGCGGCAGCAATGTGAGGCCCCCACTGGACTTGGTGTGAACAACTAGCTCAACAGTGTGTGATGCTCTATATTTAGAGCACTCATTGATCAGTAGTCACGCTGATGAAAACCAAGTACCATGGGAAAAAGCAATGTGGAAAAAGAAGTGAGAGAGATGCTTAATCTCATTCCAAGACACAAAAGATACTGCACTGCTCAGTCGGCACACTGATTCCATTAGTAGTAAATCATTGTGGTAATTTAAGAATAAAGGCCAGGTGTGGTGGTGCGCACCCATAACCCCAGCACTCGTGAGGCTGAGGCAGGAGGATTGCTATGAGCTTGAGGCCAGCCTGGAAAACCTAGTGAGACACTGTCTCGAACAACTAAAAAGTAAAATATTAAAAGTTCATTTAAAAAAATCATATGCATCATTTTTAAAAGGATATGGAGTTGTTAGGCAATAAATATTAAGATGTTCCTAAACGGGACTTCAGATATTTTATAATAGGACTTTCTGTCTGGAGGGCTGCCATGCAAATCCAAGGCCCTACGGCTTCTAGCAAGCGGGGTCACCTGGGTGATCCGTCCACACCACTAGCAGCTGTGCAGACCATGTCAGGTGTGAGCCGCGGGGTGGTCACACTGATTTCTGTCCCCATCTTAGCCCCTCCCTGATTTTCATTATCAGCACCACGAGTAGTTTCTTACATAAACACTGAGAAATAGCTTACTATCTTCAGAGAAAATTGACTGTAATTTTTTTTTTAAACTCTGGAGACAAAAGAAGAGTCCTTACCAGGCCTGGAAGCTCGCAGCATGTGTCTCTGTTGGCCCAGGATGTGGAGCAAAGGATGTCAAACATCTGCAACTGGAACTAGAGTTTGAAAAGGAAAAGCAGTGCTCAGTTGGGGATGGTTGTGTACGGTCACAATGATTCTGACTGGGCAGCGCCCCGCACTACATGAGACCCACACATCGCCCATGTAACGTTATAAACATATTAAAAATAAATCCAGCGAGGGCCGGGGACGTAGCTCAGCAGCACTGCTCCTGACTCGCAAGTGCAAGGTCCTGAGTTTGACCCCTGGTACCAAAAAAAAAAAAAAAAAAAATTCAAACAACATATCACTA
>NW_022900917.1:5423693-5431446 GCF_012274545.1 Fukomys damarensis
AAAAAAAAAAAAAAAAATTCTAACAACATCTCACTAATCTTGTTCCTTAACACAAAGTGATCCCAGAGTTTGCCTCTGATTTCTCCAGTCACCACCCCAACCCCATACTTAGCACAACTTGCTCGCTCTAAAGTGCCTTCCTGGTAACACCCATTGAAGCTCCTTCCAAACACCTCTGTAATCTCAGGATACCCCAGGTGTTTCCTTAACAGCTTTACTTCTCACCACACAATGCAGCTATTTATTCAGACCTCTCAAGGACATCTCTGTGTCACCTAGTAATGTGTGACACATAATCAGCATTCCGAAATGGTATTTACACACTGTGGAGTACTACTATGCTACGAAGAAGGATACAGTTGACTCATGTAGGAAAATGGACGCACTTGAGACTGCGATGTTAGCGAAATAAGCCAGAAACATGAGCTTAAATATCACATGGTTCCTCTTATATGAGAAACTCGAAATATAAATAAAGAGCAAAATAAAAGAGATATTAGGGCTGGGGATTTAGCCCAGTGGTCCCACTGGCTGCCTCACAAGTTCAAGGTCCGCAGTTCAATCCCAGTATGAAAGAGAGAGAGAAGAAAGACAGATACGAGGAAATAGGGAGATAGAGTATTTAAAATATTATTTTTATTTTATATATACAGCCCTTTCATAACCAATTTTCTTAAGGGGTAGGCAAAAGAAGTAGAATCAAAATAAAAGTGACAGTAGCGAGGACAGAAATATACCAGTTGCTTTTCTACACTGTTATTATCTATTTAAAAATTTAGCTGGGAAAATTCTTAGCAAATAACAATAGTAACCAACACTTACTGAAAATCAACTGGTCCATAAGAAAGGAGCTAAAGGTGTAGGGAAGGTGGGATGGGTAGGGGAAGAGTAAAAAGGGAAAAGAAAAAAATGTGAGATATTGAAAAGATGAAAATAAAGTGTTTGTAGATGGGGAGGGGAGGAGGGGGTGAAGGGAGGGCAGAGGTAAGGGGAAAAAATGAGAATCAAGACTTGTCATGTAGAGGTACAAGATCCCAACAATGAATGTAACTGTACTGTATCCCTAAAATGTACCAATAAACTCAATTAAAGCTGGAAAAAAAAAAAAAGAAAAGAAAATCAACTGGTCCACTCTGTTGAATAGAACCCGGGATTTTTTTTTTTTTTAACTTAAATAATTGAACTTCATGTGAAAGCTCTGTTCTGGTTGGGATTTGAACATCCCAGGAATGTGTGGTTTATTTTGCAACCAAGGGAATTTGGTCTAATGTTTAAAATGCTGATTTGCCTGGTCTAACTGACAATGCCGTCTCAATGGGCCCCATTATGATAGCACCACAAGACGACAAACATTCATCCATTAAGAAATTTCCATTTTTGAATAAAGCTCCAGTGTAAAAACATTTCCATGAATGGAGAGACTCACTTCAACCAAAGGCCTTTCACTACCCCAGTATGCACGAGGCTCTCTTGAAATTTTTCAAAGAAACACTGACCACGCGGTCACCTGTCATAGCATTAACACCTGCACACAAACCTTCGCTGGCCTTGCGCCCTGCAGTCATCTGGATTCTTCATTCACGGGTCTGAAAGCCCACTGAGAGCCAGATAAAGCCAGGGCTACCTCTCCAGGAATGCTACTGTGTGGGCTGTCTTTTCTTTTGCAAGTTAGATGAAATCAGCATCTTTGTCTCTGAATACAAGATATGTATTCATAATTGTTTCGCACTCATAACATTTTAGATCCTTGAGGCACACTTTGGGGGATTGATTTCAAATTAAAATAAAAAACACGCTGGCTTTCAGTCCAAAAGCCCTAACAGATATATTTGTACATATTATACAGGAAACAACGTGGAGCTGACATGTTAAACATCTCTTATCTGAGCACCTTAAAATATACGGTAATTTTCAAAGTAAGTCAAACTTTAGGCAAGCAGTCCTGCATTTTTCACTTTTGTGACTTTTTTTCTTTTTTAAGTGAAAATTATAAAAGATAAATTTGCACAAAGAAAGAGAAAGAGAGAGAAAGCCTCCTACTTTCACTTTTTGTAAACTTTGAAGGGAATACTTAATTACAAATGCTCGTTTTTCACTGTTGGACATTTCTGACAGGGTACAGCACAAAAGGCAAGTCATCTGGGGTCAAATGTCAGCATGAAAATAAGATTAAAATATTTCTCAGCAATTGAGTCATTTGATGTATGAATGGGAACCAGAATGAGCCGCTGGCTCTTTTCACTCAGAGCAGATTCGATCCTTTGATTTCTCTCTAGCATAACTAAGCAATGATTTAAAGTCAAAACATACTTGAATTTTCACCAATGCAGAACTTCCCAAGGCACACCAATGACCAGAGAAAAGGTACTGGTGACCTAACCCATCTTCTGCTTCTAATTTGATGCCTAATTTTTGTCACTTCCAGCACAAAACCGAAGAAGACACGGCATTCACCACTTCACAGCTACTGAACCAAGCGCCTGCATTTGTTCTGCTCAATTCATGGAACTGGAGAAGGACCACAAAGGTTCTGTACAGTCAGGAAATGAACATCCTCGCTCTTGTTGGAACGTTTCAGCGGGGACCCCCACTTCGCTCCAGGCCATCACTCAAACACTGGCACCTCAGAGGTCGGCAGGGCGCAGGCGGGTGGGCGTGTTAGGTTCAGAACAGAGCCCAACCCGTGGGAAGAAAGCGCAGGAACACGAGGCGAGAGGTGTGTGGAAGTCAGTTTCTTATCACGCGCTTCTCCCTAGCTTCTTCAAGCCCCAGTTTCTGCATCTATGGAATGGGGACAAAATCAGGTCACTGACTAAACTGATAATCTCAGGAAGTCCACGTTTCCTAACCTGGGGTTGGCGTAGGATAAATCACAGCCACCATTACCGTTCTAAAGGGTAAAGGAAATAATTCCTGTGGAAGCCACTCTTGCTTTTTAAAAATTATTGTACACTCGCTTTTATAGGCTCACCAACTACTCTACAGCTGATTTCTACCTAAAAGTTTGTTTGCAGACCCTTTTCTGGCGGAAATATTCCCTTATGCTGCTTATCTGCCAGCACTTCCCAGCACCGCCGGTGGCATCAGCTATGATGTCACGAGGGTGCCAGGAAACCACACTGCAGCCCACAGACTGGGGGGTCCCCAGGACCCCCTTAATGGTTCCATAAAGTTCTCTGGCTAAAGATCAGTGCCGCACTGGTTGGGCAATGTCGACAATCTCCCCAGGCGTGTTATTTCCACTGTGTGGAATGTTTTTCTGCTTCCCCATCTCCTGGCAGCCCCTGGAGGGCTTGACGACCAGGGCAGGGGCAGAAGGCACCACCTCCACCGGCCCTGAGCAGCCAGGGTCACCGTAGTTCCTTGGGCTCTGCCAGATACTGCTGCCTTGGCGATGCTTCACTGCTTTTTCTGGGACAGACCCAGGGATGGCTCTTGGGGGCCAGCGATGTTGTCACCGGTGCACCTCAGGGACATGGATTCGGGATGGCCTTAGTGTCCTCCCAGCTAAAAGCCAAAGGCTAAACTTTTAACTCAGTGACTAACGTTATAGCCAGCCCTGTCCCTTAGCTTACATTTCTCTTTCATTTGAATGGCAAGGGCTAAATCAGGGCCAGCCGGAAAATCACCTAGGGTTAGACTTGGAAATAGAGAAGACTGAAGAAACGTCCTATGCCAGCAACTTCTCGGTTCTCCGGAGTCATCTCAGAGGGATCAGAAAAAGCAGCGGAGACCTCTTAGGAGGAAAGAGACTGCAGAGTGGTCCAGCTGCTACGTTTCTTTCTGCATTGCTTTGACAGCGCAGTGAGCCCGCTCACAAGTGCAATCCTGCCAGGGACTGTGCAGCTGTGGAATCTCACTGCTGAGCTCGGGTTGTTTTTATTCCGAACTCCAATAATTTACGTACAGTAGTCACTGCATCCCTAAATCCATTAAATCCACCCTCTACTCAGCTCTGGTTTAAAGAGAATATATTTTCTTTAAAGATGGAGTCCTCGGAGCCCCCGCCATCTGGCATTTATTGAGCCCTTGCTGGCTTTGGCAGGCAACGCTGACCAGGGAGCTGCTGTTGTGCCGCGTGGTAGCTGTTCCTCCTGGGAGCGCCACATCACAGAAGTATAATGAGATTGACACATTTCTAAATGGAGGGCCACATTTTCTTTCACCTTGTACTGAGACAGTTGAGCAATACCCCGGCCAAAACAAAAGCCATCTGAGTTTCCCATCATTTCAACCTAATTAAGTTCTTTAATAAGTGGGCAACTGAAAATCTGTTTAGTAATCATTGTGGGCTTCTAGATGCTAACAAAAGTTGTGAGTCTTTTCCTTCCAGCCTTACAAAGAATCCTTTAATCATGGGCATCTATAAATTCTCTTTCCTCTCCTGCAGGCCGGGAATCACCACAGGAGGTGATTCGCTTAATTACACTTCTTTCATGGTCAAAAATGAAGATTTATGACCAGAAAACCTGAAACCCACAGGCACTTTTGATTTCAGAATCAGATCTTTGATATTTCCCTGCTCATATATTTCAAGTATAGTTATTACCTACAGTGTAATTTGAACTATTATAAAATTATACTTGTAAAGCACAAATTATAATTACCAGAGAGGACAGTATATGTTACCACAGTGCTGGCTATGCCACACCGGGGGTGGAATATACACAAAATTAAATATTTTAAGAATTACATGATGTAATTCAAGCAACTTTCTATTTAATTTCTATCTATTTGATTTCTACTTATTTCTTGAGAGCTTACTATGTTTATAGGGATTTATTCAATATTACTGTGTCATGGTAAAAGAAGGTGGTTTCAAAGCAAGTCTGTGTCATCGTGTCTGTTCTGGGTGCAGGGATAAAATGTGTATGCGTGAAGGGGCATATATATTAATATTTAAGTTTTAAACACATGCTAGTGGTAGAAGAGAAGATATGAGAAATGTATTATTGACTTCTTCCGGTAATAACAACAGCTTGTCTTCGAATGGCTATGAGTCTGGATCTTTATTTGCTTTACTTACCTGTGTTATCATTAAGAACATTATAATAATGGAATTCAGTGATTTGGTGCTAAAATTTCACACACCTAAAATTACTTCTTTCTCACAGTCCATCCTTCTGAGAACCCATCTACACACCCATCATTTATCCAGACAAAATGTCCTCAGCTTGCTGTGTATTTGTATAAAGTCCTGCAAGCATCCTCTATTAAACAAAAAAATTATGTGTTTATGAATCAGCCTGAATACCACACAATAAAAGGAGACGACTCCCCAGTCCCAAGCAAACATCCCTAAAATCCCTCACCATACTTGAAAACACGAGAGCCTTCCTTTGCTGCTATATTCTCTTTCCAAACGTCTCAACTCCGAAGTACGGCAGAAACGAAAGAACTTCTACAGATACCTGGTGCTCATGCTAAGCGGTGAGCACACGTCTGCCCGTCGAGGTCCGAAAGCAACGGAAGGTATGGCGGTAGTTCAGGGAAAAGAGATCTTGGGCAACGTGGATCGGGTTACGGAAGTTGTAACGCTCATAGCTGCGTTCACACGGGAGGCAGAGGGTGCACAAGAGAGACAACACCAGACAGCACACTGTCCCCAAGGGACCCGCTCTGCCGCTCTGCCACTGCTTCCTAGGTACTGAACGAGCAGACTGTAACAGAGCTGGGCTTCCTGAAGGGACCCCTCGGAGGTGGGGCCCTGGCACCTCACGTCCTCTCCCTCCAGTCCGCCCGTCAGACTCTCATTTACTTGTGCATCACAGTATAAATCTGCACTTGTACAGGGTTATCCTCAGCTTAAAAGGGCTTTGCTATTTCTAGAGCTCCACGCCACCAGTTAATTCCACAGACCCATGAAAGCAGAGAGGATACTGATTCACAGTTGTCTTGACTCTTCTTATACACAGAAGACAAATGTACATTAGAAGAGTGGGAATTGCTTGTAAGAAAAAAACCCTAATTAGAGAATGACTCAAATTAGAGAATGCTGCTAACTGGCTGTGCATGCATTGTGTTGAAACAAAAACCTGCATGCACTATTCATTTCTGTGGTGCTGAGGGAAGGGAATGTGATTTCTTTGCCAGCTAGAGCTGGAAGTCTCCCACATTTAAATTCCATTGTGCACGATGAAAACTATACTGTCTTGGAGTGATTTGTTGTATAAATAACTACTAATGATTAAAGGGTAAGCCTCACATTAGTGACAGCGAGCACCTAGTTCTAAAGTGCCCCAATCTAAACTAGAGACTTGTGTCCATTTTTCATGTAATAGTCAAAAAGTCTGCACGATTTGTATTTTCTTATATAAACAAGGTTCATTTATAGTTTTGATCCAAAAATAACAAACTACTTATGCTAGAAACCATGTGGTGAACTATTTTAATAATTCTTCAATGCATTTAGAAAATGAAGTAGCTTAATTCCTGGAGCATTCTCTGTATACTACAGCAGAGACCTATCGCCAAGAGCTCGGAATGTCCGTTTTAGTTCATCTAAGGGCCTTTCATCTGTGTATCTACCCTTCCATCTCTCCCGCTACTAAACTTCCCCTCAGGGAAACAGCAAAATATACTTTCGACGGCTCTCCCCGGGATACACCACAGGTTCTCCTGTGTGTTACTTACTGGTGCGGAATTTCCATTCGGTCCTCTCGACCGAACCATTCTCCCCAGGACTTCGACTCCGTCTGACGTGACATTGGCCGACACATTTATCGCCTTCTCGCCCATCTGTTTGCAGTCAACAACCACTCTGACCAAGGTCTTGTTGACGACCACGTGCAGCTGGAGGAAGGGGGAAACGTGTCAGGAGGAAACCCGGCCGGGTAAGCCACAGAAGGAGCAGAAGGCACTCTGTCGGCTCGCACTGTGCAGAAGAGACAGCAGCGTTTCTGCTCCTACCACCTCCACGATTACCCGACTTTCGACGCATCTCGGGTTTCGTTTCAGTGCACTTCTCTGGCCAGCGACTTGGAAGGATCCACTTCTTAAAATCTAGCCTCACTCCAAAGCAAGAGTAGCTTTGAAATCCAGGGCTGCTGCGTTAGATCATTTCTCAATGTAGGTTAAACTACGCCAAACATTATCCAAATTTTACAATGCCTGTGGCTGACCACCAAAGGTCACCCAAGGCACGACCAAGGATCACCAGGCCACACTTGGATGGTCCTTACCTCAAGACAGAGAAAGGAGCACCAGGGCCTGTGAGGAAGGGGAGATACATTCTGAGGGCTTCAGGCCCAGATGAGCCAAAGCCCTACGGCTGAACGTGGGGTGCACTTTTCCCAAACTACAGTCTCAGAATCTGGAGGACACATTTTTTTCAGGAGTCTACACATCCTTTGTGAGGACTTGGACAAGCTGTGCTAGCATTTTAGGTGACAGTGAAAGGTAAGCACATTCTGGATAAGCTAGGTAATGCACTGTGACCGAATTCTACCGGGAAATTGCAGTGCTCTATAAATACGTTTTGGTTCATGATGGCATTTATGTGCTCCTTGTCTGTGGAAGGCTACTGAGCAAAAAGAATGAAGTTAATAAGTAAATAATGCTTTCACCTCAAGTGAAAGACAAAAAGAGTCACCAACAGCTATCTATCTAAAGGAAGTTGTGGCCAGGTATGGCAGTGCACATCTGCAATCTCAGCACTGGGGAGGCTGAGGCAGGAGGATCAC
Source organism: Fukomys damarensis (assembly GCF_012274545.1). Taxonomy (NCBI): domain Eukaryota; kingdom Metazoa; phylum Chordata; class Mammalia; order Rodentia; family Bathyergidae; genus Fukomys; species Fukomys damarensis. The sequence goes on from NW_022900917.1 coordinate 5,431,376, forward strand.
CTCGGGTTCAAGGCCAGCCTGAACTACATAGCAAGACCCTGTCCCAAAAAGCCAAAAAAAAAAAAAAAAAA
>NW_022900917.1:5431700-5506570 GCF_012274545.1 Fukomys damarensis
GAAAGCCCCTCCCAAAAAACCAAAAAAAAAAAAAAAAGAGGAACTTTGCGGGGCAGGGCAAAATTACTGAGCAACACAAATTAAAATTATGAGAGTTACAGCAGCTAAAACTGCATTCCCACTGGAAGCAGACATCGCTTGCCAGTGAAACATCATCTCTTACATTGAAATAGTATTACTTTTACTTTTACTGGTCTTGTTACAATTTTTTTGTTTCACTGTTACAGAACAGCTGGAAGCACATGGACTTATACAAACCTGTATTTAAGTTTCACAAAGATAAAGGCGGTGTAAGTCAACAGTGAGGTTCTTGAGAGTCTTTTTCAAAAAGAGAGATGCCCGTCACTCAGGTGGGGAGGCCGTGCTGGAGGGAATCCACCCTGCCCCTAGCTTCTCTGAACACCGTTATCCTGTCCACAGGGGACAGAACTTGCTCCTCTGCTTCTGAGCCTGCAAATGTGCCTCACCATCGTCATCACACGGATCCCCCGCAGGGTGCCGGGAAGCCCAGCACACCCCCACCCATGCTCTCAGGACTGCTGGTTCGTGGGGAGATTATTCACGAGTTTAAAAATAACCCGCCTGTGCCTGGCCGCAACCAGCCTTTTGCTTTATGAAAAGAGACTTGCAACAGTTTCAGAAATATTTTGCTTCTTTGGTTGCACTTAAGGGTGTAACTATAATTATTAATTATCTGAAAGACACTTTGGGGCCACACTTAAAATTCAACATATAAAGAATAGAGCCAATTAAACATTGATGAGAAAGTAAGGGAGTGAAGTATTTATTCACTTACAAGTCCATCACCAAATCAAAGGTGATCTCTATAAGCTGAATTTGAATTAAGATTTTCCCTAAGTAAATTTCTTCTTAAGCAGTCAGTTACATGATAACATGATAAGCTTCTTTCTTTTTTCTTTTTCTTTCGTTTTCTTTTTGGTTGGTTGGCTGTTGGGCTTTATGAACACTTAAAAAGGAAGAAAGTTTTCCTTCATATGACTTTTAAAAGCTTGAAGGTTTGTAAGTTTGCAACAGATTTCATGAATCTTACTTCTAGGTATCTGGGCTCTGTCTGGTAAGGGAAAGATTACATTCACCTACGATGCATGAAGGATTCTTTGGAATGAGAATTACAAACCCATGCCAGGCTAAGATGCCAATGTCTCTTTTAACACTCATGAAATTGAAAATGCTTTTCATCTCCCCTGCAATTTTTCCTGTCTTGCAATAAACTGTAAAACCAAGAAAAAATCATAAGGAATTTGGTTGGTGAATAATATTAAGTCCAAAGAGCTGCCAACAGGATCGTTTTGAACAATAAATTACTAGATCTTCACCTCTTTCTCACGTGCTTTTCAGAAACCTTTACTTTTGGTTGTACAATCCCACGAAAAAGATGAGTTTCAATATGCACTTTTTCTACCATAATTACGTGGTGTGTAATTATGACATTCAAACCACAAGAAGTAGCCAAGCTGTATAATTAGCTGGATCCAACCGCATTCCCAGCCGTGAGACAAAAGCTCAGAGGAACACCACGAGAGCCTGGGTTGGAGTAAGTTCTGTCCCTCCCCAGTGGGGGCTCGCACTGCTGAAGAACCCAGAAGCCACAGGCTCATTACCGAGCACGAAGTCAACAGTAGCCAAGGGAAGGAATCGCACCCGCCCAGTGGTCCCCACTCTTTCTGAGATTGGAATGTTCACGAGTTCTAATCCAAGTACCAAGTTATTAAAACAACAGCAAGTAAAGTGTGATTTCCAACTATTTTTTCAGGGTAACTTTGTATTGCTTTTTGGGACAGGGTCTCACTATGTACTTCAGGTTGGCCTCAACTCACTATATGGCCCAGGCTGGCCTCAAACTCACAGTGATCCTCCTGCCTCAGCCTCCCAAACGATGGGATTACAGGGGTGTGCCACCACACCTGGCTCCAGGGTGACTTTTATGGCCGAGTATCTTGCACCTACATAAAAACACCAGAGCAGTCAGTCAATGCTGTCACATGCACTGGTGGCCAGGGAGACCAGTGACCATTTCTGCATCACACCGGATGACGCAGCAGACAGCAATGGCACATGCGGCCCCTCCGACATTGTTCCTCTGAGTGAACCTAGGCCTCCTCTGTCCCTCTCTCCCTGAGCACCTGCTTCACGGTCCCGACTCAGAGCTTCCAAACCAGAACCTCCAGGCACTGCTAACAAGCCCTACTAACCTTGTGAAAGCTCCCGTAGAAAATCTTCCTGATTTCTGGTCCTTCAAAAGTGACAGTTTGAAAATCACCGGTGTGGTCATAGTTGAAATATGTTAGAGTCTTCCCACCATCTGTTTAAACCAAAAAAAAATTTTTTTGAGAAACAATTAAGATAGGTGAATAATTTTTGCTAAAACTCAACCGTGAACGGAAAATAACACACCCATTGTTTTGAAACTGTTTAGAGCAAAGCAATGGTAATGAAGTAATTAACAGCCTCAGGTTGCTGCGGGCTTTTGGTTGGCCAGATTACCTGATTTCCCCATAGGGTGACGTGGGGGCCGAGGAAGACAGGCACACTTCTCTGCTGTGTACTCACATCCCCACCCATGACATGGGGTCCAACTCTCCCCGAACATGCAACCTGTGCTTCCCAGAGCAGCAAACAAAAGCCTTCTGATCTTGCCTCCTTATTTTTGGTACCAGGGATTGAACTCCAGATCTTGTGCTTGTGAGGCAGGCAGTGGAAACACTGAGCTAAATCTCCAGCCCTGATTCCTTCATATTTTTAAAATAGTAATATTTTCCTCACCGAGGCCTCCCTACATGACAGTTGAATTTTCCACTCTACATTCAAAAGGGACAGGCTAGTCTTAATGTTTTTCAGAGACTTTTTGTGTTGAAGTCCAGGATACATAAGGATTTAGAGGCACACACTTTTAGTCTAAGCTTTCCCTGAGTTTCAGTATCAGTGCTGAACCGTCACCATGCACTAGTTGTTGATTCTCTTCCCACACTGCAGGCTCCTTTTACAGATGACAATTGTGAATATGGTTAAAATATCCTCCTTGTCCACATGTCTGAGCTGGCACCTGGCAGTGCCCCCTAACTGTTGGTCCCTGGCTTCATTCTAATCTTGGGATTTACAAAACTCAGTGATGCTAACCCAAAACTTCTCAGTCCTCTGAAATGATCATCATCACAACAGCCCAGAGTACGACACTGAGAATCTTCCCTCACTGCTCCCTTTAACCTTCCCCTCCGGACACTGTGCCCTCCCGGGCTCTCTGCATGGGTTACATCCTCTTCCTAGATTCACCTTGCTGACCTAACCCAGTCCCACCACTCAAATTTCACACACACACACACACACACACACACACACACCAAACGCACAGCTCTAGCCCTGAGTTCTTCCCAAATACCCTGCTACCCATCTGACTTCCCTGGGGCAGCAGAGAGGCCCCTCGCATTCACCACACCCACATCCAAAACAGGACCTTCTGGCCTGTCTCTCCCAACAGATGCCCCACAGCCTCCCTGAAGTGCACTCTCCCGTCACACTCACTGCTGTGCCCCACAGCCTCGCGCTGGCACAAAGAGCGAACTTGAGGAATATTCGTGCAAAGAATGAGCAGCTACGGGAAGTAATCAACAGGTGCATGGCTCACTGCTTGGTGCCGCACACCTCATCAGTCCCTCTGCAGTCTGCATGGAACCGGCAAACGCAGGCCACACACACTGTCCATACACACATCCCAGAGTTACATACAAGAGTAGACTTACTGTCTAAAATGACCCCCACCAATGGGTCCGAGTTTTTATTCAAAATTTCCCAAAGGGCAAAGGGTTCCTGGGGCGTGTCAGGAAGAATCCGGAAGAGAAAGCTGATTGTGTAGTCAGTAGGCAATCCTTCTGGGTGTAAATACCTGAGGGAGGAAAGAGAAGAACGTTTCATCACATTTCCTTTAAAAGGTTTCCCTCTGATTCTAAAGTAAATATACTTTCATAACACAAGATTTTGAGAAACAAAAAAAGCGATTGCCATTAATCCCATCCAGATCCATTTTGATGTGGTACAAATTTCCTTCCAGTTTTTAAAGAATGCATGTTTGCCCAGTTTATACCATTTTGTCCCATTCTTTTCTTAGCATCATTTAATAAACATTTTCTATTTTCCTTACTTGTTTTTTTTTTTTAGTAGCATGGATCAAACCGAAAGCCTCACACACACTAGCCGAATGTTCTATCAGTAGCCCTGATTTTCTTACATATTTTTCAAACCATGGCATGTAATGGTGTCTTCTCTTGTAGGCTAGTTCATAATTTATGTACCAGTCACTTCTCACAGAGAATTTTAGTAGTTTCAGAAGTTTTGGTATAATAAATATGTGTCTCCACACCCCATTTGTACCCGTGTAGTTAGTTGTGCTTCTGTCTATGGTGAGGACTCCAATGCACATCTAGAACCACCTTCAAGAACGAAGACTCCTTTACCCCAGCCTGGGAGGACGGTCTGAAGGTCACTGTCAGACACCACGTTCCCTCTGCAATTGCCTCAGCTAGAGAAAACATCTCCTCCAGGGCCATGTCCCCTTTAAAGGAATCTCTTTCCATGTCTTGTCTTTGGAGGAGTTCAAGGACCAGAACTTCCAGTCCCAGGAGGACACAGCCTGAAGAATCTGGGTCCAACACTGTCTTAAAGGGTTATCTGGGGGTTTGCTGGTATTTTTCACCACACAATTTCTTCTCTGCCCTGCGCTGCTTTCTACTCTGCTTCCCATGACAGCACACCATCATCATCTTGGTGACTACTGGTGTCCTTCTGGGAATCTATGGGGGAGGCAACCTTCCAGAATCTTCCAGAACCTTCTAAAATCTTAGCTCTTTTTAGTACTTCTTTTACTCTCTCCAGTAAAGCAGTGCAAATCAGAATAGCCTTTCATATACAGTAAAACACATAATAGCTCTTAATTGAATGAATAAATTTGTAAATATATGGGAATTTACATGAGAACGGAAGGTTGCCTTGCACAGACAGAAACAAATATTTCATTCACTCATTTACGTTTTTTTATATTATTTATATTATTTAATTCATGTATTCAGCACTTGAGTGCCTATGAGACACCAGCTATAGTAACAGACATTCAAGACACATCAGCTAAAGAGACCGACAAAAAAGCCTGTTCTTGTCACACTGGAATTCTAGTAGGCTGAATTATATAGTATGTTAGGTCATACAATTCTGCTAAAAAAAAAATAAAGGCATAAAACATCTTAATAGAGATTGGTGGTGGATTATGAAACAATTTTAATAAAAGCCATCAAGAATGGCTCCTTGAGAAGCTTAAATCTGAGTGAAGCTGCATTGAGAAGGTTCGATTTGAGCAAAAACTCCAGGGAAGAAGCGTGGGGCGAAACAAGAGGCCATGGCTTGCCCGGAGAAGGGCGTCTCAGAGGACACCGAGATGGGTACCTGCTGTGTGGCTGGGGAAGACCGAAAGGGCGGGGAATGCCAGCCCGCAGGCCAGGAGCCTGGCCGGACTCACAGCTTCCAAGCGCGGTTCTAGCCGCTGCGTGAGGAGCAGTCCTTCAGGCGAGGCAGAAGCGAGAGGGCTGGGCTGAGTGGCAGGCAGCTACCGAGATCCGCGGAGTCTCCCAGGGCCCGGCCAGGGCGACAGCGGCGATGCCGCACAGGCCCGGCCTCGGGATCTCTGAGAAGGGACAGGCCCCGACCTGAGAAGAGTAACCCGGTACTGTGGCTCTGGCTCGCGAGATGCACAAGGGCAGTAAGTGAGCTGGCTCCTGAGGCGGGGCCCAGGTGTGACACGGAGCGAGTGTCTCCAGGGCAGATCTGCGGTGTATCCAAGGAGAGCCGCCTCGAGCAGGCAACCGGATGTGACGTAGGGCTGGGCCGGAAGTCGGGTCTCAGGAGGCCTGGCCTGGAGCTGGGGCTTCTGAGCCGCACAGGCCGGAGGGGCGGCCGTGCGAACCAACCGCGGACCCTGCAGCCAAGGGGCCGGTGTGCGCCAGAAGGCCGAGGACTGCGAATCTGGAGGAGGAAGTGGGGCAGCGACTTCCTAGCCTTGGAGAGATTTCTCCTTAGTAGTTTGCCTTGCGGGGCCCACACATTGTAAAATGTATCCCAAGGCAACGTGGGAAAAAAATCCTGCCTTAAAGGATCACGTGTTTTTTGAAAAGTGAACTATTTTTCTATAACAACAAATGTTTTAAATTAGTAGAAAAGTTCGAAGATTATTCCCTATAATAAAGCACAGCAAAAGAATGTGGGAAGTAGGGGAGGATTTAATAAAGACTATTTTAGAAAAAGAAGAAAGCTGCTGTAAATTGGACAAATAAATGTAAAATTCTAATGTGATCTCCCTTCCTTTTCCATGTCCACGTGCACAGTATGGCAAAATCCAGAAAACACAAAATTTTTCACAGAAACACTGACTTGTTTCAAGCAAAACCCATGTGGATTTAGGAGCTGGGGATTTAGCTCAGTAGTTCCGCTGCCTGCCTCGCCACGCAAGGGCCCAAGTTTGATCCCCAGTACCAAATCCAAAACAAACAAACAAAAAACCACGTGGATTTGGAATGCAACGCACCGCCCCTTCGCGCCAGGAACTCTGGGTTTCCTAACCTCGCAGCTGTGGTCTGGCATCACTACTTTGCCCCTACGTGGCTCCCCAGGCCTGCTCAGGGCAGCTGTACCTTCTCAGAGATAAAACCACTTGAACAAAAGCACCATCGTGAATCAAATCGCAGCGACACCACTGAGCAATCTGTGTGTTCCTACTCAAGGACCTGTTCCATCATTTGTAAAACTGAAATAATAAACTGGGCATGGCGGTGCACACCTGTCATCTCAGCACTCAGGAGGCTGAGGCAGGAGGGTCACCATGAGATCACTATGTAGCATGGGCTACATAGTGAGTGCAAGGCCAGCATGAACCACATAGCAAGACCCTGTTTCAAACAAGCAAATACCAAAAGCATAACAAAAACACATGAATAATAATGGCACTTACTTCACAGAGGTGTTTGGAGGTGAGAGCCCACAGAGGCACTTAAGAGTAATGCCCAGCGTACTGTAGTACAATATAAGTATCAGCTATTTTAATTTATTTTCTCAGATGAATAGATGCTAAAATTCAATCCGCATTATATATGAGTCTGGTGTTTTAAACAAAGAAATATGAGCGTCATCTGCTCTAAACATCATGGAAAATACTACCAAGAACAACTAAGCATATTTCAAATTGACACTTTTTAATACTGAGACCAGTAAGCACACAGTTAAGGTCAGCAACAGAAACGCACCTGGTTGGCTGGGAGACCAGGGCATCTTCGTGCAGCTGGTAACACGGGTACACGTTGAAGGTACCGGGCTCCATAGAAACCCCTTCCACCGATGAAAAATCCTTTTCAACCAAACCAAACATTTCCATCATCTTAAATCCTGAAAGAGAGAGAACAGAGGCAGGGAGGGTGGGAGGAGAGAAGCAGCAGGCAGGCACATTAAATGTCACACATTTTAAATAAAGGCTTTAAAAAATCCAAACACAAGGCCAAGGACAAAGCTCAGTACAAGTTCTGAAAAGCACAAGGCCCTGAGTTTGACTCCCAGTACCAAAATAATAATAATAATAATACATTAAATTTAAAAACTGCGATTTTGCATACCTGCAACATCAATGCCATCCTTGTGCACCATTGGACAGGCTGCAAAGCAAAACAAACAACATAAATCCTGACTTGGATATTTTCCAAACACCTTGTTTCCCTGCTGCTGGAACAGGAAATGAACACCATCTTGCCGGAAGTCAGCCCTGGAGCAACTCCAGGTCATGGCTGGGGTTTCCTCTCATTTTCTGCAGACTGACACACTCAACTGAGCCCTTTTAAAACCAAGAGGCCACCACTGCCTTCTCCTCTCCTGGGTCCAGTGGAATCAGGGACGCCACTGAGAGTGTGCTGGGAAATGACTCGTTCTTATGTATTCCCTGATAAGTGGGTTCAATGCGTTTTTGCAGGCTACTTCCTACACTTATTTAAACTCAGTAGCTTTTAAACATGAACTCTCATCTGTTAGTGGAAGATCTTTATCAACCCAAAACCCTTTACAGAGAGGAGGGCAGGTTTAATCCATCTGCTCAAAACCGTAACATTGATTGCCTGCATAACAAACAGCTCTGAAGTTAATACTATTTCCTCAGTCCAAGATGGGACTCATTCCTTAACCAATATTAGGCATTTCAGACTTTAAACAGCATGAGAGAGTACTCATCCCACAGAACTAACTTGCAGAGGCAGCTTCACAGACGAAAGTAATCAATTCGTCTTCAATTTTCTTAAAGGCGTCAAAGTCATCCACAAAGAAAACGTGGCGGGCACTGGGCTTGCTGCCAATGCTGACCAACTCCGAATAATCCGCGTCAGCCACACCAACTGCAAAAATGCTGTAGCCTGTGGGAGGAGGGAAGAGATTTTCCATGACTCTGAATCGCACAAAATACAAGTAACACAAATACAAGCTTTCGAATGTGCAAATGTTTAAAACGTGTTTATTGAGGGCAGCCAAGTGGGGGGGGCTCATTCATTCTTTACAGTTCATCAGGGCAGCGCTGAATGTTCGTATTTCATCCTGGGATCGTTATTCTATCATCGCCTAAAGAAAGTTTCCATTTTAAACAAATTTGGCCAAGGCTCCAATTCCTGCTGGAGACGAAACAGTTCCCGTTTGAGGAACATCTTTATGGTTGCATATTTTTAAGAGTTACTGTAACATTGATGGGATAAGGTACAGTTAGTTGAAGCATTCATTTCAGTTTGTTTTTCTTTGTTGTGTTTCAGAACTAGAGACTAAGATAGGCCTAGCAAGCTAGTCGTCATTCAAAGCTTGGCAAATAAATAGTAAACTACTACTTTATATTTTATATAACTTAATCTTCACAACAGTCCTAGGAGAATCTGTTTTACAGTTTGGGAGATGGAGGAGTTTCTGAAACGAGACTCTCTCCCTGCCTCTTTATAATGGTCCTTTTCCTTGTATTACATTTTTAAAAAAAATTTTATTGGTGTGCGTTCACATCACAGCTTGATCCATTTTATCTCCTTTTCTCCTCCCCTCCTTCCCATCGCCACAAAATCTCTCTCCCCATTTCCTACCCTCTGTCTTTTATTTTGCTCCTAAATCATTCACTGCATTAAACTTCATCATTACAGTTCCAGGTCATCCTGCACATAACAAAAGTATTCAAGAAAATGATCAATTCTAGTAAAACTGCATCATTACAGCTTTGTAAGCCAGAAGGCATTTTAAAAATCACATTTCTAGTTGAAAAAATAAAAGGCTTTGGAAAGTGAGTGAAGCTGGTGGAGCTCACTATACATTTGCATTTAGTAAACCGCAGGCCAACATCGCTACCAGGCCCTGCGCAGTGGTCCTCACCATCCGCCTGCATCTCCCTGCAGACTCTGTTCACCTCGTCCTGCGACCGCCCGTCGGTTATCACCACGATGACCTTGGGGATGCCTCTTCGCGTCCCCGCCTCGGGGGTGAACAAGGTGTCCCTGACGTGTTTCATTGCTTTTCCTGAAACAAGCATAGGCGACAATTCAATTTCACACCCTCGCGTTTTTGTTCTGCCGAAGGGAATAGAGTAGGAACCAAGTCCTTACATAAAAGAGAAACGTATTTTTTAACAATTTATTATGCCTCCAAAAAGGTCATTTCAGTAGTTTTTAATGGTTCCTGGAGGGGTGTTCTTGGCCTTACCTGTTTTTGTGTTTCCCCCTTTGTAGGAAATGTGTTTGATGGCGTCGAGAAGCGTCTCTTTGGATTTATAAGCATTGAGTTTAAATTCTGTCCTGGGGTCATCAGTAAACTGAACCATCGCCACCTGGAAGGGGAGGTGTGTGCACCGTTACACACGTGTGGACTTGCACTGGCAGAGAACACACACAGCAGCATGGCTGCCACCTACAATTTCAGTTTCTTCCTGAACCCATTCCACCTGAGAAGTCATGCAAGTCATACATCACACTTGAAGACAGGGTAAATGCTACATTCTTCCTACACACTTTTCAGGTACTGAAATTAATTTTTGAAATTAATTAAGTTTTACTTTCGTTTGAATCTCTCTCTACAGCATGGGACTTTTGCCACCACACTTGACGAGTGGTCAGTGGTTTCCAAAGCCTGTTACACGGACACATATCAGAGAATCGGGGCTGGATTTCTTATAAGAATTTCCGTTTGAAGCAACATATCAAGTAACTCTTACTATTCTTCCCATTTTGCAGATGAGCAAATCAAGCCATGGGGAAGTCAGTTGGCCATTTGCACAATATCCCAAGGGCTTGTCCATGACAAAAATAACAATTCAAGTCAAGTACGTTCTATTTCAAAATCTTTGCTCTTAACGACCACAATATGACCTCCCTCGCTTCATTTCCAATTTATCTGCTATCATCATGGGGAACTTTTGAGCTCTTTTTCATTAAATACCTTTTGCTTACTTTGCAGATCTGTGAAGCATACATTTTTGTTGAATAAATAAATTAGTTTCATGTTGCGCCTGACCTGCAGTGATATGTGACCACAAACACGTGTCCCCTGACAGGCAGCAGAATCAGAACTGGAGAAACAACTCCTGAAAGCACAGAATGCCTTAGGATCAATCTAAGCGCCTCACTTGCGTTCCGTCGGTGCCGATCTTGTCCAGGGCTCCCACGGTGCTGTACAGGAAGTTGATGATCTTGTTGAAATTGTCATCTCCGATACTCCAGGACCCGTCCACCATGAACACCAAGTCTGCCTTGGCGGCTTTACACACTGACAACCAAGAACATGTTGCAATCAGGGATGAAAGGAAAACTGTAGCTGTGGAACCGGGGGACATGGAACGGCTGCCGCTGGTAACGACAGCTCATTGCCACAGGACGAAACTGGTTACGGCTCATCTTCCGAGCATCACCCTGCTCACAGTCTCCTTCCCCATCATCTCTCTCTAAGGAATTTCAAGACAGAAGCATCAGCAAGTGTGCTCCCCTGTAACGGACCGGAAGGAAGTCTGAGCTCCCACTGACTCATCTTTTACTTACTGGGTCGGTAAGTTAATGTCTGAGGGATTCAAGCTCAGAAAGGAGGCCTGGGAGAAGCTACAATTCTGTGTGCATTTGAACGGAGGCCCTACTTGAAGTTGGACTCCAACGTTCAAAATTCTTTTTACACCCAGCACCAACCATGGATACGCGTCAAGAAAAGTCCAGTGACGCTAACACAGGGAAAACACCACAGGGCGTATGAGGGATATGGACACAGTCAACAGGACAAGAAACAAAAAATAAACCTACGCAATACCCATAAGACCAATCCCGCTGAAAGCTCATTTTGAGAGCCCTCCTTCAGCACTGAGGGCTGCTCTGGATTCGCTGTCTCTCTACCCTTCCGTTCCCGGAGACCATCGTGGTTGGTTCTGTTTTATGACGATGCAAAACAATTTGGCCTTCAGTAATCGGAATCTTTTGATCTTAGGCCAGTTGCACACAAATATTCTGTAAGACAATGTGTCTTTCTCCTTTCTTAAAAAAAAACAAAACTTCAGTTTCTATTTTATTCAGCACAATCCCATTCCCTTGAAGCTACTTATACTGTAAAATAAACCATCTCCAGATGAGAAAAATACCGCTGGGACAGTGAGTATCTGGTGAGGTCGCTCTCATGAGTTCTGTGATGTATAGCATTTTACAAATTTGTATTTTAAATATAATGCTGCAAAGAAAGACAAGATTAATTGTCTTTATTTTTAAAAGTCCTTTTTCCCCCCAAGGAAAGGTAAAAAAGGCAACTGAGTTTCAGCTTCAAAATGAGAGCAAATCAATTTTAGAATCTGTTAATGAAACATTTACATAAAGAATCAGAGAAAATGAATCATGAGGAAGTTGCCTTTGGGATAGGAAATAGTGTTTTTAATTTTCTTCTTTAAACTTTCTTTTACTCTTTAATGTGTGTCTAGTGAGTATGACTTCAGTAATAAAACTTTATGGGCTTTTAAATTAAGTACACTCAGAACAAACAGCTGAAAGTGAACAGTGCCGTCTAGCCGCATAGCCCATCATGAAAACCATCACGAGTACTTTAGAGCCAGTGCCCTACTGTGTCCATCTTTTCTCCCACAGATGCTGCCTAATCGCGTCTTCCAGGAGCGTCCTCCAAATGCTACTGAATCAACCCGGCCTCTCTCACCCACGGAAATCCCCACACTCAGAGCCCTCTGCTGAGTCGGCGTCAGGTGTGAGGATGGTCACCAAGCCGGGAGGAAGATTTGCCTTCCAGGAGGATGAACCTCAGAAGCTGCGGGGCAGCAGGGTGCGGCTGGGAGCCCTCGGGTGTTTGATTTTGCTGTTTCCAGGGAAAGATGCCGCACAGTGAGTGAGCGCTGTTCCTGGTAGGTGCTGAGTGTCTCCTTTCCTCTGATCCTCGCACCCTTACTTCCTGCCCCACCTGGCCCTGCTGACTTCCAGTCCTGCCTCCAGCTGCCGTCCTGCCCTCTCCTCCTCCTGCTTTTCCTCCGGACTCTGCCAAAGTGAGTGAGTTCTCCAACCAGCTTGCATCAGGGTATCGCCCTTCCTGCTACCTTCTCACGGGGCGGAGCCCAGACTCCCTGCCCCACGCGTCCTCCTCCCACCTCAAGCCTTCCTGGTTGCCTGTGACGCGGGTCCAGCCCACTGTGTCTCCCAGGCTCGCTCCGCAGATGCAGGCCGACTCCCCTCCTGAGTCACTGGCGCGGCAGTGGTAGTTACCCTACCTCCCGGAATAGACCGCACAGCCCTACCCTTGCCAGCTAATTATCTGCAGGAGAAATGAGCAGAGGGCAGCAATCACTCATTATTTCTGCATTCCCCGGCCTAGCGCGAGAGCTTAATATTTGGGTTAATGAATGTTCATTACTGGAATTAAATAACTTAATGATCAGTGCTTTCTTAAAAGGCTTTTTCTTTGCTTCTTTGCAGTATCAGAATCAAACCTGGAGGACTCCACTCCTGAACTACATCTCCATACCATGCTAACACTGCTACTAACCCTTTTTTAAAAGTTTGAGATACAGCCTCATTCTATTGCCCAGGCTAGCTTCAAACTTAGGACCCTCCTGCCTCAGCCTCCTGAGTAGTATTATAGGAATGTACCACCAGGCCTGGCCAGAGTATTAAAAAAAGAAAAAAATGACCTGCACAGCTCTACCAGCAGTGCTGGGAAACTGCTGGGAAAGGCTGGGAGGGGCCTGGGCCTCGATCCCCGGACCCAGTCTCTCCATGACTCCGGTTGCAAACCGAGCTGGACAAGAACTGGATCAAATGTCCCTTTATGCTCGAATTGAACCTAACCATTGGATTTGATTTGGTTCTCACTCAAGAATTGTGGAAGAATCGAGTTCGTGTACTGTGTTCGTGGCCCATTGGATTTCATAGCAAGCCAGGATACCACGGCCTTTGATTTCAGAATTCTAAACCATTTTCACTTACAAATTACACAGTTCTTCTTCCTTGGAGAAAACTTATTATGATACTTTCAATAAAAACAGTATTAAACAGATTCGATGAGGAAAATCTATCCTTGTGCATATAGAATTTATTAGTAAATGGGTATTTTTTAAAGAAAATTGCATCTTAGTTCTTAAAGCCCTGATAGGAAGGAGAAAATGAGGTAGCACAATGAATTTCTTTCATGAATACCTTGGGTTTAAGTCAATAAACCAACAGCACCAAAAGAAAACGCAGCTGGGATCGCATGGATACGGTTACTACCCCCTTACCTTCTCGGGCGGGTGGGATGGTGGGAGGGAGAGTCGGCGGCTGAGTAGGGTGGGACCCTAGAAAGAGAGGGAGGGGAGTGTCAGGGTGTCCTCCGGAGGGCAGGGCACAGAGGGGTGCTGGGAGTGCTTTCTGGGGCGTCCTTGCCGAGTGCCTTCCTTGGAGAATCGGCGACTCCTATGAGAGCCACAACCTGTGCACACTGCCTACCCCTCCCTCAACTGCAGACCAAGGCCCCAAAGCCACCGTTCTGCCACCATTCTGCTCTCCCAGCAGTGTCCGGACCATCGCTGCCAAGTACAAAGCGGTCCCTGTGTGGACTTGAGGCCGGAATCGCCAGCCCTGTCAGGTCCAGTGTCTGGCTGCATTCACGCACACCATCGGCTTCATTTGCAGCCCACCAGTGAGGCCTGACTGTCCTGTCCATCTTCCTCCCAGAGCAGCGCCCCCCATGCGGGGCCCCAGGATGCTGGTTCCCCATCCTGCACAGCCCCCAGCCAGAAAAATGTCTTTCTGCTCTGAGACCAAATGTAAAGCTGCAGTGTGTACAGACCATTGCAGCCTGGATGGGTGAGTGTGGTCTGATGGAGGGGCCTGAGACAGACCGCAGGGGTGGACCTCACACCAGCTTACCAGGCAAAGTACCCAAGGTGATGGAGTCACCGGGGACTCACAAAACATCACTTCACAGTGCATTCTCTTCTACTCCTCCTTGGCACAGAGATGTAAGGAGAGCTGAGAAAGTTTTCACTATCCCAGTTTGAAATCTGGGAAGCCCCCTGCCAGTCCCAGCATTCACAAAGGAGAGGTCAGCCTCAGGAAAGAGTAAGCAGGGCCGGGGATTTAGCTCAGTGGTTCTGGTGCCTGCCTCTCAAGCACAGGGGCCCAAGTTCCATCCCCAGTACCAAAAAAGAAAAGAAAGCAATGCAAGACTGAGGGATCTGTGTTCAGAACAGATCACTTGCCTGAAATGTTGTAGAGGGAATTCCCTCATCAGACAGGGCCATTAGAAGAGACCCATGTTAGGGGCTCTTCCATTTCTGAGAGCCAATAAAATAACATTATTTAAATAAAGAGATCCAATGCTATAGAAATGAAGTAACTGCACATTACTAATATGGAAAAATGTCCAAGGCTACTTCTTAGGCGAAATAAAGCATCTCAGGATACCAAGTGTTGGGGCTGGGGATTTAGCTCAGTGGTGCCACCGCCTGCCTCGCAAGTGCAAGGACCTGAGTTCGAACCTTCGTACCAAAAAAAAAAAAAAAGGATGCCAAGTTTGGGTCTAGATGTCCCCCAAAGCCTCATGTGGTCACAGGTTGGATCTAGAGTGTGTGCAGCTGGAATCAGTTCATGGTACAATGCTAGGCTCAAGGGCACTAGGATTGAGTGCTGCCCACCCTAAGTAGTCTGAATAAGATAAAAAGGGCAGCGAGACTCTGTTAACTCCCTTGTTACCTTTGCTGCCTTCTGTGTGCCATGTTGTTTCTGCTCTGCCAGCCTCGGAGGCAGCCGATTACGGACTGAACCTCTGTGAATCGTAAGCCAAATAAACCCCTTCCCCTCTAACTTTGGGTGTTGGGTATTTTGTCTCGACAATGAAAGAAAAGTAACTAACACACCAAGGGATAACCCCCTTTGTGAAAAAAAATTAAAGAATTCCTGGAAGGAAAGCTCAGGGTCAGAAGTGGGGATTTCTGGGAAGGGAGGATTGGAAGACGTGGAGATCAGTACAGGGTCTACATGCTGTGATGCACTTCTGCTGTGCTGTACGGAGACAGAGCTGGCATCACTTTCTAAAAGGTGATTTTCTTTTTAAGCTAAAAAGTTCCAAGAGTAAAAACAGCTGAGAAATCTTAATACTAAAACTAGGGTTGTGAGACTTTTTCTTGAAAGCACTGCAGAAAGCTTTCAAAACCAGACTCATTCATCTTAAAATCGGTGGACGGTGCCTCGTCTTCCCTAATGCCAAAGGCTAAAGCATGTCCCAAATGCAGCCAATAAATCAAGAGCCCAATCAATGAAGGGCTAGGGCAGCGGATCAGGACCTCTGGGTGGAACATCTGGCCACAGACTCTCGGTAAGAAGAGCTGTGCTGGAGCAGACGTTTGTCTTCCCGATACGGCATGCAGATGTCCCGCGTTCAAGAGAGTGAGGGCTGTCAGAGTCTAAGGAACTGGCTCGGTCTGGGTTGCTTCATGGGTTGGACCAGAGCCAGCGGGTGGAAGTTTACAAGAAGACAGATGTCTCCAAATCAGGAAAACGTTTACCTCTGGCAAGGCTGGCCCAGCTGGAGTTAACCTTACATGGTAGTTCACTAACAGTTGGGGGGCTCAAGCGAGGAGGTCTTGAAATAGATTCAGGGTCACAAACCAGAACGTTCGTAGCGGTCAGGCAAGCAATGACCATGAACAATGAACGTAGTCTACAAAGGCCAACGTGCAGGCGCTGGCCAACGAGCTTGCACTTAATTGGTTCCAGCAGATTGGCACCAGGAGGATACATGGGCCCTGTGTTGCAAAATGTTTTGGGTTTTCAAAAAATATTTTAAAATTTAGAAAAAAGCAAAGCTCAGAGAAAACATGTCCGATCGAGACAGATCTAGCTTTGTGGCCACCATGAGGACAAAGGGTCCTTGCTCAGCAAGATACCGGTTGCAAAGCTACGCCTTTCCTGTCACCAGGGGCCGGGAGAAAGCAGAGCTTTAATTTTATCGCTGAGCTGAGAGAGGCTTGGAGGTGTTGAATGGCACAGGTCACAGTGCTTAAAACCAGCACAACAGGCTCGAGCACACCTAGGGAATGGCCCCTAAGTCTTGCATACCACCAAAGTCTTCCTGACTTCACCAGCTTATTTTGTGGCTCCATAAGACAAGATTCTACTCTGCAACAGAGTACACTGTGCTGGGGGGCACATTCTACAGCGGGGATAACCGCCAAGGCACACGCTAGGGGAATAACCCAGGTGCACAAGAGTGCCTGTCATGTGTTTCCACTTGCATTAAATGTCCTACAAGGCAGATGTATATGAAACAAAGTAGAGAGGCGGGGAAGGGGACAGGCTGTGCGTGGACAGGGAAGTTTTCTTTGGGTGGAGAGAAGACACTGGATTCTGGTGATGGCCATAGGACCCTTTACATGTACTAAAGAAGTCACTGAATTTTATACCTAACCTGCACTTTCATTTCATGGCTTATTAACTACCTCCAAAATGTATGTGTAAGCTGGGCCTGGTGGCACACACCTATCATCCCAGCACTCGGGAGGCTGAGGCAGAAGGATCACTGTGAGTTCGAGACCAGCCTGAGCTACCTAGTGAGGTTCAGGACAGTTTCAACTACGTAGTGAGACCCTGTCTCAAAGACAAAATCAAACAAACAAAATGTATGTGTAATATAAAGTTTTGAATATTTTTGTGTTCGGAAATAAAAATTTTTATATTATAAAAAATTAGGTAAAGCATTCAATATATTTTCTTTTCTTCTTTTTCAGTACCGGGGATTGAACCCAGGGCCTTTGCATTGAACTACATCCCCAGCCCTTTTTATTGTTTTTATTTTGAGACAAGTAGTCACTGAGTCATTAAGTTGCCCAGACTGGCCTCAAATTTGTGATCTTCCTGCCTCAGCCTCCCAGACAGCCGGGTTTATAAGCCTGTGCCACCACACCCAGCTGTGCGCTCTGTCGATGATGATTTCTTTCTGCATGAGTCAGAAAGGCTGAAACATCTACACGAGACTTACCCTTCTTAAATGCCATGTACACGACAGCAGGACTAAGAAAGCCCCTGCCCACTCAAACATAAATCCTCAGCGATTCCAAGGTTAAATTCCAGATGCGGAGTTAAGCACACAAATGACCCCCAGAACTCACTGAGATGGAAACCACGTTCATGTCCGTGGCCTCCAGGGCAGGGATTCTCGATTAAAAGCCCTTCCAAGAATCCGACACCCTCCTTGCTCTTTGGAACAAGTAGAAAGAGCTTTGTTCTCGTTTTATACTTTGCCTTTGCCTTCAGGGGATGAGATCTGCAGCCAGCTTGGGAAAGCACAAGAGCCCTCAAGTAGGCCCCCCTCCCCTGGTGGCCACACTGCTTGAATGTCAGGACCGAGGCCTCCAACTCCAGGGCACCCCTACACGCCACCGTGTGTCCCTGGGGGTCCAGATCACAGTGCAGCCATAGTTTCCAGTGCCCCGAGTCACGTGACTTAGAGCCACGTGAAACACGCAGCAGAACGGGGAGGCCCTGTCCTCATGACGCCAGTGGGCCTTGTGCAAGGAACCCTGATCACATCAGAAGAGCAGCACTCGCATGACACAAATTCCTAGGTGGCGGTCGCTGACATTTTTCTAAATGGAGTGAAGTTTTAGATCCAAAACAGGTGCCGGCCATGCCTTCTGTTTGTGTCCAGGGACCAGAGGAGCAGACATTGAACTTACGTGTTCTCTCAATTATGCTCACACTCGGCCCCTCTAGCTCCTGGAGCTTGGTGTAAACGCTGATTTTATACTCGGAATCAGGCTGAAGTCCGTAGAAGCAGTGTCTGTTTGTCCCTCCTCCCACGGTGGATTCTTGCTTTTGTGTATCTGTAACAAAGACGAAACAGACATATACAAAAGCTTTTGGAGAAATCACTGGCATTTATTTGACTTGCTTCTAAAAAGCATAATATGCACGGTCTCCATCAGACGACTCCACAATGAATTATCCTTGTTTGAAGTATATTTTCCAAAGCTATAATATACCCACTGATTTTTTTCTGTTAAAAATCACATCCTATTCCACCACCTGCCTCGCAAGCACAAGGACCCGAGTTTGATCCCTGGAACCAAAATACAAACAAACAAAAAATCACATCCTATATGAATGAAAATAAAACTTACTATTAAGAATCCCAAGGTCACGTTTCTGAGCAGAGACCTATTAATGCACACAATCACATGCACGATCTAAACTGGCCTGTGCACAGGTGTGACTGTATCTTTACTTCTTGTAAATGTGAACTCCCATGTATTCAGCACAACTCTTCCGCACACGGGCCCGTGATGACAGAATGACAGAAAAGGACAGATGCTGTTCATTTCACTCAGATTACTCTTGTCCAACAGGGCGCCCCTCTGGCTGGGGGTCTAAGATCCGGCTGCCACGACAGAGGACCCAGGCAGGCTCGGCAGACCCTCGCCCTTCTGAGCAGGAGCTGCAGGGGCTCGTGCCTCGTCCTTGGGTCCAGATGGTCCAAAACCGCCACACGGGCAGTTGGGAGTCCCCAGACGGCCCACTTACTCTTCCGAGCCGGATTTTAGCTGACACTCATGATTTCTCTCCATCACAAGGACACTCGTGGGGAACTCCGAGACCCTCTCCCGACTCCCAGGGTGCGCCCCGAAATGCTTTTCTGCTCTTTAAACTCACACAGCAAGAAATAGGACACGGTGTGAATCACACAGCCACTCCTGTCATGGCCCTCTTTCTGCCTTCTCCACCATGGCAGAGCCGAAACAGACTCTGGAGGCTCAGAGAACCGCTGGGCCCTTTCTTCAATTCCCACATCCATGGGAATCTGCTCGGCTCTCGGGGAGGAGTGGGAGGAGGTTGGACGGAGGATGCTCCTGAGGGCTCACTATCTGCGTGTGTGAATTAACAACCCACCCAAGACAGCGATGAACCACAGCTAACGAGTCCTGGGCAGGTGCCAGGCCACAGCCTGAGGGTTTTATTTGTCTTAACATTTACAGCTACCCACAACTCAAACATAAGAAATCCAAGACCAGAAGAGCTAGTGGTTCCCAAGTCCATAACTCAGTAGCAGAACTAAGGTTTAAATTCAGAATGGTAACACCCACTCTAAGGGGATTTTACTTTGATTTCCAGTGGTATATCATAAAATAATATAAATTAAATACATAGTTTTTCAAAATGAAATAGCCTGAGGGCTTTATCACTCCATCAGACATGGCCTACTTTGATTTTAATTAGGAAAAAGTTTCAAGTGGGTTTTCTTGTAGGGACAGAGTATTTATTTCTACTACAGTGGCTGTGAATAAAAAGATGAATCATGGTACCATGAAAAGAACAACCAGTCAAATTTCCTTCTAGATGATTTTCTCACCCCTAAATTGTCTGTTCAGTTAAAGCTTTGCAAAGCTTACTTTCTAGAAGTTTAAAATCTACTGTTAACTCCGTAATTAAATACATCACACATATTATTTAATATGTGTTCAAAATAACCATCCACTCTTCAAAAATGTTATTGGCAGAAGAGTTTATTAGACATAAACAATGTATATGAAGCGTGAATTCAGACCAGTTCCTTTTAAAAGTGCAAACCGTTAAAATGTCCAATAATTTTTGTCTGTTTAGAAAGTATAGTGCTTAGACAAGCTTCATTCTATATTTTAATGTACATATTAGAACAACACACACGTATATTTCAGTATGTATACATCAGAATAAACATATACATCATTTGGCCATGGAAAAATCCTGACCTTTAAAAATGTAACTAAATTAAAACCATGTGGAAATGAAATTGAAATTTATTTTTATATACTGCGAGTAGTAAGAGATTCAGAAGTAAACTTCACAATGTGATCTTTATTAATATATTTGTTCACAGTGAAGTATTTTCTACAATCTTTTTAATGTCTTCTATAAAATGACAAACTAAATTGGTGAAGTATTTGTGAGATTATGTGTTTCTACAAAGACAGGAAGTAGGTTTAGTCAATCCCGAGTTCTGCTTGGCTGAGGCCCACGTTCAGCCTGTGGCCCCCAGGGTGAGAACGCCCACATGACTGCCCCTTTCTGACAAGGCCTTGGCCACTCTTCCCAGCCTCGTGGAAGTCTTTGAGAGCCACCCTTACCCACACACGTCCGGAGACCCGTGACCCATCACACTATCAGTGTAAACACGAGCTTTCCAGGGACGTTGCCGGGACCCCGCTCTAGAAATACACTTTCTGCCTTTTCCTACTTCTTGTGGCTATCCCTGCACTTTGAAAAAAGACCCTTGAAACTAGAACCTTAATGGATCTTACTTTTAAAAATAATAAGTCTATAACCATTGGAAAACTGGAGCAGGCGCTGTAAAATTAATGGCAAACGGCATGTGCTGGACTCCCAGGGCTGACAGAGGGGCTGCACGGGAGGGAGGCACCGTGTTGCTTTTGGCAAGGAACGTTCAAGTCCAGTGGCTTCGCCTTAAAACAGAACTTAAAGTGATCAAATGATGACTGATTTCTTCAACCCTTTATGCCAAGAACAGAAAGTTATTTTTTGGAACAGGAGAACTTCTGTCTTCGTTTGTGCATTCATTCCTACTCTAGGAAGCCAAGCTAAATTATGCTCTCTGGATTCCAGCCATGTTGCTGATAATGCCACCACCCCACCACCCCAAAATGCTCTGTGACAGTTCCTGCAAACCACGAGCAAAGGTATTCAGGGTCCACGTAGCAACTCGGCTTGAATTTTACGCCCTAAGTACTTCCACTCCCCAGAGCGCCCCAACATTCCGACCCTCGATCGAAACGATGCTACTTCAGAAGTTAATCTTGGAAAGAGGCTTTATGATTTGTTCTCTGGTACTGGATGAGGTTAGCTCTAAACTCTGCGGCAAATGTCTACAGCAACTGTTAACGGATGCTATGGCAGAGTGACCTTTCAACACCGAACAGAGCACAGTTCGAGGGGCCCCGAACTGAACTCTTCTCTACGCCAAGCTATGGGGATTGGAGAGGGGTACACGCCGGGGTCCTAGTGGCACAGAAATATGTGGATCTGAAGGGAGCCTTATATCTGATCTCAGGTTCTGAGTCAACTAAATAATGATGGAAGAGGGGCAGAAAGCAGAACCCTCCTAGAACTAACCACCACTCTACTAGGTCTGAGCCACCAAGACCTCCCGAGAGCCTCTTGCTTCGGTCCACCCCAGAATTAACCAAAAACCTGTCACAGAACTTGGCAAGACGGTGGCCGGCAGACTTGACTTCAGTCTCTCCCAAGAGGACCTTGTCCTTCTGGTAATCTCTTTCTCTTTCCTCTGCCACAAAAATGCCGTAATGTTGACAGAAGTAGAAGACATCTGCTGTCTTGGCCGGTCCCACACCCAGTCCCTCTTTTGTGGGTCTCTCTGATCTGGAGAGGAAAGAACACCACCCACTCTGCTCACCACCACCACCAGGCCCAGGGTGGACGCAGCCAGATCCATCCAGCAGTTTTCCATGTCTGTGAGCTCAGTAACAGATTTCGGGGCACATGACCCGAACTGGCCAATATGAGTCAGCACCTGGACTCCCGCTGGGAAGTTCTGTTTTCGCTGTGGCTGGGAATCTGGAAGCCTGATGGTGTCATTCTGGGTCTGACTGGGGCCCGGCTTCAGGGTGGAGCCTGGCAGGGTGGAGCCAGACTTCATCTTAATGACATGGCCAGAACGCCTAGATCCAGATAAGCCTGAAGGCTGATCTTCTAGACTTCTCAGGTCGTGCGCCAATAAACGGACCCTTTGCTTAAGCTTCCTTCATCTGGTTTTCTAGACACGCAACAAACAAACTTGCACAACTTGGCTGGAACACTTCACCTACAAGAGCCTCGGAAATGTGCAGGCAATTGCTTCCCTTGACAATGGCACATGAAGTGACCAGAGAAACTGAAACCCAGAGAAGACAGTTGATCAGCAGAAACCATCTGCTAATGTCAGGCCTGAATAAAAGTGTGCCTGGGCAGGCCATGGGAAACAGAAGAGGACAAACACCACCCAAACAACCACAGGAATACGGCCCAGGCATTCAGAGTCAGATCAACCAAGGGTTCATCTGGCACACAGAGGAACTGGGTCCCATTCTCCCTGGCATCGCCTCTGGCTAGGTTGGGAGGATGGCAGCGTCTCAGAGTCTGCAGCGCACAAGTACCCCACAGAAGATGTCAGAGTCAGAACTCCGGGGCCAAGGAAGAACGAGAGCCTTCCCGCCAGTCCTTCAGAGACTCCCACCGTGCCTTTCAGCCCCAGAGTCGGCTGGCCTTGGACTGAACCCACCAGAACTGTGAGCCAGGTAAGCCTGTGCTCCTTTAGGTTGCGAGTCTTGGGATTGTGACTCCTCCATGGAAAAGACTGAATCAGAATGGGGCCTGTGTTTCTCTAGGATACAGAGGCTCAACCTAACTCTTCCTTGCTCCAAAGCTGAAAGACCAGGCCTTGATCTAAACTGTGCACCTGAAAGCACCTCGGCACATTCTCTGCCACACCCCTGCATGCTCTCCAGCACCTGTGTCCCCCCTTGAACCCTCAGTCAGGTTGTATTGCTGAGAAATGCTGTTCAGCCAGATGACTGGGCCAACAAGACATAGACTAACTTTTCTCACAACTCTTTGTCAGCTAGAAGTGCTGATGAGAAGTACATGGAACAACATTCCTGCATGTTCTTATGTCATCGAGACTAAAGGCTCAGCCCAGAGGTTTCTAGCAGCTAACAAGATGCAGAGAGTATAAACTAACTTCACCGGAAGACCACGTCACATTTATGGGCGTGCATGCACGTGCATTAGAGTTTAGGTCTGAAATGCCCCCCGAACCTCACATGTTTGGAAGGTAACTGGATCAGGGGGCACCAAATCCACTGATGAGTCCATGGCTGAATGGCTGCTGGGAGGTGGGGCCTGCTTGGAGGCGGTCACTGGGGACATGACCTAGAAGTGTGCTCGTGTCCCGCTCATCTCTCTGCTTCCTGGCTGCCATGGCGGTGCAGCTGCCTCATCCATGCCCACCCACAATGCATTTCTGCCTTGGAGCCAGCTGACCTTGGACTGAACCCACGGGAACTGTGAGCAAGATAGACCTGTGCTCCATTACTTTGTGGGTGTTGGGTATTGTGTCTCTGTGATGGGAAAGCAGCTATAACAATATATGGCCTCATGTTTTGGCCAGCAAAGATCTTGGCCTCAGTAAGGACTTCCTGTGGTTTTAGAGTATTAGATCAATGTTATCAGATACATTAATCGTGTCCTCTGATAGACAATGCCACTGTCAAATCGCTGAATAAAAAATACTTACAGATCCTACTAATTCCATCAACAAAGCTACTTTTGATGCGTCCTTTTGCCATTCTCTACAATTCTAATCTTTAGGAAAGGCAACGAATTGCCACAGGACCTAGATTCCTTCATTTCCATTTCTTAAATGTTATAAATGGACAAAAATATTGTGGGTTAGTTTAAGAGTGTGATTACTATACTTGGTATTTTTTTTTAAACCAAAAAAGTACTACTAAATGTCAACCCTTCTATATGAAAGTGTGACCTACAGATATATAAAGTATAATTCAAGATTGCCTAGTTGTGTCAGATAGTCACATATCTTTCATCAAGTTCTGATTAAGATTCCATAAATCATACTTAATACGATCATAATATTCACATATTGTGTCCTGATTTTCTTTTCCTTACTGCTCATTCCATGTTGGGCCATTTCCCTGCGTCTAACTCACACCACGGCTAAACCAGCATAGGGAACCAAGGAAGTGACGTCACTGAAGTAGATGTAGACACAAGACGAGATCTTGGCAGGACTGGAGGGAGATTCTAGAACGTTCCTCCTACTTCAGTCCATATTCTATAGGGTCCTACATCCAAATGGTGTCAGTGCTCTCCCATACTGTGCTCTCCACTTTATGGACTGCATCAAAAGTGGGGTTTATGGATTTTGAATGCAGACACAGCCAAATATATGGGTTAGGAACCCCAGTCCTATCTGGATCTCAATTAAATGACTCCTACTTTTTTTTTTAAGTGGAGGAAACCCAAATCATTTGTTGGGAGAGAAAAGGCTACATTTTTAACAGCTTTACTATCAAGTTTGAACATCCTTTTTTTTTTCTCTTGAGATTCTCCACCATCTCCTGTGATTCCCCCACCAAGGATCAAGTATGTCTCTCCCACTGTCTGTACACATGGCATTAACGTACCTTTCTCTTTTTTTTTCATTTTTTGAATACTGTCCATACTCATACTGTAAAAAGATGAATGGGCCTTAGACACTCATTTTTGGGGAATCAAGTTTTTGTTGTTTTTGATAGTTTTGATGATGAGGAAGAGAAATTTTAGGGTCTCACTTGGGAGTGAGGCTTCAAGTAAGCATACTCGAGGCTGTAACACCAAAGACCTTGTTCAGAACAACATACATACACAGCACCCTCTCTGGAAAGGGTTCATCACCGACTCCCCACTCAGCAGACCATGAAACAGTAAAATCCTTCAAGTCACAGCCGACACCCCAGGGGCGAGCACCAAACTTCGGCATCATTTAGTCTGGGCTACGCAGCTCCCCTCAGCCTAGGCCTCACCAAACCCTAAAATCCGGTCCTATGGCCACTGCCATCAGCGGACCACAAAGCAGAGCCCTGGAGAGGTTAAGTCATTTCGGTCACTCTGTGAGAGGCTCCAGTCTACAAGGCCTGTGCGCTGCCCTGCAATATGGAAAGAACCGAGCACACACGTGCTGGGCAAAGCTCAGGTGACCTTCTTACCCTGGACGGATTCTATGACGATCCTGTAGGCTGTGGCATGGCGTTGCACTTGCCACCGGGCGCACAAGCTGGTCATTTCTACCTGGTGTGCTTGGAGCTCGGTCACACCCAAGAACACTGTAAGGAGAGAGACATACTGTGTCATGCCACAGACGATGCCGAGACGTCTCTATGCCTGAAAATTATTTATGGTAGCATTACCATTCAAATCGCTACACTCGGAGGTGGGAAACCTATCGACTCATGATAAGTTGGTGCACAGAAGATAACTTTGGATGGTGAGAAAATAATTTGCAAAACGTTATGTATGGGTTTTTAAGTGGAAAGGGAAACATATATATGTTCACAGGAAAAAGACAGGATGCAGTGGATGGGGAAGCACTGAGTGGTTTTTATCTTCCCCTTCATTTTTCTTTCTATACATAGTCAATTATGAACAGATACTGTTTTTATAATGAAAATGGTTACAGTACATCTTTGTCAACCAATGAAATACATGAAGTAAAGAGGATGATGTAGGGCCAGGGATTTAGCTTAGCGGTTCAGTGGCCTACCTTGCAAGCACAAGGACCCAAGTGCAATCCATGGTACCAAAAAAAAAAAATTCACAAGGGCTGCCCTTCAAAATTTAACTAAGACTATGTGGTATTCATCCTTCTATGCCTCACTTCTTCCATTTACTCTAAGGCCTTCCAGGATCACCTGAATTACCACAAGGGATAGCATGTCGTCCTTCACGGCTGCATAGTATTCCACTGTGATCTCATTCATCTGGGATTCTAACAAAGTCGACCTTGCAGAAGTGGGGAGTAGAAGGGTGGGTACCAGGGCCTGGAGACACTGGGCAGTGACGGGGAGAGGTTAGCCAATGGCCCTCAGTGAGAGTGAGCTAGAAGGAACCATTTCCAGCGTTTGATTGCACAGGGCGGGGGCAGCTGTAGTTAATGACAACACATTGTCAGATGAGAGGGCTCTGAACGTGATCGGCACAAGGAAAGGACGAGTATCTAAGTGAAAGATGCTAATTACCCAGATCTGGCCATTTCACAGTGTGTGCAAGTGTGGAAGCAGCACACTGCACCCCATAAATCTCTGAAGTGATTTAGAAAAACTAAGCAACATATGATTAAATATTTCTGAAAGTGTTAAAATGATAGAATTTGCACATATAACACACATTCTCCAAAAATACATAGATCCCTATTAGTCTTAGAAAACTGATATGTGAAAATGATTATTTTGTGAACCAATAAAAATATCGCTCCTCCAGGACACAGGAGAGAAATCGCTTGGTGTTTCTCCTTTAGATCCAAACAGGAAAAAGCAGAAAATTAGTCTTTATCCTCCCTAGTGATCCCTGGTTCCCATTCATATAATTTTCTTACTTCTTTTTTAGCTAACTCATAAAATAAAATTATCTTTTAATTATTCTTTTGCAAGATGGCAAAACACTCGTATTACTCATAATTTATATCTTTATATTATTCCTTTCCATTAGAGTAGAAAGGGGAGACTTTTTTCCAACAGCCCATTAAATTAGATGCACAACCACGGGAAATTCATAATGATTTCTATAACTAAACTAAAATTTTTCAAAAACATATTAAATTGAGTTCTTTTCATTATGTGAGGTTATTTTGCCTAGGAGAAAGAGAGCCGATGAACAACGAGCTCATTTAAATTTTACTCTAAGGACGTGAGTATAAAACAATTGAAGACTTTCAGTCTTTTACAGTAGGTGTGGAACCCTCACCATGTTAGGGGAGGAAAAAGAAGAAAGAGGGAGGCAGGGAAAGGATAGAGAGATGAAGCGAACAAGTGGAGATTCTGGCAGGGAAAACATCAGGAGACAGAAGAAGCGACACGGAGGAGGCACCGCGCAAAGGAAGACAAATCAAACTTGAGCAGGAGCGAGGACAGAAAGGTGGAGACCGGGGTGCGGGCCTGCAGTGGCCCAAGGAGAAGCCCAACAGGGCACTCCAGCACCAAGCACGAGCTCAGACCCGGGCCAGAGGCTCCGCAGGTCTGCAGATGCACAGAGCATTTCTTCTGAGAAGCACAGTATCCGGTATCCGCCTTTGACCTCAAAAGACTCCGCAAGAGACAATTCAGGAAGACGCCTTTGTAAAAGGACTGGGCTTCTGTGGAACCCGGGGTGACTCGGGGTCCGGCTCAGCAGAGGCCCTGTTCTTGCCCTGCTCACCTTGCTCCTGTTCGTCAGATCCGTGACTGGACTGGGGGTGGGGCAGGGCGTGTGCCAAGGCCGTGAAGCTCAGTTGTCACAAGAGCGACAGTGAGCACACCCGCAAACAAGCCTAAGGTGGTCACCGTCTTCCTTCCAGGGCAGAGGAAGGCTGGCCAACCAGGAGCGTAGGGCTTATTCTCCTGATTGTGCCCTGGCCATCTTCCTCCTGGCAGCACTCAGGGTTGTTTCAAGGAGCACACGGCCGAGCCATTTTTATTTTGGTCATTCGTGTGTTATCTTGATTGTGTGATAAAAATACTGATTTTCTCTTTAGGGTAATTATATGGGACCTCAAAAGTATTTAGATTTAATGTGTGCCTGCTTTTTCTTTTCCTCCACGTTGCTCCTTCTGGACGGTGTTTGGTGGAAAGTCCATTTAAAGAAGTACATTAAACAGATGGTGTGGGTGTGTAGCAAACTTCAGGAATAAGGGACAATCACACTGGGGTTTGGAAACTGTCACATCACTTCCCGGGTGTCTGAAAGCTGTGTGCCAATGAGGCACCCCAGATGTGCCCGGACAGCGAGAAGCCCTGTGAAAGGGTAGAGAAACGAGTGCTGAGAGTGGTATGGTGCGCACTTCCACAGATGATCCATGAGTGTGAGTGTGTGTGTGTGTGTGTGTGTGTGTGCGCGCGCACGCACGCGCACACGTAGGGAACAATGGCTTTAAAAAGGCAAATTTCTCCTTGGCCCAGCATGGACTGGCACTGACTGTCAGGCTACCAGCTGTTTGCAAAATTTCACCTAATTTGAAAACCACCAAGCAGGACTTTCCAGGAGGAAATTCTGTCTGTGGTCATCAGGCCTATTGGAAAGTCAGGTGCTGACATGTAGCCTGCCAACTAGGACTCTGAAGTCCCCGAGGAAAGAGCACACCTTTCTTTCCACGAAACACCATCCAGAAGAAAGAAATGCCAGGCAGCACCGCAGCAGCCCTGAGTTCCAAGTCCCAGGGCCATGCGTGGGCTGAGCAGGGCTTCCGGCTTACGCGTTTTCACCAGGCCGGTCAGGGCGTCGCTGAAGCCTTCGGCTTGGGAGGCGAAGATCTTCACACTGTAGTCCATCCCGCTGAGGAGGTTGGTGATGAGGACGGTGCGAATGTCTGCTCCCACGAACGTTTCCAGAGTTGGGCCAGGAACTAAAGGAGAAAGGGCACGTGTCTCAGGTACAGCCGAACACGGGGAATGGGGCATTGTGGAGTAAACTGTAGTCGGTCAACCGCTTTTCAGTCCCAGCATTACCCAGTGGGCAAGTCCAGCCGAGGTTTGGACCTGGTCCCGTCACCTCTCCCGCCCAAGACCGCCGTGCAGGAGGCTGATTGTAGGGACCCAGTGCTTTCCTGCAGTGTGGTCTTTCCCCATTATTCAGAGAAGCTGGCCTGGCTCACAGCCCACCATCCTCCTCACTGTGAGGGACTTGCCCGTGAGGGACATTCAAGGTGCTGAAAGGAGTCATGCTCGATCCCCTTCGCATGCACGCGCGCGCACTCTCACACACACACACACAACACACTCACACACACACACTCACACACACGTGTGTGTGCGTGCACACACACACTCACGCGCACTCACTCACACACACGCGTGCGCGCACGCGCGCACGCACACACACACACAACCATGCCCCTGGAAGTGTGCAAGCGGCAGGAGCAGCACATTCTTTCCTGGACAGCCAACCGGGCCACGGGGGAACAGCAGGATGGCTGACACTGTAGTTCTACCTGCTCCTGGGGTTTTGAATGCTAATAGATGAGGCTTTTATTCCAAAGCTCCTGCACATTGGGCATTTACCTCTTTGGCTCTGTTTCAATTCTGTTTCCAGTCAGGTCTTCGACTGAGTTTTAAAAACATCCCTCTCTAAGTCCCACACAAAGGGACTGATCTGCAGCCTCTTTCCGTGTGTACTCATTCTCCCAGAGCCGTGAGTTAGTGCCAGGCTCCTCCTGTGCCTCTCTCCCCGCCTGAAGCCCGCTTCCACTGATGTGGCCTGCTCTGTCTGTCCGCGCTGTCTTCCCGTGCCCTGAACACAAGACCACTGACCACGAACTGTTCTACCTCGGACCTATGCCAAGATTTCTCACTCTCAACACAACTGTCATTCGGAACTGGATGACGCTGTACTACAGGACAGGGAAAGATAGGAAGTTGTACGATGTCCAGCAGTATCCGCTAGCTACCAACAGCAAGTCTTGGCTCTCCGAGGCCGTAACAACCAAGCTTCTCCCCGGAGGGCTAAGTGCCCCAGGTGAGAGCCATCACCGGAAAGCTACTCAGAATTCCTAATCACACCGGTAAAGCGATCCAGAGAACAAACCGGGCAGGGATGTCTGGTGAAGTGATGCGTACTTCAGGCCTAAAGAGAGAGAAATTGACGCTGGACGGGTCCCCATGGGCTGCCCTGGCAGTGTGTCCAGAGCCTTTTCGCTACCTGATCATCACAGTTCCTGCAGATGTTTGACCGGAGAAACTGCGGCTGGGGTATTTGTTGTCTGAGCCTATAGACCTCAGCACCTGGTTAATCGACACAACAGAAAGGCTGAAAACCGAGATGGGGCAGGAGCAACATCTCGGATGACAGCTTCAGACTGATGTCGCTTTGGGAGGGCAGAAAGCATTTTTTGAAAGAATTTTTTGAAATTTTTCCTGCCAAATTAGGAAAGATGCCTGGAGAAACACTTTCTGCTGAGTAACCAGGGTTCCGCAGGCCCAGGTCTAGAACCTATGTAACACCCATCTCCGGCTCCTGCTTCAGCTCCGTAGAAGGTGAAGGCGGCACCGGGGTGGGTGTGGAGTGCAGCACCCGAGCCCGGGCACCACCAGGCCCAACTGGGTTTCCCTCACCCTTCCAGGCACACTGACCTCGGACAGGAGAGGAAGGTGGCTACGAGGTGGCACAGAAGCATTTTGCTACTGCTCCAAAGTGACAAGACTGAGGAGTGGGGGAAGGGTTTTTTCCCAAGGAATCTAAGGAAATCCTGAAATTAAGAGATTCCAAATGTCTACGACTTACACAGCAGCTGAGCCACAGGACTCGCTACTCCTGTGGAGTCCAGGTCACCTCGGGCTGTCCCTGTCTGGGGTGTGGTCAGGCCCCAGAGGCCGAGCAGACACCAGGTTCTGTTCACCCGGAGTGAGCCGCCTTTCTCCGTGAGGTGACACTGCCACCCTCCCGATAACCTCTCCCTGCCCTAACGCTGACTCTACCAAACAGGTAGGAAGCTCTTGTTACGTCTTTGAAAAGGTAACACCAAACACTGACAAAACAATCAGAACAATTTATCGTCAAAGGCACGGCAGACCTGAGGGCTACGTACCACCAACAGGTCTGTAGACGATTCTGTAGCCCTTTATGGGGCCGGGCGGGGGGTCCCACGTGATGCGAAGCCGGTTGTACCACTCTTCCGAGACCCGTAAGTTTTGGGGACCAGAGGGTGGCGCTGCGCAGGAAAGAAAAGACAAACTAAGGACTCCTGGGAGCTTCCTTCTCTATGGCCTACACAACTGTCAACGGAGTTTACGACATCTTCTCTCTCACGGGGTTAAAAAGAAGTGAAAGTGTACCAAGGCCCACAGTGAGAAACCTTTTGTCTGCTTTTTAAAAGATTAAATACATGGAAAATCATTCTCGTGGTGAAGCAGTTTTGCCTAAATCCAGAAGTTCATTCAAGACCATGTTGGTTTAAGTAAAACAATTGAATCAAATAGTGCTGATTACAAACTTCTGTCCATACGAAGTCTGTTCCACATCATCAAAGAACAGGTGTCCCACAGACAGAGGGTGCCGCTCACACGGTGATGGCGATGATTCTTGGAGCTAAAGTCTCATGGGTTTTCACTTTTTATCTTTGCATGGTCCAAATATATTGTTTGAAACTTTGTATTATTCTTCATCTAATTTTTTATAAAATCATAAAATTACAAGGAGGTCCTTTGTAAACTATTATGCATGCTGACTGATACTGTTACAGTAGACCCTTGACTTACAAACTCAATTCATTTCTGAGGGCTGCTTGTAACTCAAGTTGGTCAGTGCAGGCTCAGGCTCCTCTCCACAGCCTTCAAAGTCTCTCTCCTGCACACAGGCGGATCTCAGTGTCCTTAGAGAGACACCGGCCCAGGACTTCTCAGTGAGCCCCACACAGGACAGGATGCTATAATGCTCCTTCCAGAACTCTTTTTTTTGTACCAGGGATTGAACTTAGGTCCTTGCACTTACAAGGCAGCAGCAGAACCACTGAACTAAATCTCTGCCCCATCCCTCCAGAACTCTTTAAGGGTTAAATCTATGTTTGAGGCCATCCGGAAGCTGGCATTTGGGTCATAACCCAAAACTTTGATTGTAAGTTCAAACAGGCATTCCAGTTATAACACAAGTTGTTTGTATGTCAGGCCTGTGGTAACTCGAGGGCCCACTGTATCATTATTTTTTTTGACAGAATCACTTGTGCTGGCCACTGTAAAGATAAGCAGACATCCGCTGCCACTGAGATAATTTTGCTGAATGGAGAGCGTTGTATGCAATGGCACTTTGGTAATAAGATATAAAGTGCGCTTCTACAGAAACAGTCTTTGTGTTAGGTAGATACTGATTCACTTGACTTCTTCAGCTGTTGTCTGTAGCTTTCAAGAAGTTTACGCAGCAGCAAAATACTAAAATGTGGTCAAAAGGCCAGCACAATGGCACCTCGACAGCTAGGACGTATCCAGGGCCTACACTGACCGGGATCAAATCCAGATGCCAAGGTCTCAGCAGAGACTTCGATGGCTCTCCTCTCCCCTTTCCACAAGGAGCCCAGACAATCAATGGAGCCATCTGAGGGCTCACAAGAGTCCAGGTGCTCCTGACACCTATGCAGGCCCAGCAGGAAATCTGGGAGGAGGACACACGGCAGGGACAGGGAAGGGACGGACCCCAGCACTGCTCCGTGAGAAGACAGGACCTCTCCGTGGGGCGCAGAACCCATGCCCCGGTGCCAGGGTTCTGAGTCCACCTCTGACACCGTTCTGCCCCTGAGCCCATGTAACTGTTGGCGATGATTACGATGAATCACAGACAGGTGCGGTTACTTGGACCCTTCCTCCATGGAGAGGTGGAAGTCGTGACTTTCTGTTTGGATCTGGGTGGGTTCTGTGGCCGCCTTGACCCGTGGATGACAGCAGAAGCCACAGGACTCTTCAGGCCCCATCCTGGGCTGTCCTGGCAGCTTCTGTTTTCTGCTTCCTGGACACCTTGCTCTCAGAGTCCTGAGTCACGGGGAAGAACTACAGTCACCTGATTGGAAAAAGTCCACGGAGAGGCTGTGTGGCTCAGGGAGACAGACTCGGCTGAGGCCAGCAGTCGCCACTCCAGGACACGCAGGTGGATGAGGCTTAGACCCTCAGACCAACTCAGCATCCAGCGAACAGCACCGGGCCATGCTAATCAGTACGTGGGACAACACTTCTCAGCAAGCACCAGCCGATTCCTGCCCACGCATTTGTGAGACACCGTGAAAGGGCCACAGTCGAACGCTGTTAAGTTTTTAAATGAGCTAATGCTCATGCAGGTAACCACAAGGGGAATGGAGACGCTTGCTTTTCAGGGACAGGACACAGACAGTGAACAGGAGCATGCCAGACTGCAGAGTGCCCAGGCACGACTGAACACAGCCGGACATCAGGCCGACACCTCAGGGGTGAGCGGCAGCAGGATCATCTGGGAAGGCGGAGGCAGGAGGCGCACAGGCGGCAGGCGGCAGGAAAGGAGTCTGCGGAGCCAGGCGGGGAGGTGCTTGGGCCAGCGAGTCCAGGGAGGCGAGGGGAGAGACAGGAGGAGGGACTGAGAGGGACAGAAGTGAGCACAGACCAGCGAAGCCCCGGGACTCGTGGTGAGTCCGACGCTGGTGGAGAAAGAGCAGCTCTTCCTCGAGTCTCAGCTTCTGCAGAGGACTCTGAAGCCCAGGGCAGAGGAGCGAGTCACCCAAGCCACAGGGCACGTCCGTGTGCCAGGGACCAGGTGCGGGTTTGTTTCCGGACCTCTCGCCCGCTGCCCCACACCGGGCCGAGGGCTGTGCTCACCGGTTCTCCCAGGGGCGGAGACGCTGACACCTTCTCCGTCCGAGTAGATGGGTGTCACGGTGACTTTGTATTCTGTAGCTGCGAGAAGGGGCTTCAGCAGAACGCTGTTCTGGCTTCCAGGCACCATAACCTGTGTGAAAAACCAAGGGCCGAGGGCCGGTAAGATTCCCGTTCCCACTGACCCACGGCCCCAGCACAGCTGTGGACATTTTTACATCAGAAGCCAGGAGACCTGCTCGGCAGTGGTCAGGAAAGAGCGGGCACACGCACAAGAGCGTCTGTCCCCCGCGTCCTCCTCACACTGGCCCTTGGGCACCATCACTCATCGTCAGCCACAGGTGCTCAGGGGTTGGGGGTGGCGTCCTGTGCCCCAGCCTGCTGCCTGGCAGCAAACGCAGCCTCCCCAGCTTCCTCCCGCAGGATAACTTGGCTCCAGCCCTCCATTCCTTCAATTAGCAGGGCTGGCTGTTGGCCGAGAGCCACAGACCGCATACCGGGGCCAAGCATTCCGAGCCGAAGTGGACTCACCAGCAACACTCACACAGTGCTGCTAGTTTGTTTTTAAATTTCTGAAAAGATTGTCTTCTTCAGTCTGGGAGCACCATCCTTCTGTCTCTAAAGGCTGCCAAAAAAAAAAAGACTCCTGGCGGAGAGGTGGGCTCACTGCCCAGGTGTCAGCAAAGTGCCATGTGGCACGGGTGCCCACCGGGTGTCCCAAGGGACAGTGAGGACCCGAGGAGCCACGTGTCCCCAGTGCTGAAGCTGCCTGGCTCCAAAGCCAGCTGCCCGCACCCCCGGACCACGTGGAGACCCGAATCGTGGCTGCAGTACGAGACCCGGCGGAGTTGGGAGTCACAGGGCTGGGCAGCTGGAGGAGCTTTCCGTTCAAGGGCTGGGTGAAATGCCAGCGGCCTGAGGGTGGTGCTGCTGCTTCTGGATGCCGCGAGGGGCCCAGAAATCAGGGAGAAAGTCCTAGAAAGCCTGCAGTTGAACCCCAAGCAGCTGTTGCTACGATATTGCTAAGCTCTCAAAAAGAATGTTTTTAATGTGAATAAAGGAGGTCTGAGCTGGGTGATTTTTATTAGACTCACAGAAGTGGCACTGCGAGGCCCAGAGCGGTGTGGGTGTGCGCACAGGGTCCCGGGAGGGAGCTCTGACACTAAAGCGTCCCCTGGCATCGAGGCCGCGTAGGGCCCGGCTGCCCTGGGGCCCGCCTGCTGTCAGCGCGGCTTCCTCCCGGGTGCTCCGCTGACGCACAGCCTTCCGGGGCCAGGGCCCCGCGGTCTGTCTAGCCTACATCGCAAACGAGCTCCTCTCCTACTGAGGAGCACAGGCCCGTGGGGTCCTGGCAGCAGGGTGACCGCTTTAGGGGACTCGTTCAGGTCGCCAGGAGCAGCTGCTGTGCTCCACAATACTGGCCCTGGCTTATCTATCAGCCGTGGGAGGTGCGGCTCTAAGTCTCCGAACTCAGCCACTCCCGTCATTTTCATCCCAACCTCTTGAGGTACGTGGCGCCATCACACTCACTTTACAGATGGGGAAGCTGAGGCCTGCACGGCTCGGTAAAGGAGCCGCACCGTATGCCCAGGAATCTGGTCCAGGCCTTGCCTCTACCTCTCACCCTCCATTCCGTGTGAATGACTTGCACGAACGTGAAGCTCATCCCATGAGTAAAGTGTGCAGAGCCCTCCCTGCCTAGCTGTGCGGTCGCAGCAGATCCATAGAAGATGCTCATGGTTAGCTGGGATGGAAGCCCAGTTTAATGTTCCCGGAAACGACCCCGGGTCCGGCTCTGTTGTTACCCAGAGGTGGTCAGAGCAGCCTGGCCACTGCAAGCTGGTCCCTACGGAGAAGCGTCCCCGAGTTCCCTTCTCAGGGCATTCTGTTTCCAGACGACGGCTTTCATCCTGCCTGTGGTGCATGACAAGATGGGGTGCGGTGGGGTTTTAACTCCATCACGCAGGCCAATGTTTGTACAAAATACAGCAAAAGCAAATCACCAGAGAAGTGGCCAAGTCCTTCGCGGTTTCAGTGATGTCGCACAGTGACTACTATTTCTAAAGCTTAATTTTTTTTCTCCTGCTAAAGCTTAATCTTAATATCTGAACTGATCATGGAGGAGCCTGGGCCTCCCACGGAGCAACCTACTCTGGAAAACTCCCTGCAACTCAAACTTTCAGTTGTGGTAGAGATTTTGGCACCGAGACTAGAGATCTGGACTTCCAGCCAGTGTTTTACCAATGAACAAGAGCCACACTGCTCTGCCGGCAAAATCAGGGCAGCAGCCCTGTCACCCCAGCACGTTCCGAACAAAGCAGTAGCAAGTCCGTCTTTATCAAGTATTGAGTGGGCAGTTTTAGTTACAAGCGTTCAGAAAGCAGTCCTTGGAAATACTCAGTTGATTTGACTGCACCTAGAACACAGATATTTCATGAAACTCAGCCGATGAAGTAAATGCCCTTGCCCGTTCCGTTTGATTCACAAAAGTCAGCCCATTCACTGTCCTTGACGTTACTACCTCACATGAAGACATCGGCTCTCGCGGTTAAGGAGAGTTTGGGAGGATGGTGCGGCGTCCCTCTTTCCAGGGACGTCTCCTTTCTTGCTGTTACAATACTTTATCGGTCTTTCCCTGCCATGAATCATTATCTTAAAATATAATGTGATAGCTGTTCAACTTCAAGACTTGCGACTTCAGCATAAGTTCACAGCCGATGGTCCGACCTTCATTTCTTAATCCTAACTCAGCAGCGATTCACTTTCTATCTTTCTCCAACAGGACCAATCCAGCACATTTGTACAGCAGTAATGCTTGATAAAACATAAATTCCCAATTAATCCGCAGATAAGTCCCCATAAACTAAGTGCACACAAATTGTGCACAAAAATCCAGTTTAATTGGCATTCACTAAAGGAGCTGAATATTTAAAGAATTCTACAGTAGTTGTTTTTTTTATACAGCTGAAACAAAAACAAACACTTCCTCACAGCAAGTTATCACCATGAGATTTATCAGTATCTTTCATTTTTATTAAAGTTTTCTTTAACTGGGGCAAACTAAGTCTTTTTGCTTTTTCCCCTTCATCTAGGTGTTCGAGTGTTTCAAAAACAAGCAGTTCCTAATGAAACTGCCAAAGCAAAAATTATCTAGAAGCAACCCAAAGTAAATATTATTATAATTTTACCTTGCATAGCCCACAAGTGCATGTGTGAGATTAAACTGATACTCTTTCCAAATTGGCAGGAATAATTCGCTAAGAAGCTTAATGCGTTTCTTGGAATAAGTAAAAAAAAAAAAAACAGAAAGCAAATAAGCCTTTCACACTGGGAAGTTTCTATGAGTCTCACTTTCGGGAGCTAAATTACCACAGGAGGACAGTGATAGCAAAAATAAAACACCCGGATTAATTCAGTGGTATGCGTATACATATGCACTGTGCTCTTATTTTTGAATCTGGGAGTCGTGAACTCTCTGAAATGTACGGTCAAAGTGAACCTGAGGTTGGGCCTCTGCCGTTGAAACGAGCGTTCCTGGACGAGTGCAGGGACCTCTGGGCGCCTCGGCGGGCTTGACCCTTGTTTCCACCACCGCCTTGCCCTGTTGCCCTCCCTCCGTCAGCTGGCAGTGACGAGCTTTTGCAATGCCACCTCTGCTCACACAATTGTTTATCTACGCACATCATTTCTTCCATCACAGGCTTTGTAAGTAAGAAAGAGACAGAAAGCGTGATGCTGTTCTTGAACAATGATGAATTTTGAAGATTCCTTTCCTAGGGTACTGAAAGTAATGCAGCAGGGAACAATGGATGTAACTAATGAGCTACATAAGACAGACTTCACGACGGAAAAGACGAATTTCTCCCAACTGAAGAGTGGGGCACATATGTGGGGGACGGTTTCGGGTTCTAGACTGAAGGGGTGATGTGGGATACAGTGAAGGACCCGAGAGAAGACAGGGATTGGACAGTACCAGGCTTCCCATATGGAAAAATATGCCGTGGGGACTGCATGCCCTGCAAATGTGTTCTAATCAAAATAAATAAATGTAAATGTAAACAAGCTAAAGAAAACTCAGCACACAGAAGTCTAAATGTCCAAGGAGAGACATCCGTGATGGGGAACAAATGAGAAATGGCTCTAAATGAGTCCCAGGAGTGGAAACTGTAGCTCTGTTAAAAGACAGCAATGTGTCAGGAACACTTCACCCAATAAAGAAGATCTGTTGTGTGTTATTGGCTTGAAAAGCTTTCCTCAGACTCCCCAGAGCGATGGAGTTACCACCTAAAGCTCTCTCCGCGGATCTGCACACGGATGCCTCCAACACCACGGCCCTCCCAGGGCCCAGCGGGATGCTCTAACAGGAAGTCAAGGCGGCCGCAGTAACGCCAGGAACGGGGCTTTCCCAGCCTGAAGCAAGCCCAGTGGGGCAAATGCTGGAAACAGGAAGGCCGAAGAGGGACAGGCAGTGAGGCTCAGATTAGGGAGAAGCGTTAGTTGCGGGAGGAGGCGGTCGGCCTGAGCGAAGACAGCCTCGTTAGTGGTGTTAGGGGAGCCAGTGGCTGCTAGGCAGACCGCTCCTACCACTTCCTCTGCAGGGTCCCCTTGAGCTGTCACGTAGGTCACCCTAAACCGCTCCACGCTGCTGTTGGAAATGTCCCACGACACCCGCAGGCTGGAGGGAGTTTCATCATCTACAACCAAGTTTCTGATTCCCGTCTGGAAAACTGGAATAAACACAACAAAGGCGGAAAGAGCGTTGAGCTCATGACATTGCACACAAACTGGGAGGGTCACTTAGAGCCGTTCCAGGATGCAGAAGTGCACAGAGCGAGGGCAGGTCGTCGGGGGTCAAGATGCCGACCAGGAGCAAACATGGGCTCCAGGGCGCTGACAGGACAAGGCCACAGCCCGCTCCACACCGTCAGCCCTGAGCCTTCGCTGTGAGCCCAAGGGGAGCCGGGCAGGGGAACCCCACACCGCCACTCTGCTGGAGAAGTGCCACCAGCATCCCCCCACACCCTTAACCTCCTCACTGCAGCACAACGTTCATCCTCTCAGCCCACAGGGGCCAACTGGTCTCTGACATTTGCCCCAACTCCCCTCACACGTGCTGACACATCCCTTCCTCTCAACTGCTCCCTCAGGCGTCCCGTTTTTCTTCTTTCATCCAGTCCATCTCTCACCATCTCCACCACATCTCCTTTCTCTTCGTTCATTCATGGATTCCCTCAGAAAGCATTCACTGAACTCTCCCTGTACGTCAATGTCAGGTCTTGAAGACACAGTGATTAGTTCTTGACAAAAACAGCAGAAGCATCACAGAGGAGGTAGGATACTGACATTTACCTGGCGGTGGGAATAGAGGGCAAGGAGTTCTAGATGGGAGGAGCAAAAGGAGGAGGAATGGGAAATACAGTTGAGGCAGGAAGAGAAGTAGAAACTCTCTGGAAGGATCTTGATGTTACAATAGGGTCGAGGGCTCGGTAAAGATTAACTGAAGAGAGAATGAATGGGAAACTCAGAGCCACTGAGGTGGTTCAGACAGGGAAATAAAAGATATTACCCAACTTCTGTGTCACAAGTTGACTCTGCAGCTGGTTCAGAGGTGTGTTGCAGTGGCAGAGAGAGCTCAGCTGAGAGAGGAAAGAGCCAAAGTTGTTCCCCACAGAAATATCTGCACAGAAACCATGATGTGAACAGCAGAAGTCACTGAGATCAGAGAAGGGCAAAGAGCCCTGTGGAGGATGCTACATTATCATGCTGAGAGAAGCAAGTGGGAATCCAACACAGAGACGGCCCGGTACACAGTGTGAGGGGTGGATGAAGCAGTGCTGCCCGCAGAGGTAGAGAAGGCATCAGAGCGCTACGGGGCAGTAAAATGTGACCAGTCTGCCCAGGGGAAGAGGGAGGTGCAGCTCCTCTCTAGTTAGTAACATAAAATAAATAAAACTAGAAGAATACAGCTTCTGTCTAAATCAAATAGAAGTAAATGGGCCCCTGTGAGTCCTCACCTGATGTTACGGGTGTGGTTGGTACCACGGTTGTGGCTGGTTCTGTCCAAAAACTGTCAACTAAGAACAAAACAAAAATATTCAGTGAATACTTTGAAATTCTGTAAAAATAATGGCCTCATACGTTTTTATAAGTCATTTCATAGCCTATGAAAAACATATATCGTCTTACTTTTGGGAAAAAGTAAGGCAGACATATCTGTTCTAAGGTAAGAAAACGGAAACCAAAATAAGTCCATTTCTCATCATAGATACGAGACTTCACATAAACATTTGAATTCCATCTACCAAGTTAAGTAGCCTTCCAACTATCTAAAAACAGGGGCATAGACATAATTAAAGTAAATTAAATGGTGTGCAGAGCGAGTTCTGAACGGGCTGCCAATCAAGACCACCAAGGCTGCGACGTGCCCAGGCAAGAGGCATGTGAGGCGTGTGCGCAGGTGCAGGCCAAGCCACACCCACAAAGTGCTTCCGCCCTACAGGCCCCGCCCACAGGGCCCGCGAGAGTCACAGCTCCCCAGGGACGGGCCAGGCCCCTGCCTCAATTTTGGACAGTTCAGAAGGGCGAGCCTGAATGTGGATCGACCAAGAGGTCCCGCTGGGAGCTCAGTTCAGCTTCTCCTGGCCCCGTGCCGCTGTCCTCGGTGCCTTACGTAATTGTCTCCCAGCAGACCTTGCGGGTGCAATTTTCTGTCTCCGAATCTGGTTCCAGGGAACCCAATCTAAGAGATTTAATATGTGCTTAATACCTCATATTTTTCTTAAATGAATGCCTAAGTCAATCAGTGAGTGCATTTTATGCAAAATTCTTGGAAACAAGATCAACTTGGAAAATTCCAGTTCTTGAACATTTCGGCCCTAGATTTCTTTGTCTGGCAGCTTATTCATCTATAAATTACTCCGTCCATCCATCCACCTATCCATTTATCCACAAAGGGTGCCAAATACTGACAGTTTGATAAAGAGTAGGAGGGGTGTGGTTCCCCCTCCCTGGTGACAGGAGTCTAGACCGCTAAGGCACTTTGCCTGCTGGTTTCAGGGCAGGTAGAGACACCTCAGGAGAACCGGAAGCCTCCCAGCAGGTGGACAGCGACCCAGGGAGGAAAAAACCACATCAGCGTGGTGTGGGAGCTGCTGGAGTCCGCGCTGGCCAGGGACTCACGTGTGGTCCCCACGGCTGTCACCACCTCGCTCTCACTGCCGTCATCCAGCACAGCCAGGAGCGAAACTTCATACTCAGTGCCGGGATCCAGGCCCCCAATGACATAGGAATCCTGCTCCTCCCTCAGGACCACCTGAAAAGTACTGCTGCTTGGTCATTAGGTTCACTTGAATACAAGGGGAATAGGAAGTTAGAAAACATGTAAGCGAAAAGGGAAATGTCATTCTGAGCATGTGCAAGAGATAACGGAGCACAACAAACTCCAGAGCTCAACCTGAAAGTCAGGCTAAAGGACACGTTCCTAGTTCAAGGCCAGCTGGGGCTACAAAGTGAGTTCCAGGCCAGCCTGAAGTAGGTAGTGAGATCCTGCCTCAAACAAACAAACAAAAAATAACACAAACAACAAAAACCAAAACCAAAAGAACATATTCCTTTTTGTTCCCCCAACAGATGTTATTAATATTGCAAGAGTGGCATTTGGAGGTGTTATTGTTATTCAGGAGAATGAAAGACTCCGAAGATGTGAAGATGTACAGTGAAAGCCCCGGTCGCCATGCCCCGTAATCGTTAAAAATAAATAAATAAATCTGTGACATCTGTGAAATTCTGGTGAGCGTCATTACTTCTGGAATTCCCAGTCTGTCTGAAGCCCAGAACAACTCCTGCGTGGCAGGAGGCCTCACTTTTGGGCAGGGTGACCTGGGGCGCCCACCTCCTGCGTCTTCCCCCCGTAGACCGGAATCCACATCAGCTTGTGCTGCCCCTCCTCGGCCGAGAGCGGGTGCCAGGTCACTCTGAAGCCGTCCGTCTTCACCTCGTCGATTTCCAAGTACTGCTGGGCAGGGACTTCCTCTGTCGGGCCGGGAAGGAAACTGGATCAGGAAAGGAGCAGGTAAAGGAGGCCAAAGCTCAAGCCCGCAACCGCCACGGGGGAAGACTCCGCAAGGAATCTTTTGCTATTGGAAAACCACAGAAGGAGGGGAAGCCATACCAATCAGTCTGGAGTGGGCTGACTGCCTAAATCAGGAAAGCCAGGGAAAGAGATCTGAAGGGCTTTCCGGTAATCACAGAATCCTTGGCTTGTTTACTTGGCTCTTTTCATTAAGTAGAATCAATAAAAATGCCATGTAGGCTATTTTATCAAGATATTATATTCCAAGTGTTTTGAGGAAGTTCGCAGGTACGGCCTGCAGAAACGGTCTCTTTCACACTGGTGTAGCAGTTCCCTCCGTCCTGCTGGGGAAGAACCTCACTGTGTTCGCCTTTCACATCAGAAGCGAAATTTAATCTTCCGGACCCTGCACCCGTCACAACTTACACGCTTTGGGGATGTACAGCAGAGAGCGCAACGTCCAACTGCACCCCAGATAAATGTTTCCCTGGTTGGTTTTTATTATTTGAGCTCAGGGATTTTAAAGCTCTGATAGGACAGCGTGGGAATTCCAACCCGCGGGAGATCCTGAGAACTCGCTGGATTTTTCTGTACCTCTCATTTCTCAATCCCACCACCTCCCTTCTCCCTAAATGACTCTCCTCTCCATAGAACGGAGCTGGGTTTGCTTCCAAGTGCAGTCAGTAAGTTCGGGAAGCAAACAGCGGAGCCGAGGCCACCAAGATACAGAGGGTTTCATATTCATTAGGCAACGGCAGGATCCATACAGAAAGGAAAAGAACGTATTCACACCTTCCAGGTCATTTCAGTATTGAAAACATTCCTTATTGGATTAAGATTTTGGGTTGCAAGAGAATAAAGTAATAGCTGTAGCATGATGCATTACAACAAATAGCATGAAACTGTCTCTTTTAGTTAAAAACTGTTAGATATCCGCAGTTTTGGAAGTTCAATTTAATACACACACGGGAATGGAAGAAGGACGTGAAAATTTTACAACTAGAAATAAAAAAATTCAAGATTGTGAAGTTTTTAAAACTTAAGTACTTAGATTTTTTAAAAAATTTAGATGGCCTATCCTTTGTTGTGATAGAGAATAATTAGCCAGGATATACACTGGTTACTTAATTGCTTGTTAATTACATATATATTTTTTAATTTACAGTATTGGGAGTTGAACCCAGGGCCTTTGCACTGAGCTACATCCTCAGTCTTTTATTTGATATTTTGACACATGGTCCTGCTAAGTCACTAAACTTCCCAGGCTGGGCTCAAACTTGTGATCCTCCTACCTCAGCCTCCCAGAGTACTGGGATTACAGGCATGGACCACCACTCCTGGTCTGTTAATGGTATTTCAAATTTTAAATGCAAGCTCTTTTAAAAAATCACAGTTGAAGGAGCTGTTACAGGCTTTGGCTTCTGCAGTTACTTCTGAATACTTCAAGGCATACTGAAGCTTACCTGTGGTAAATGTTCCGACCAGAGGCAAAGACTGCCCTTCCTCATAGATGGAGAAGAT
The DNA here is from genome assembly GCF_012274545.1 of Fukomys damarensis. NCBI lineage: Eukaryota > Metazoa > Chordata > Mammalia > Rodentia > Bathyergidae > Fukomys > Fukomys damarensis. The sequence goes on from NW_022900917.1 coordinate 5,474,909, forward strand.
GGCAACGGAGTACTCGGTGAGCGGGCTCAGGCCCTTCAGAGGGAACGTGGTGATGGGGTCCACCTCAACCTGCAAAAGAGAGCCGTTGTGGGCTACACACACCCCAGGCACCCAGGGGCTGCTGTCTGCGGTGCCCTTGGTGGGGCGTTGGGCTAGGAGTGCTGCAAGACACATTGCTAAATTGTAAAACGGCTCCTGCGCAGACGCTCCTCTTCCACCTTACCTGGTGGAAATCGGCCAGGTGAAGACAGACAGCTTTACAGTGGCACCCGCTCCAGGCCGAGGAGGGGTCGCACGAGCTGATGCAGAACAGCGCTTCCTCAGGGCAGTCCTGCAGCCAGCGCCAGAGGAGCCGGTGAGCCCAGCATCCTCTGCCACCGGCGCGGACACCAGACAGGAGTGAGGGCGCCAGGCAGCTCCTGCACGGTCACTCAGAGCGAGCGACACCTCTGCCCGGCCTCACTTGCAGCCGAGGGCCGGCTACACAGCACGGCCCCAGCAACGCGGGTGTCCCCAGCATGTGCTGGCCTCACTGCCCCTGGTCAGCAGACCAGGAAACCGGCTGGGATCTCACCCGGAGGGAACCGGCTGGGGCCTCGGACCTCAGCGCAGGTGTGTCGGACGTTAAGCCCTGTCTCGTAGACGCTTCTTACACTGTTTTCATTATTCGAGCTCACAGAAAACATATCTGAAATACGAGTTTAAAACGTACTGTGGAAAACTGTATTTACACACTGCTTTCTGACATCTGGGACTGTCCTCGCGAAGGCCAAACGCTTAGACAGTGTCAGGGACTTGACGTGCACCGCTTCCCTCAGAGCTCCGCCCCCTGAACTCTGGGAACTTACGACAGGAATTTCCCGAAGAAGAACCCGAGGTCCAAGGAGCTTGACAAATTTCTCCTGACCCACGAACTGTACCTAGAATGCACATCAGGCCTCCACTTTATTTCTAAGTTGCAAGTCTGGCAAACAGGAACTTAGCAAGGATACCAGGTACAGACATAAGCAGTGAAAACCCAAAATGTTTAGGTGCACTAGGAGACTAAGGGCAAAGTGTATGGAAGCACCTTCCCTCACTGGATAGCTAGGTGGATGACAGTTAGACTGCTGGATACACATATGTACATATAACATGCATGTACATCTGTTTGAAAATTTACCTAAGGCCAGGGATTTGGCTCAGTGGTTTCACACCTGCCTCCCAAGCACAAGGACCTGAGTGCGATCCCCGGTACCAAAAATAAACAAATTTTTAAAATAAAAATAAAAAAAGATCTAAGTTACTCCCTAAACTATTTTATTCGAGGCCATATTTTATAAGATTTCACCATTTGTTATTTTATTTCAAGACCTTTAGGTATCATTTATTTTTATTAGTTATAATATTATGCTTTCAACTATTAGTTCTAGAACAGATTCTGTTGGTAGTGCTTTTAAAATGTGGAGGAATTTGGAAAAGTGATAAAGGATCATGAGCTCATTGTTCTACAACTACTTTTAAGAATAGTTTCTCCAGGCCCGGGGATTTAGCTCAGTGGTGCTGCTCCCTGCCTCACAAGAATAAGGTTCTGAGTTCAATCCCCGGTACCAAAAAAAAGAACAGATTCTCCAGCTTCTGGCTTGAGCTTGACAGCAGCCTGATCTAGCAAGGCATTCAGAAAGTCAGCCATCAGGCGCCCGGGCTCCGGGCTGGGTCTGAACTTCCAACGGCAGTGCTCAATTCTCCCTTGTGTTGGTTCCCTTCCCAATCCTCCCCTGGCAAAAGCCCACCCAGGGGCGGGTGCGACTCATGGTTCTGTCAGTGTTTCTCTGTCAAGCTCTCCGCACAGGGCCTGGCTCACGGCAGAGCCTCAGCAACACCGGACAAGTGTGAGCAGCCACAATCGGCCCCTCTGTCTGTCATGGTCGCTGACACCCAGTTAATGCCTTTCCTCTTTTCCTTGGCCTCCTGAAACAGGAAGTGAGGGAGGGAAGATGGCGGAAGAGGAAGTACAATGGAGAAGGCAAACAGAAGAGGAAGTGAGCAGAGAAATACAGACTGCATGTCAAGTAAAAACTTTTATGATCAACTACATGTTACCTGCAAAGTTGATCTTAGCTGGCAGTTTGTAAATATTTCAAAATGCTTTGTGGATCTTAAAAGCCCAATTGCTACCTTACCTATAAATAGAAGCTTAAATTCGTAGAAAAATAAAGCAAAATCTGGTAGGCACATTCACCCTTAAAAATTAAATATTCCAAAATAAAATAAAATAATACTTCACTTAAATAAAAGACGTGTACCCAGCATCCTTAAATCTCAACTGCATGGTTAATTAAGAATTAAGAATAGGGCTGGGGATTTAGCTCTGTGTTTCGGCGCCTGCCTCACAAGCACAAGGGCCGGAGTTCGATCCTCAGTACCAAAGAAACAAAAACAAGAATTAAGAATAAAGCCGGGCATGTTAGCACACACCTGTAATCCCAGCACTTGGGAGGCTGAGGTAGGAGGATCCCTGTGAGTTCGAGACCAGCCTGGGCTACACAGTGAGTTCCAGGTCAGTCTCAACTATATAGTGAGACCCTGTCTCAAAAAACCAAAAGAAAAGAAAGAAAGAAGAATAAGAAAAGACACACCAGTCAAAACAGATGTTTAGGGCCAGGGATTTGGCTCAGTGGTTCTGCTGCCTGCCTCGCAAGCACAAAGGCCGGAGTGCAATTCCCGGTACCAAAAGAAAAAAGATGTTTAAAAATCTATGCACGGTTTATGCATTGTATCCAATAAAATATTCTTAGATCCTCATTCAAAACACACTTACCGATATTTCAAAGTCAGTTTCACCAAACATGATGTTCTAATTTCCCAGAAAAATACAAATTAGAAATGGTAATTGCCAAAGGCATCCTTAAGATTGAGCAGCACTGTAAAAAAAGCACAAATACGTGCTCTACAACTGTTCTAGTTGGGGCCATTCTTTGCAAAGATGAACAGCACAAAATATCAGAAAACTGCAGTTCCTACTATCTGGGGGCTCATGCCCCCCCAGGTCGTATTTTAATACCTGAGCCTGGTACAGATACTGAGACACTGGCCTTGAGCAGGGGCCCTGGCAAGAGAGGCTCCTGGAAGCCTTCTTGGGAGGACACAGCCAGGAGGTGGCACCTGCGGGAACACTGAATCTGCTGGTGCCCTGACTGTGGTTGTCCCAGCCTGCAGAGCTATAAATGATGCATTTCCGGGTTCTACGAGTCACCAGTCTGAGGCAACTAGCTACGGCCGCGGTTCTTCTTCATGAACCTAATTGTGTCTGTATAATTATTACGTCTATATAATTGCATAATTATGTCAATATAACTGACTTAAATATATATGAAAGTTTTATTTTATTAAAAAGTTATTACCAGAGGAAGATGCACCACAATGTAAAAAAATAAAATAAAATTGTGAGCAGATGTTGTGTTGCTTTGATTGGCCCCTTTTAAATTGGTAATTTCCAATTTCCGAGGTAAAACAGACATCCCTGGTATCTCTCCAAGAGCCCCAGGCCCTGACCGCCCACCTGGACCTTTGTGTAGCAGGAGCTGGGGTGAGCCTCCCGTCACTCCCGTCCCCTCCTCTCCCTGAGTCCCTGGACCTTGGCTGCCCGTTGTCATTCATCACTGGCCCAGGGCTGTCTTTCTTTAAGTAGAGAATTTCTTCTACATCCATGTCCCCCAGACGGAAACGCAAACAGAGCCTAAGGTAGCCTCGCATTTCAAGGGAAACTTTTCTTTGTCACGTGTCTGTCCCTGTGCATTTCGTGGCACGGATTCACTCAGTGACATTACCGGCTGGAGCCTGCTGTGCAGCTAAGTCGGCAGCTCCTGGGAGAACTGTTTATTTGTTACTGGGGCTACAGGGACACTTGGAGCTCAGTGGATTCTATTTTAGTCTTTTTACTGCTCCAGGTTCCTGTCTTCAAAACCAAATAGTTCCAGTGGCTTCAGACACTCCGGAGCCACTTACCCTCAGGGCCTACGAGGGCTTAGGAGGGAAGACAGACAGTTCCATGAGCTCAGGAATTGTGCACTTACTGCCCACGGCTTTCACGGTATTTCTTAGGAAGACCATTTTGTAAAATATTACTTGGATTTAACTGATGGAAAAAAATGGTCTCAGCATATGAAAATACTTGCTTTATTTGGTCAGAAAATAGAACTGATGTAATCCAACATATTTCCCATTTGTCTTAGCTTCCTGGACCAAGATAAGGAAAAATAAAACAAAAATAGCCTTGCTATCCTGCTAAAACACATTTCCAAGAAAGAATTTCTGAAAACATTAGTCACTGCAGGCAAGATCCTATATCTTCTGAGTTTTGTAAGTTCCATTCTTTGAAAGTAACTTCTTAAACTAAAGTTGAACTGTTTATTTTTTTAAATTTAGGCTCATTTAATGAGGTTCTTCAGATGTCAATTTATTTCAAAGCAGGGAGACAAACTGTGTACAAAGCAGAGAGGATCATTATCTCCCCAACCCCATCCGCCATGACAGATGGCATTTTCCAAAGAGACCACATCAGGGTGCACTTCCCGCCCCCAGGCTCTGCTGGCGGGCTGGCGGCCTTCCGTCTAGGAGGGAATTGGGCTGGCCCCCACCGGAAGCTAGGCCGGGCTTGTAACAGCCCCTGCCCATGGGATACGGTGGAGGCCACATCAAATGACTTCTGAGGTGACAGTCTCACCTTGGACAAGTGTCACGGGTCTCCTGAGCCAGCTGCCCTGCAGCGATAGGCAGGGAAGACGCAGAGGTCTGCCCTGGTCCAGCTGCCCTGATCTTTCCAGACCAAGCACCAGATATGTGAGCACTGAAGTTGAACACACAATGGCCGCTCTGGCCACCTCCCACCCCAGCAGCACACCCAAGCTCCAGTCCCCGACCCACAGAAAGTAAATAGTGCTGTTGTCAGCCACCAGGCTTTGCTCACACAGTGGCACAACGACCTTGAAACGGACTCAGGCTGTTCCACGGCTCACCTCGTTGATCTCTGTGCCATCTGCGCTGGTGTACACAATTCGGTAACCGCTGATCTTTCTGGAGCTTGGGTCCCAGGACAATCGAGCGCTGTTGGAGCCGACATTGGAGATTCGCAAGTTGCCCGGTGGAGTTAAAGGCACTTTGCAGTGAATGGAATGGAATGGACAATAATTAAAATTTAAATGACAGATATGCAAAAAAGATAAGAGACAGCATCTGTGGCTTCTGTGCTATTTCATATGAAAACTGTCATCAACCATAATTTCTCATCCCATGGATTGTCTAATAAAAAATTAATAATGTAAAAATGAAATAAAAATAAAATGTTTCCTGGTAGAGAGTGAATTACAATAATAAGTTACATATGCTAATAAGATTTCAGTAATTTTCTGTACCTTTCTTGTCTGGTTGGTATAATCATTATAGCCTGACATAAGAACTGTAATGGATTAAAAATAAGGACACCTGAAATCAAACCTTAGCTATTCCACTGAACGATCTTGTGACTCTTTGGAACCACTCTTCCCACACGTGTAATGAATTCCCAAGGTGCCAGCTGCCAGCTCCACATGGGCATCTGTTTGGCGTCTCCAAGCTAACCTGTTTAAACCTGGAACACTGAGTGCCCCCCAGCCCTCTCCTCCCTCCATCTTTCCCTGAACAAATGGAAATGCTGTGCTTCTCATAGCTAAGACAAAAAAAAAAATCCTCAGAGTAATCCCAGATTCCTATTGCCCTCATAACCCACTTACAACCCAACTCCTTCACAATCTGATCACCTCACTCCCACTGCCGCCATCTTGGTGGAAGCCACTATCCGCTCCTAGCTCGGGTTTCTCAAAGGTCTTCCCCAATGAGAACTTTCTTAAGTGAGCAACCAGAATGCTACTTTACACCCTACACCAGACAAAATTTGTTCCTCTGCACAAAACCATGTCCAGGGCTCCCTCTGTTCTTACCATAGCCATTGTGACCCTGTATGACTGGCCTCCGCCATCTTGCTGCCCCATCTCCCATGATTCTCTGCTCGGCTCATGCCACTCATGGACATGCTTCCTGGTTCTGGACCCTCCAGCCATGGTCACTCAAGGGCCACTGCACTTGCTGTCCCTTTTGCCTCCTTGGCATCTCCCTTACCTATCTGCACGGCTGGTCTCCCTTCCTGTGAGGTTTCTGAATACAGCCATCTTCTTGGGGAGGCTCTCCATGGTCATCTTGTGTAAAACAACTCTTCCATCCCACCTTCCTTTTCTGATTTTTTTTTTGCACTGCATATTTTTTATTTACTCTTTCCCCCAGTGTTTTGTAACCCAGGGAATTGGAGAATTTGGTGTAATTTTGCTCCCGCTGTATCCTCAGTGTGCCAAGTACTCAAGAAATATTTAAGGAGTCCATGAGGAATTACCTACCCTGGCAAATGAGAGTGGTTTTGTGAGCCTAAATAAAAATAAGTATTTCACTGCTGCTTTAAACTAGTTAGAGAGGTACTGGCTTTTCTGCAGCTGCTTGACTGTCAATTCCGTAGCTTTTTAATGTTTGCCAGGATCCCCTTCTAATTCCACAAATTAAAAATTCCCCACCATTTTTAGTTTAATGAGCTCTTACAGATTTATAGTAACAATAATTGTTAACATGTACTGTTTTCCCTGAGTCTGACACATAGCATCGTTATCCCATTAAATCCTAATTTTAGACTGCGAAAATGGAGTTGCAGTTAACTCACTCACTGTATCAAAGGCAGTCAAAGTAACTGGGTCACGGTCACGAGGAGCAGAAGAGCAGGAAGAATTTAACTCGGGCAATTGATTAACTGGTTCCAGAACCTACGATGTTAACTAGTATGCTAACCACACACACACACGCACACACGCATGCACACACCTCACAGCACAACACAATCTCAGATAATGTTGATACAGCCAACAGAGCAAAGACATGACGGCAGACGGGGACGGCCTGAGCCACGAGCAAAAGTTTCCTAATCCAAAGGGGCAGCTCTCTCACTCGCTACCTACTGATTCTGTGACAATAAAGGGCTTTACTGGAATTAGTGACCCTATGAGTACCGAAGAGGCCAGAGAGAAAGTGTAGGAGAGAGAAAAGTGCTCTAAGTAGGTGCTGGGCTATGGTTTCTAGAATTCAGCTATATTTGGCAGTCTGGCAAAATAAGGTCTAGCTTTCTTCTTAATGCATAAAACTGCCAGTCTGAGGCACGGGTACCTAGGACATCACGTTTTCCACAGCCTCTTCTTTATTTTGTTTTGTTTTGTTTAAATCAATGGTTAATTATAGGAAAGGGCTGTACATTTTTTTTAACCCTATAAATTAAAAGAGGGACTTGAGTGGATTTTCCTTTCAAGCAGACGGCGTCTGAAAATTCACTCAGCAGATGTCACGTTGGGCACTTTGATTCCGTCCCAGTTTTTGTTTGTGTACTGTTTTAGTGACACGGGACTTTCCCTGAAGAGGGAGGACAAGCGGCTTTGACGGACAGCAACTTCTGCCACGGCTGCCCCGGTGGACTCTGCAGGCCGAAGGGCCCTGCCCACCCCTTCCCCAAGCTTTCCTCCCCTGCTTCGTGCTGCAGGTCGTGGACAGAACCACATCCTGAACGGTCTGTGCTAAGCCCCGTTAGTACGCCATGATGGTGTTTTTGTTTGTCATCGGCTTTTTAAAAAAGAGATAAATACAGACATTTCCTAAAAATACGAGTCCCCTACATTTAGCTCAGAACGAGTCTCAGCTTAGGTAGAGCACTTGCCTCCTGTGCACCAAGCCCGGAGCCCAACCCCCCGCACCCCCACAAGGAAAAACAAGTCGAAATTAGCCTCACCAATAAAAAATGTACCTGGGCTCAGATAAGGAGAGCAAAGGTTTTTAGAAAACCTATTAATTTTGACGAGTGGGAAACAAACAGCTTGAGTGCACGGTGCCTTCGCGTATGGCGCTGTGTTTAATCCTACACCAACCACACACTGTGAGCTGTGCCCCTCCTTTTCACACCCAAAAAGGTTAGGAGGGAACCGGTCCTTCTGCCGAATGGGGCCCACCTGCGGCTCCACCTGCGGCTCCAGCGCGCCTCTGCGGCCCTTGCAGGGCTCCCCGGAGCTCTTCCCCCTATCCTGACCTAGCGTTTGGATTTAGGCAAAGACACCAGTGGAAATCATCGGGACGATGCTGAGGTCCAGCCCCGCCATCCGCATGGCTCCTAACCACACATCGCGGAGGACACGCGTGGACGCCCGAGTGAAGCTCGCCTCCTCCCATGCTGCAGCGAGCTGAGGAAGGTTCGGCCCACACTGATCTGGGCCTTGTCACAGCGCCTGGGCACTCACGTGTCGTCTCCTGTCCCGTGACAGGGTCGCTGGCCTCCTCCCCAAACATCGCGTACACCGTGACGGTGTATTCCGTGTTGGGGACCAACCCGGTCAACTCGATGTCCGTGTGAGTCTCGCCGATCTTCATCTGAAAAGAACACACAAAATGAGACCTCTGGCCAGGGCGTGGGACCGAAGGAAGTGGAGCCTGCGGAACGGGACCGTCTCCTCACAGCCTGGTCCGACTCATCACTCGTCTTTCACGTCGGGAAGAGAGGACACGAGGGGCAACCCGCTGTCCCGTCCCCTTTCTGTCCCTCTTAGATAGAAGCTTTCTTTCTCTCAATAAACCTTTCCTACTACTGACCTCTGTTGTTCCTAGATTTCATTCCTCGATTTTACAGAACACAAACTCGAGTTTTGGATACCTAGCAGGTTTGGGAAGGGTAACATCTCTTGGCCTTTTATCAATATGACAGTGATGTCTTTTTTTATAGATATACATTATAAATACTTAATATGTACTGGGACTTGGGGGAGTGAGACAGGGTCTCATGCTGTCATCCAGGCTGGCCTTGAAGTTGTGGTGATCCTCCTGCCTCAGCCTCCTGAGCACTGGGATTATAGGCGTGCACCACTGTGCTTACATGGGATTGGTATTTTAAAACATTTTTAATTCTAAAGACAAAAGAGAGTCAGGTAGTCTGAGAAGCTGCCACCTTCAACTGTGAACTTGGAAGAAAAACTGGTCTACAGTTAAAGTTTCTCAATCTTGTGTAACACATTGATCCCTTAAAGAGAACAAAATACCATTAACTTCAAAAAGAAAGAGGGAAAATGGAGGGAAAGGAGAAAGGAAATTTAAAAAGAAAAAGAAAGAAGGAAAGAAAGAAAAAGGAAAGCCAGCCAGCCAGGCAGCCAATGACCAAACAACAGCCATACCGGGCAGAATATGGAGAACAGATTCAACAAAGAGAGGTGCAGACCTGCTTTTATTTATTTATGTATGTATGGTTTTTTGAGACAGGGTCTCACTATGTAGTTGAGACTGACCTGGAGCTCACTGTGTAGCCCAAACTGGTCTCGAACTCACAGCGATCCTCCTGCCTCAGCCTCCTGGGTGCTGGGATTACAGGCATACACCACCATGCCCGGCTAAGACCCGCTTTTAAACCAACTACATCAAACTCATACTGCGTGAAGCTGGTTCCCCTTGGATGTATTATTTTGGAGTCTACAGTATCATCCGGCAGAGAGCAAATATACATATCGTGGCAACTACAAGGAGGAAGCGTTGGTTCTTCTGAATCAGACCAGACAGGGCCAGTGGGGTCTCGGAGAGCTTTGCCCCTCAGCACAGTTGCGCCGTGTCACAGAGGGGCCTTCTGGGCGACGCGTGACAGCTGGATTTTCCTTCTGAGCTCTGTGAAGTCACTGTAGTCATGGCTGTAGTTGTTTTTATTCATGCATGTACACAAAATATGATGGATTTTTATTTTAAAATACAGAATAAAGGATTTAGCCAAAGGCTTAAAAAGAAAAGATGCTACGAGTCACACGGAAGGGCACACGCCCGTCACACCTGTCCACGCGGCGTCCATCGCTGCTTCCAAGCAGCCCGTGGCCGGAAGCCCAGTTCTGGCTTCCAGCTCCGAGCCGGGCTTCTGCCGGCCGGTTCCACAGAGGCCCGGGCCAGCGGGGTGCAGTCCCTCCGGGATTCGGGAGGCCGAGTCCACCGTGACACCTGCTTTGGCGATTTGCTGTTCGGCTCTGGGCCCACTTTTGTGACCTCAGGCGCTGGTCAGGCTGGCCACTAATCCAGCTCTGTGACAATAAAGTCTTACGCTTTAGAAGCGGGGGAAAAAGAAAATCTCCATGAACAGTCAAACGAGTTCGAGTGTCACTGTCAGATGAAAATGATCTCTACATGTATCACATAAAGGAACAGAAAAGACTGGGATGCATCCTGATGTAACAGCTCCTCAAATGTAATAGGGATTGCAGTTCTGTGGCCTGCCTCGCAAGGGCAAGGACCGGAGTTCAATCCCTGGTACCAAAAAAAGAAAAAAAAAAGAAACCAAATGTAATAGGGCTTAAAGAGTGGTCACGTGGGCTTCAGGTCTCACACGGGAAGGAAAGGACAAATTCAGATCAGGCAGCTGTTCCTCCTCACTCCTTCTGTTCCCGCTCTGCCCCAATATGGATGTCTGCCTGACTGCTCCATTTTTTAAAATTTCTGTACACATAAGTGTGCGTATGTTAATCATCTATGGGCCTCAGTGTTTGACCACACGCACAAATGATGTCCCAACGTAGTCTTGCTACAACCTACTGGTTTTTCGCTCTGCTGAGATTGTCCTTCAAGATTTGTCCACGTTGGTAACAGCACAGAACTGGCGTCAGCTCCTCGTGTTTTCTTTTGCACAAACACCGGCCATTCCCCTCGCTCCCGGATGAGCACATCAGTGCTTTGCACTCTCCGGTTCTGACCATTCACACTGAGAATTCTCGCAGGACACTTCCCTTGTTGTATCCCTGAACAGCACACATCTTCACAGCGATGAAGTATTTCCAAGTATTCTCCGAGGAGCTGCACCAGTTTAAACGCCGCCAGCCGCCAGGAGCGATGGTTTCTGTCTCATCTCACTACCTCATGGTTTCAACAGACTTCAGAAAGGTTCGCTAATCTGTTGGTTGTGAGCTAGTGTCCTTTTCATTTCTATTTTTCTGTTTTCCAGGGAGACTGAGCATAATTGCAAAACCATTTTTAAGTATTTCTTCTGCCAAAGTCATTCAGATCAACTTTCCATCCAAATGAAAAAAAAAAAGTTTCCAAATCATGAAAATCGAAGAACATCTGTCAACAGCACTCTGGTCTTGAGACTCAGTGCCGATATAAATTTTTACTCTAAATATCTCTGTCACTGGTGGCAGGTTTTAGACCAACTCCAAGAAGCAAGTTGCAAACCGCCTCCTACACCACCTCCCAGTCAAGGCTCTGCGCAGAGGCAGAGAATCCCCCATGTCTAGATTATAGCAAGTGCCCCTCATTAATTAAAAACGAGATCTAAGGCCAGGGGTAGTAGTGCACACCGACAATCCAGTACTGGGGAGGCTGAGGCTGGAGGACCGCCGGGAGTTCGAGACCAGCCCGGGCTACAGAGTGAGTTCAAAGCCAACCTGAACTACACTACGCGACCCTGACTCAAAAAGAAGGAGAGAGAGGGAGAGAGGTCTAACATAAACTAACTAACTGTCAAGTATTCGTAATTTAGAATAGAGAAAAGACAAAATTAATATTGAGATAAATTTGTCTCTCAAATGAATAGGAAAATTCAGTGTATATGGGCAAAAGGGTTATTTATGAACTGCAGATGGTCAAATAAATTATATAAACTTTGTCTAGAGCCATCTGGTAATAACTAATACAAGCCTCGGTAATTCACATACCCTTTGAAAGAGAAACTTCATTTCTGGGAATTCACCCTAAGGAAATAACAGAGCAGCCGCATAATGATATATGGGAAGAATGATAAGAATGTTGAGTATCGGCCAGGCATGGTGGTGCACGCCTGTAATCCCAGCACTCGGGAGGCTGAGTCAGGAGGATCGCTGTGAGTTCGAGACCAGCCTGAGCTACACGGTGAGTTCCAGGTCAGTCTCAACTACATAGTGAGATCCTGTCTCAAAAAACCAAAAAAAAAAAAAAAAGAGAATGTTGAGTATCATTTATACAACCAGCTATCTCCATGACAATAACACGAAGTGAAGCTGGACTTAAATCGACAGTGATACACCACAACCGTAGAAAGCAAGAATGTAAGCATCCCTTAGTGCAGGTGGAAAGACGGTCACAATAAGCGAAATGGAAACAACAGACTACGAAACCATTTTCACTTGTTACATAAAAAAAGCACTGAAGGAGTCTACAAGCCAAACATTAACAAGGGCTATCGCTAGCCCACAAGACTGCAGGTGATTATTTGTTTTCCTTTTTCAAGTCTGAATTTTCCAAATTTTATAGTTAGATTTCTGCAGTGGAACGTGCTCTTCAGGTCTGGGCGCTAGACGGCAGCAGGGATGCGGGCTCACCTCCTTCTCCGCCCCAGCCAGCCCCTCCGAGAGAGGCGCGTACAGGAGCAGGTACCCCGTGGCCCCCGGCACCGGGTCCCACTTGACACGAAGGCTGTTCTCGGTCACACCGTACAGCTCGAGGTCGGAAGCCACGGGCAAAGCAACTGCAAGAGATGCATTTCCGTGTTCAGCCGCTTAGCAATATCCTTGCAAAAATGGAATCAAATATTGGCTGTACATGAAGGGTGTGAGAAAAATGGATCAGGTAAAACCATGAAATGTTTTCAAGTACAATTCTAGATCCTTTGTAATGTGACCCTGCCTCCTTTTCTGACCACACTGTCAAGTTCAGGGCTCTGCTCACCCTTGAAGCTCTTTGCACACACCGCTCAGCACTTCTTGGCACTGATGTGTTACACGGCTTTGGTTTTCCCCTCCTGGACCAAAACCTCCTTGAGAGTTAGGATGGCCAACAAGGGCCTCACAACCGCGTGACAGCCTGCCGCCGGCCACAGCCTTCACAGTGTCTAGAGAGCGGCTACCACCCCTCCGGGCCCAGTCGGGTGTCGCCAAAGCACTGGCCGGGGGCAGACAAAGTACGTACGCGTCGTCTCTGTTCCCCGCAGGCCCTCGCTGGCAGTGTGGGCGTAGACGGCATAGACCGCTACCTGGTACTCAGTTAGAGACATCAGGTTTTTCAACACCAGGGAAGACTCGCTTCTGTCCACCACCACCTGTTTAAAGGAAGTTGGAGGAACAGGAGCTACTGCACGCGCAGAGTTAAAACCCAAAGCACAAGTGTCTCCAGCAAGACCCTCTCATTTTATATATATATATAAATGATTATTATATTATTAATTGGTATCATATCTTCCTTTCGACTGCAGCAGGACAGTTCACAGCCTTTGAATTCCTCCACCAAGTGATGCCTCTTTACGGACCGCATCTGAAGTCATTTATTAATTCATATCTATTGAGAACTGTGTCCTCCCTGGGCTACTTCTTATCCAATCCCTCCGTAACCACTCAATCCACACTTGGTATGTGTGTTTCCATGGTAACATTTAAACATTTTAACATTTCCGGGAAACATTTAAAAGGTTCATTAGTCATGAAAAAGGACAGAACCACTGGAAGCACTCTGATTTTGTTCCCAGATAGTTTAAAACTTCATGATCTACTTCTCCAACCTCTCAAAAAAACCCACTAACCCTGCCATAATCCAAAAGAGAACGGTGAAACACACCGAGGTCGACCAGAGGCTAGGACAGCAGAAGAAAGCGGTGATTTCACCACGTTCTGCTGTATTATCCGCGAAGAGCCGCGTGGAAGGTGGGAGAGGGGAGAAGCCAGTCACCCGGCAGGGGGTGTTCTCTGCAAACCATGAGGAACGCGGGCCGCAGCTGCTTCGCCGTGGCCTTTCGCTAGCGTCCAACGCTACAAATGCTCGGGGAACTTCAGGTCCTGCGGGACCAGTGCGTTACATCCACCACAGGATTCGGAATTCGCAGACTTCCCCAAGGCAGAGATCTCAGGCCACTCCCAAGTTTAAAAAATGATTACAAAAAACAGTGTCTGCCAGACAATTAACTCCTGATGCCTTGTCTTTATAACTCACTAATTTAGGAAGAAATGTAAGTCAGAAATGCAGACCTGACCAGTTCTGACTATCATTGGTGGGGAGGTAAGAGAAGAAGATATAAACACCACGCCTCCAAGAGAGGGACAGGCAATACAGGTGTGTGGAAATGGATTTGGGTCAAAGTATTTAAAGCATTTGTGACAGAACAGTCTCCTCTGTACAAATCCTGGTCTTGTTCTCACTACTGGAGAAGGCATCGGAGGATGAAAACGAGCGTTTGGAAATGCCGTCTCCTTATTACCTCTTCCGGTTTCCCCCCTCGAGTAGGGTAATACACAACCCTGTATTTCTGCACGTGGCCTGGAGCATGCGTCCAGTTAACCATGAAGCTCCCGGCGGTGACTTCAGATGTGATCAGCTCTGTCGGAGGCCCCGTGGTGGCAAGGGCTGAAGCTAAAGGAAAGAAAATGAGAAAATGAACCTCTTTCCCAAAGTTATTGCCTTGCACCTAAGAAACACCATTTAGGGCCAGGGATTTGGCTCAGTGGTTCCGCCGCCTGCCTCGCAAGCACAAGGGCCTGAGTTTGATCCCCAGTACCAAAGAAATAAAACAAAACAAAAGAAACACCATTTGTGAGAAATGACTACTGATTTCATGCTGCTTCTAGGGTTTTCATCTCTTGATAAGCCCATTTGGTTATTAATTCCTGCATCTGTTCATACACTTGGCATCCCTCAGATACCATGCACTGTGCTAGGCTCTGAGGGTACAAACTGAAATCAGGTGTAGTCCTGACTCCTGGGAACTCTTAATGGCAGGGTTGGTAAGTAATACAAGTGAGCATTCACTGAGCATGGGGTACCTCACGGCGCTCTTCCAGGCTCTTTCGAAGTATTAATTCTCAGTAGTTACTATCATTGTCCATGTTTTGTGAGCAAGAAAGCCAAAGTGCAATAAAGCTAATTAACCTGGTCACGGTCCCTTAAATAGTAAGACTCGGAGCTGAGACTGACAGTTTCTAGCATCAGAGAACAATCTCTCTATCAGAATATCAATATCGAATATCTGGAAATAAAAAGGCAACGAGTAGATACCAAAAGCCATGCCGGGCAAAGTGCTATGTGACACTGCTGCACGATGCAAACACGTTAAGTGGCTCTCTGGAGATGTGGGATGAGTACAGTCCGGGCGGGAAAGAAACAAAATGCACAAGCGCGAATAAAGATTCTTGACCCTTAGGAGCACTTACCCGGAGGGACTTCAGTAACCACAGAGAAAAAGCGGTGTTTGGCAGGAACCCTATGGCAGGCTGCGTCACCAGCCTCGTGTGACTGTGAGGCCAGGAGGGGAGCTGGGATCTGAAATAGTCCCTCTCGGGAGTGTGGAGAGGCCTGGTCAAGATCTACCGCCTGGGTGTCCCACCCGGGCCCAGGGAGGAAGAACAGAGGAAGACAGAAGACCTGGGACGCGAGGTGCCGAGTCACACTCCTGGGTGCAACCAAGGCCAGAACTAAAGGCCGACCCTCAAGTGATGCCCCCACACGTGGAGCGCAGGCTCGTCACCAGGGCAACCCGCAGACCAACGCACAAGGAGGAGCAAGGTCCAAGCAATCCCAGGACACGTCTGCTCCCAGCGAGGATGGGTAGGTGCGCTTCTCTGCAGTCCTCCTTTAGGTGAGACAGAACATTCAGGGGGGTATGCAAGGTAAGCACAAGGAGATACCGAAACTGGAAGAAAAGGGCACGTAGGGAGAGGGGGGACTCAAGAAATACCAAAATGGTGAGTTTCCTTTTTTCTTTTTTTCTTCATATATTCTAGACATGCAGTTAAAGTAGCTCACAGCCTAGGAATACCAGTAGAGAGACAAAGATGTCCCAGTAAAGCCTGCTCTCCATAGCCAAAGGACTGGGAAAAAGCCAGCCCACCAAGTCAGAAACTGTTTTGGCAGTAACTGCTTTACTCTACATGACGCCACAGGTAAAAATGTGGCCCACCCACACGCAACAGCAAAGGCTGAACAGGAGCCCCAACTTCCGCCTCTTCTTGGCTAAGAAATGTCTGAAAATTTACCCCATACAAGACAGGGCCACAGAAATTCACAGCAAGTTATGTCATAGTTGTGCTTCTGAAAACTAAACAATAGCCTTTTTTTATTTGGTACCGGGAATCAAATTCGGGACCTTGTGCTTGCGAGGCAGGCTGCTGAACCACTGAGATAAATCCCTGGCCCCTGAAATCCAAACAACAGGAAAAAGTCCTAGGAGCAGTGAGGGACAGATAACATCGTGTGTACTGGAGGAAAACGGCTTAGAAACGGCACGGCGGCTGGAAGAAAGTGGCACCACACTTTTCAAGGGTTGAGAGAAAAGAACTGTCCACCCAGGGATGTGTCCGGCAAACATATCTTTCAGGAATGAAGGGAAAATCAAGATATACCCAGATGAAGGAAACTTAAAAGAATCTGTCAGCAACATAGCTGTCTTAAAATAATAGCTAATGTATTTTTGTAACCAGAAAGAAAATTATTTTTTTAAAAAGGAATCTCAGACCCTCAGGAAGAAGTGACAGAAAGCATAAAAATAAGTGAAATCCAATACATTTGACTTCTTCTCTTGAGTTTTCTAAATTATGCTTGATGGTTGAAGGAGGAATTAAAATATTTCTGCTGTGGTTCTCAACATACAAAGAGGAAATACTTAACACAGCTATGTGCTACACGTGTGTGGTAAAGGAACTTAAAGGTAATCTCTGTACTTTCACTCACTGATGTCAGGGAGGAAACAATATTACCGAAGACACACAGTCATCAAAGGAATAAAAGAATACCATAAAGCACTCTACACACATAAATTCCACACATTTGATGGAATGACCCAATTCTTTGAAAGTAAGAAACTCTCCTCCTAGAATTGGGAATAAAAAAGGATATTCATGCTCGACAGTTTTCAGTCAAGTGAATAGGAGATATCCTAGCACATGCAATAAGGCAAGAAAATGAACTAAAAGTTACTGAGATGAAAAAGAAAGAAACTAACCCTATTTGTAGACAGTATATTTTTCTACATAGAAAGCCTCCAAAAATTTAGAGAAATAGTTCTTAGACTAATTAGCAAGTTCAAATCAGAAGATCATATAAGACTAATATTTTAAAATCAAATTTATTTCTATTTACAATCATTGAACATGTGGATACTAAAATTTTTAAATGACCAAATTAAATATTTAGTTGTCATTCCAGTAAAACTTCAATAGGACATAAGTATATGATACACATAAGTCCCAAAAACTACTGATGCAATAAATCAAGGACTAGCTAAAGAAATGGAGACACATATGATTTTTATTCCCAAAACTGACACTGTGTAACTGAAATCTGATAACTAACTTATTGCTATTCCTACTAAAATCCCAGGAATATTTTTTGTAGGAAAGAGAAAAGATTAATGTTTAATGGGAAGGTAAAGCAATTAGAAGGATAAAATCAATTTTAGAAAAGAATGATCCTGTGAGAAAATTCAAGTCTGCCCATTCTCAAGATTTAGTACCTAGCGGTGGCAAATCAGGATGGTATGATACTGAGAGAGAGGCAGACCAGAAGACCTAATGGAACAGACAGCCCAGAGAGCCAGAAACAAAACATTCTGCCTCACTGATACTTGACACAATAAACAGTTCTACTCGAAAATGGACAAGGCATGAAGAAATATTTCACTGAACAGGACAGGGACATACAGGTGGAAAATAAATACGTGAAAAGATGCTCAATTTCATTAGCTATGAGGCAAATGGAAATGAAATGCATAGTGTTGTACTGCCACAGCATGACTAACACAAAAAAACAGCAACAGTTACAAATGTTGGTGATAACAGACACTTAGAAACCTGGTCACTCCTTCATGCTAGTGGGACTGTAAAACGTTACAGCCACTCTGGAAAGAGTCTGGCAGTTGGGTAACGGAGGAAACTAAACATGCAGCTAGGACACAGCCCGACAGTTGCATTACATTCCAGACAGCTGAAAATGGGTGTTCACACAGGAAGCAGTGCATGAATATTCACAGCAGAGTATTCGTAGTAGCCAAAAGCTGGAAAGAATCCAGACCTCCTTCCCTGTGGGAACGCTTAAGACGCTGGGCAACAGGCCCGTGAACTCTGACACCACGAGGAAGGAGAGCTGCTGACACGCGCAGGAACTTGAACTCCACGGATTCTGCCCGAAAAGCCAAGCCCCAAAGGTGACAGGCTACATGATCCCGTTCGTATAATAGTTTTGAAATTAAAGCAAATTAGAATTGGAGAACAGGATAGTGCCTGCCAGGGTACGGAGAGGGTGGCGGGGGGACACGGGGAGGGTAGTTATAAATGGCCACAGGTGGCCCCCTCATGGCCATGGACCGGCCCTGGGTCCCGGCTGTATCAGTATGGTGTCGCGCTCACGAGTGACCCCTGCTGTGGCTCTGCAGGGCGTCACCACCCACGGGAGCTGGTAGAAAGCACACAATCTCTCTATGTGAGATTCCTTACAACTCTAAGTCTATGTGCAATGAACTCAAAATGAAAAGCTTAATTTTCCAAATGGTCTATGGGTCCCACACTGGAGAAGACCAGCCAGCTGTTGGAGCTGCCACCCCTCTCCCACAAAGCTGGCCGGCCGGGGGTAAGTGCCAACACGAACGCCCAGTCCCCGGTCCCGGATGGTCCAGGACGGTGCTGGGGCCCTCAGTACCTCTGATTTCCCGGTCCTGCTCCTCCACACCAGAGCACACCGTCCGGGTCAGGCTCTCCACCACCGTGTGCATCAGGTCGAACTCGGCCACATTGTACACGTGGGTGCTGTTGGGCTCCGACGCGATCTCCTGCAGCTCCTTCAGGTCCGCGTTCTTCACCCCTGGCGTGGAGGACACAGAGGACGGGGACAGTCACCGGTGCGGCCAGCGGACCTGACGCTGTCTCTACCGCCCCCAAGCACCTGCCTCTGGGCTCTTCGCCTCGGCCAAGAATGGAATGTTTAAGCTGCAGACACACACATGCGTGCTGGGCCAGGGGCCCTCGCCGTCATCCCAGCTGCTTGGGAGGCTGGGCGGGAAGATTTTCCTGAGCCTGGAAGTTCATAAGGTGAGTTCGATTTCAAATAAATCATTACACACGTGAGAAAAACTGGACAGATGAAGACGTGCAGCTGAGGCTTACATCTATTACACAACAGAAAACACTAAATCTGATTCTAACAAGTGACCCGGGTTGGAAGGAAATAAACAGGAAAAGGTAACAGCAAGAACATGTATTTTTGACAAAATGAAACCAGTTACAGCCTGATAAACGGCAGCTGGGACACCATCCTGAGGTGTTGAGTCACACACCTGCCTCCCACAGACCTGCGGGCTGGGATTCGGGGGAAAGCCTCTGCTAATTTAAAGCAACACACCTCATGCTGTCGTTTGCAAAAGTCAGCTTTGGAAACATCTTAAACGATTAGACACGAATTCAGTGAGCACATAGTAAGAAGAAGATGATCTGAAAAGACTAACTTCCATCGCATGTGAATACCGGGGAAGCAAGAAGATCTGATCCCACACCCCAAAGCGCCGTCTAGCTTTAGATGTCCAGGAAACATCTCCTTACACCGGTTACGGGCATTTATAGCGGTACCGCGTCGTGGTCACCGCTCCTACTCGGTGCCCACGGGAAGGCTACGTCCTCCCAGTGTCCCCGGAGTCTGTGACCCGGGCCACCTGTGACCTGAACCTCGCAGATGCCGAGTCCCGGGGCTCTGGTGAGCGCTCTGTCCTCACCGCAGCGGCTCCACGGTTGACCCTGCGACTTCGGCGGGCCCTGCAGTCCCAGGAGGGCGCGGAGGGAGGGAGGGAGGGACTCCGGACGCACCGCGCTGGACAACTATCTCCGGGCCGCAGGAAAAGTCCAAACCGCATGATGACTTCCCTGCCAGCTCTGCTGAAAAGTTCATCTATTCATTACCCGCAAGAGTGCAGGACGGAGGGTAAACACCCAAGCTAATCCCTGACTACTTAGGTCTTCCGCAGAGATTTCCTGTGCAGGATGAAGGGATAAAGAAAATTTGAAAAAAACAAAACAAAACTTGATTTTCTTTCCCCCAAAGGACTTCTAAAGGAGGTTCCAAAATGAATGCGTGAGTTAGTGTGAGCTGAGCCACAGTGATCCTTTTTCTTGTCAGGCAGTTGAAACAGTTTCAACTTGTCGTAAGAATATCCAAATATTCTTATACATATGCTTATAAAAATCGGCATATTCATAAGAATATCTAAAATACATATATTTAATTATCTAGGTGGTAAAATAAGAACACTATTTTAAAGTTTAAAACAAAAGAACATCCTAGAAGAGGTAACTCTCCTCTTTGAATACGTTTGACTGTTCCAACTGCTTTGTTTTTGCCCCTCCCCATGCCTAGCACACAAACACCGACTGATTCTCGAAGAAAACTTTCTACAACCCACACGTCACTGGCAACTCTAAGAACAGGCAAGAGAATTTTTCTCTCACTGACAGCTCGGAATCCTGCACCGGTGACTCCAGAGTGACGACTGTTCAGGCCAAACGAACTCGAATCCACTCCCGGTACAGCTTTGGCCTTTGTCTCTGAGCTGGAGTGACCACGTTGGCTGAAGTCTTTCCAGTCACTGCCCGGAAGTTCCGCCGCGGGAACTAGCAAACTGGCCTGGGCCGGCCCGCGGGACGCAGAGATGTCCCCAACTTCCGCCCGCAAGGACCCCTCGGGCAACAGCCCACGACTCACACCAGGACGCTGGCGTCAGGCAGCCTCAGTTTTGCCCTGCATCTGTTCTTTCTCTTTGTGAAAGGAACACGTGTAGTCACGGCCACACTGCTACGGGCTAACCCGCCTCACCCATCTCAGTAACAGCCATACGCTTCGTGGGCACTAAAAAACTTAGGTGACACTGGTGTCTTCGAAAGGTGGGATGCAACTCATTCCACAACATCTATTGGGTATGTATGTGCTGCATTAGCTTATCTGAAGCACTAGCTGAGGGGCGAGAGGAATTCAAGGCGAAGTTGTCCTGGGGACTCACTGTTCTGAGGAACAGGCAAAGAAGAGAGGAGAGAACAGTTTCCTTGTCCGCTGCACCATTTCCAGGCAGCACCTGACCAGTTCTAGGAAAAAAGCCCTGAAAAAATGGCTGAACCTGCCCCAGTGAGATATAATGTATCAACAGAAATTTTTTTTTGGGGGGGTACCAGGGACAGAACGGGGGTCCTTGCGCTTGTGAGGCAGGCGGCAGAACCGCTGAGCTAAATCCCTGGCCCTTAACAGAGACTTTTGACGGGGTTTCTTTGAGAAATTTACCAACACCCAGGAGGAAGGGTGAGCTAATAGCAGTTCTCAGGCTGGCCCAGGTCTGCAGAGAGACACTGCATTTGTAAAAGTACAGATTCTCAGGCCCCTCTCCCTGAATACTCCAACTAGGAAAACAACAGGCCCCAGGCACCTGTACTGCTCATGCAGCCCCCAGTACGCCTCTGGTGACTGGCATGTAACTCCAGGTAGGGAGTACTCACTCCCTTCTGATAGGAGAAGCGTCTCCTAGAAAGTTTGTCAGCGGGAGACTGCATCGTGTTCTTCATCAGCGCAGGGAAAGGAACGCATTTAACTGGACTACAAAGTGATACCAAGCAGAAACACTGAAAATGTAAAACAGAACAGAACCGACTACTTATAACAAGTAACTCTAAATGTCTGTGGAGCCCCGTGAAGGATTGGGCAGTGGCATTTTGATTTGGATTTCAGGGTTGCTTGGGAAATCAGGCTTTTCTTTTCTCCGGCTGAGAAAGTTTGCTGGTACCTGTTAGCAGAAGCCCTCCCTGTGCCCTAGAAAATATCAACACTTAAGAACAGAGCCGCATCGCATGAAAAATGTGTGGTGATTCTGAATGTATGTCAAGTCTATCCTTGCCCATAGGGGAAGTTTCAAATCAGTAATACTGCATATCCAGAACTCTGGTTTTTTAAAATAGTACAGGACCCAGGCAGGCTCGGTGCTGCACGCCTGTAATCCCCAGCACTCAGGAGGCTGAGGCAGGAGGATCACCAAGAGTTCAAGGCCAACCTGGGCTACACAGAGAGACCCTGTCTCAAAAAATAAATAAATAAATGACTTAAATTCCTTGAAAATAATGAATTGATCTCACTCTCTAGAACCAAAAAAGAGATGGCCATACAGTTTTCTGCTCCATGTCCTACCTGGGGTCCTGACCCTGTGGAGGACATCACGGGGCGGGGCTGTAAGAACTGGGACCAGCAGGGCCGAGGCCCAGGCCCCCAGGAAGGGCACAGAGGGCGGAGCCTGACTGGCAACGCCTACCTACGGCGAACAGCTCCACTCCCGACTCCCGAAGCCTCCTCGAGGGCGGGACGATGTCATCCTGGGATTTCCCGTCTGTGATCAAAATGCCGATTTTGGCAACCCCAGTCCTTGATCCTGCTTCTGGTTTAAAGCTGTTTTCAAAAATGTAGTTCAGAGCAAGGCCTAGAAGAAAGCAAAGGCAGAGTAAGCACAAAGCAGCCCCCTCTAATAGCAGCCTAAACACCGACCTTGTCCTTGGTAGAGCTGATGAAAAACTAAAATCCACCAGAATAAAGGTAAGAAAAACAATCAAGCAGGGCACCAGTTCAGGGGGAAATCTGTGTTTAATTTACCCCTAGACTTCTTTTGCTCTTTCTTTTTATGAATGGAAAATATAGCCCTAATGGTTTTATTACTGCCCCCTAATAATGCCAATGTACTTTAATTTTTTTTATTTTTATTAATCCGCATTTGCAGTCCACAATTATCACTTTTCCCAAGGAGAACTGGTGCGTGTAGATAACACATCTTAGCTCTTTCTTTACCCCTTCCCTCCTTTTCTTCCCCCCATTTTTTTCTCCCCTTGCCATTTGCAAAAATGATCTCTCTCTCTCCTGTTTCCTATCATCTATCTTTATTTTGACCTTTATTGGCATTTTCAGGTTTTTGTATAGGAGAAACTAGGTGCTATGTAAGCTTGGGTGCTTCATGTATTTTACTTAACATTATGATCTCAAAGTGCATCCATTTTCCTACAAATGCCTCATGTTTATCCTTCTTTATGGCCAAGCAGTACTCTGTGGGGGTCTGTATCTTTCATGAATATTCTGATTCTAAGACTCAGGGTAATATTGTTATCTTAGAAAGGCTTGAGACCGCCGAACAATTCAACAATTATCTACTGGCCACAGTTAAGTGCCAAACAGTAGGTTAAGTGACAGGAATGAAAGACGGAGAAGATACCGGACCGACATTTTACTCTCTAGTTGCCAGTTTAAAAGAACAGTGAACTCACACCCAATGAATGTTGATGAGCTTGTGTTCAAAAAAATCTAAACTTTGATCATTCAGGTTGGAAAAATAACACTCACGCATTTCTGGCTGTCTCAAAATATTATTACTACACCTTCAGTCGCATTTGTGATGTTCTAAAGAACCCAAACTTCCCTCTCTCCCTCTCTCTCTCTCTCTCTCATCTACAGTGATAATTATATTTCTGTCTTTTAAGACATTTCCCATCCAGAGAGAAATGACATGTTGCAATATGATTATAGAACTTCTTAAAATAAATCTTTTTGCTATTAGCAGAAATTCCACTAGATTAGGGTTCAAATTGGCAAAGCAATGAAGACTTCAGTGCATTACCTCGAAGTCAGCAACAGCGCCCTCACTGGTGAAGGTGAGTAGTGCATCTATGTGAGGGGTGCAAAGGCAGGAGCTTTGCAGCAAGAATAAAATCTGTACACACAGGACAGGCACGAGGCCCCGGCTCCCTTCTCCAATACCGGGGGAAACCCCACAACTATACAAGTTTCCTGTGGTAACTATAATGTCAATATTTAAAATATCGGCAATCCAGAGATCCCCAAGTATCTTCAAGAAAACTACTGATTGCAGAGTAAGCACGAAGAAAATACTTTGCTTACAAATGTCAGGATCTGTGGAGGCAAAATGGGGTTAAAAAAAACAACAACAGAGGAAATGAACCAGCAAAGGTTAGAAGCTTCCTTATTTCTGGTGACTGCTTTATACCTTCTAGGACCAACTCCTCCCTAGGATAGTATTTTCATACAGCAAAAGAAATGAGCTATCTGGGTTTTAACTTTTAATGCTGGGCTCCGGGAAAGCGTCCATTAAAAATTTTTGGTGTTAACAACTCATAATAGCTAAGTCTTGGAAGAAGCCTAAATGTCCATCGGCAGATGAATGCATAAAGAAATACTGTGTTGCACACAGTGGAGTACTACGCTGCCATAAAGAATGGTAGGTTTGAGACAACTGTAGGAAAATGGGTGCCCTTGCAACCATAGTGTTAAGTGAGATAAATCCCAAATACAAAGAAAGAGGAAGGTAAAAGATAACATGATAGGAAACAGGGAGATCAATGTTTGTTGAAAGGAAAGGGAGACCAAGAAATGGAGGGAGGGAAGGGGACAGGAGCTGAGAAGAAGTGAGGTGTGTCACGTGCCGTGCACCAACTTCCCAAAATGAGTGCAGTCGTTACATTCCACAGTTATGTACTAATAAAAAAAGTTTTTAAAGGGGGGCTGGGGATTCAGCTCAGTGGTGCCACCGCCTGCCTCACAAGCACAAGGTCCTGAGTTCAATTCCCAGTACCAAAAAAAAGGAAAAACAATTTAAAGAGAAAAGGATAGAAAGAATTCTAGCAGCTGCTTTGGTTAAAAAAAATACTTTGTTGATGCTTAAAAAGTAGTGAAATGAGGTAATCCATGATTCCTCAGCAAGACAGGTTGCCAAGGCTGTGGACTGAGCAAACGTACCGGTCAGCGTGTTTCCCCCTTTGTATGGAAGATTTCGCACAGCGTCGATGACTTCATCTTTCGTGCTGAAGGCGTTCAAGTGCCACTCTATCCTGGGGTCACCACTGTACTGAGCAAGACCTGGGGAGAAGACACAGCCCACAGACATGACCACAGGGACCACTCAGGAAATTGCAGCGATTAAAGGCTGCATCTTTGTGATATTTTTTTCTCTGTCTGGCTATTTTTCAAAACATCCCTGGCATCAGTGAAAAGACTCACATTGGATCCATGGGGGGTGCACATTTTCCAGCCATTTGTGAGTTAGTATTTAATTAGACATCTGGCACTGGAAGGGAGGGTGAGCTCTGGGTGGCTAAATAAGAGACATAAACTTCTTTTTTTTTTTTTTTTTTTGCTGTTGCTATTTATTGTCAAAGGAATGATATTCCTTAATGGTTTCTAAAACCTAAACCATGAGACTTTCTATAATAATGACAAGTTACTTAATTATTTACAACATTGCTCATAGATTTTATTACACCTTTTTTTATTTTTTATTTTGTACCGGGGATCAAATTCAGGACCTTAGGCTTGCAAGGCAGGCGCAGTGCCACTGAGCCAAACCCCCGGCCCGCATAGATTTTAAACTCTTCTCTTTTTTTATTATTTTTATCTTGTTTAGAATTTTTGGCAAAGATGATCTGCACTATGAAACTATTTCCACTTTTTTTTTTTTTAAGTTCCATACGTTGCCTGGACAGCTGTTTCTTTTTAAACTGCTATGAGATAAATTCTTAAAGAGGCTGTAGCTCTGAACTATTATTACTGGTGGTGATGGTGGTGTTAACCAGCAGGGAACTAGCCCGGCTTTTCTGAAACTTGAAATGCATTCCATGGTTGATGGACTGAGAGTGTCCAGGCCACGGTCAGTGACCTGCTGGCAGACAGGTGCCCCTGGGGACACCGGCCTGGTGGATCCGGGGTCACCCTGGGGAGCCTGAAACTCCTGGCCCCGAGCAGCCCCACCCCGCCTGCTGTCTGGGCGGTGACACGCACCAACCCGCGTCTTCTGCGAGCCCACGTTGAAGGCTGTGACCAGGCTTTCCAGGAAGAGCCGAACCAGCCTGAAGTTGAACCTCCCGATGCTCCAGGACCCATCCACCAGGATGACGATGTCGGCGACGGCCGGGCTCGGGCACACGAACTTGGCCTCTGCAGGGACAGAGCGCGGCCGTGGGTCACTTACAGCCTCTGACCAGGCCCGCTGAGGAGACGCCAGGGAGTGGGGAGGAACCGGGCAGTCCAGAGTGAGGGGAAGGCAGGGCTGAACACTCCGGCTCAGACAGGTACAGATGTGTGCTCAGGGGAAGCTTTTCAGAAGACAAAATTGGAAAAGAGACCAAGAATTCACTCCTCTGTTCAATTTTTTTTAATATTGCACCTATGCGACACTGAGATTTTTGTCCCTGAAGATCATCAGGTAATTTGTTGTTTTTTAGAGTCATTCATTAGAACTCCAGATAAGGAAGCCAGCAGGGCCTGAGGCCACATCTGTATCCCAGCACTCAGGAGGCTGAGGCAGGAGGATGGCGCCCGAGAGTTTGCCAATGATCCCACACAGGGCACCAAGGCACTGTCTGCACTTTCCCATCAGAGGAGCCTGCCCCTGTCCCCAGGATGAGGGAGAGGAGGGTGACCGGAGATGCTTTCCCCACAAAGCAGATGCCTGAGGTAAGGTAGGTCTGAGCTAAGTCAGGTGAAAGCTGCCATTTCTATTATCAGGGTGCAGATACTGGTCTCCTCTGTCCCTCTCCCTTAACCCCTCATAAACATTTATCTCTCATGGTTCTGAGGGTGTAGGAGCCCAAGGCACCTGCAGCTGTGCTGTCTCTTCAAGACACACCAATGCCAGGATGTTCTTAAAGCCTCCTATAAATCCTCTAATGCAGGATCTTCGGTGCCTTTCGTAGCATTGCTTTGTAATCTAGTCTGCGCTTTTAAAGGAATGTTTGACTTTTTCCTGAATTTTCATATTAGGACTGGAGGTCATAAAGTGCATGTGTGCCTGTGCGAGCGTACAGGTGCGTGTGGGTGCGTGTACATGTGTGTGTATATGGACGTGTACATGTGCGTGCCTGTGTGTGTTTCTCTTTCAGATTCTTGCAGGCCAAGAAAATCTCTACTTAACTTGTTTTTAAAATACCAATAATACTTTGAATATAATTTATGTGTTGAAACTCAAATTCAGAAGAGCTCATAAACAAAAAGAAAATGTTTTTAACCTGAAACAAAGGCTTTAACCTAAAAGTAGCTGAGCCCCTAAGTCGGCACGGGCATTTAGTGCACACTGTCTATGCGCATCCCACACTGTGCGCTCAGAGGACCTGGGCTTCTCCCCAGACACCCAGATTCCGTTAGCAGATGGAGGAAAATGTACTTGCCCGGGGAATGCTCCAGCCTTCACTTTGGAAGCTCAACCGGACAACTCCTCCAAAGTTTATAGTTTAGATTTTTGGCACTGAGTTCTCTCCGTTAAGAGAAGAAAGCCACCAGCTCCGAATCTGGGATCTGCCCTACTGTAACAGACCAAGAAAACCCTAAGATGGAATAACGCCATGGGCCACGGGTGGATATTAATTTGGTTTTTGGACGTAACTAGGGAAAATTCAAATCCGATTAAGCTTCAAATGCCGTCTCTCTGAAGGAAACTTACAGTCAAGGGAAGAGTGACTTTCTTCCTCTTGCAAAACTGCTGGAAATATTACTTCACTTTGTAATTAATTGGAGATTCAGAAAAGCTCTTAGAAAGGGAACACATTCTGATTATTTACAAGAGTAAGGAAACTGATATTTTCTGTTTTAAAAAATTACTTCCATGGGCTGGGGGCTTGGCTCAGAGGTGCCGCCGCCTGCCTTACAAGGTTGGATCCCTGGTACTAAAAAAGAAAAAAATTACTTCCACTAAAAATGTTTACATAGCTTGTTCAAGTCACATGGACTCAGACATAGAAATTCTACATGGCCCCAAGGCATAAAATTAACTGACTACAAATAACAAGATTGAACTGATAACTTTAATGACACTAAAATGTTAAAAATTGTTTATCAAAAAATACTTTAAGGTAAATAAAAAGGACACATTGTAGTTGGGAGAAAGCACATGCAATACACAAGACTGACAAAGGTTCAGGAGGCAGGTTCATGACGAAGCGGGAGTAGATACTTTAGAGATCCCGAAGTACACATTGTCAATAAGTGGGAGAGATGTCTAACTAGGGCCTGGGATTTGGCTCGGTGGTGCCACGCCTGCCTGGCAAGCGCAAGGTAGTTCGATCCCTGGTTCCCCCAAAAAATAAATAAAGTGCCCCAGGAGATGTTTAACTGCATTCACCACCAGTTATCACAGCCAAGATCACAATGAAAGAGTAAACTTAATGCCATTTACAATTGTCCCGAAGACGATGAAATACGTAGGTGCACACTTAACAAAGCACGTACAGAACCGCTGTGCTGAAAATCCCGAAACTGATAAGAGACCAACAACTTTCCATGGCGAAATGTGCTGTGCCCATGAATTGGAAGACCGAACATAATAAAGATGTTAATTATTCCCAAAGTGATCTGTAGGTTTAATGTTATCCTTACCTAAATCCCAGAAATGGTCTTTTTTTTCAGACATAAACAAATGTATTCTAAAATTTGGACTGAAAATTACAGACCCTAGAGTAGTTAAAGCAAACATAAAGAAAATGGATAGCAATAATCACCTCACTGATATTAACCCTATATAGAGCCGCAGTGATTAATAAAATATGGTAATTTGGAGGGATCGACTTATTCGTCAATGGAAAAAATGTAAGATGCAGAAATAGACACACAACTGTGCTACAGAGTTTAGACAAACACACAGAAGCTGGACAAGGACACCCGCGTACAACACCCACGAAAACACGCCGTGACCGAAGCCTCACGCCTACACCCAAATGAATTCCAAGTGGCTGACCCAGGAACTCAAACAGAAGACATAAAAGTCTTAGCAAAACGGCATCCAATGGAACTTGGGATTTGGAAAAGAGTTCTTTGAGTACAACGTACAAAAGTACAGCCCCCAAAAGCAAAACCTCATCAACTGACCTCATCCAAATAAAATATTCTTGTTCTTCGAAAGCTCACAGGAAGAAGGAATGCAGGAGCCTGCAGGAGCATCACCGACGCATTACTACCTGGGACACGGCAATATTTGGTGGGGAAAACCAAGGCACAAGACATTAAATGTAGCATGACATCTTGTTCTACAGAAACTCTTACAAAATATTCTCTTTAAAAATAGAGAGACGTGGCAGACCTAGGCAGAAAGGAAGGGGGGTCCGAGAGGGTGCCGGGGGACAGGGACCAGGAGAGGGGACTGGGCTCCGGGACAGCAGCCGAGGCCACAGCTCGTGGGTAGACAGGGGGGTGCTCAAAGCCTGGGATTTGGGGGGGAACAAGTTGGGGTGCTCAATGTGCCCCCCCAAATAGCCACCAAATAAAACAAAAGGGAAGTAATCCTAACTGGCCCGCATGAACTACTACGTAGAAAAATAACTTTAGTGCTTATGTCATGAAATGCAAGCCCCCAAAACCTTTTACAAAGCTATAACTCAGCATGTTTTCCTTGGAATTAAGACTCCTGCCCTGTTTTCTCACTTAAAGACTAATTAGTATCTGTTGTGTCAGCAGAAAGGCGACTTTCCAAGGATTGCAGAACTCAAAAGTTTTGGTTTCACATTCCAGAGTAATTTTTCTTTGTCTGTGTTGAGACAGGGTCTTGCTATGTTGCCCAGGCTGGTGTCAAAGTTGTGACCCTCCTGCCTCAGCCTCCCAAGCAACTGCAATTCCCAGAGTGTGCCACCATGTCCATCTCCCAACGTATGATTTTTCTTCAAGATTGGTCCATATTTACTAGGAAACTGTGAACACTTTTTTTCAAATGTCATGAATCCTGGTTATGCGCTCTAAGACCTATCCCAATACTGCAAACCTCGCGGCCAGTTTCCTTCCTAACGGGCACGGATTCAGCGTAAGCCGAGCTTTCTGTAAGCGAGGGACGGCCCTTGTCCTGTCCATAGGTTTGCCTTTGCCTGCGGCGTGCGCGTGTTCAGTACTCGGGACAGAGTTTTAAAATCACCACGTTCAAGTTCAGCGATGCGTGTCTCAACATGACTCCAGCTGCTCAGCAGAGCCTTAAGAAATGCACTGAAACCACTGTCTTCCTGAAAAGAGCCCAGATTCAGAACTCAAGACAAATAAAATCACTTTCCACGGGCAAACACCTCACTCGCTTCACTGCTCCTAAAAAGAGGCCAGCGGAAGGAAACACAAAGTGCCTCAAACTGAACCAAAGAATCAGGAGGTAAAAAGATAACCAAACACCTGGAAAATCGGGCAAACACTGCGTAAAACCCCGCTGCAGATAGAGCTTCAGTCCGCACGCGAGAGGGGTAAGTACGCGTGCACTGTCAAGAGGGCCTGCCAGAGACTTTCAGTCTAAGGAACCCTTCGTGTTCTCCATTCTACAGCTGAAGTGTTGAAGCAATTTATCATTACTCTTCCTACTGGAAACTGTGCATGGATGCACGGCCCAGTGGATAAATCTCTGCGCGCACTGGGAAGAGGTAACGGTCAGCGGAGATAAGGAAAACGACCTCCTGAACCGCAATTTAGTTCAGCTAGACACTGATCTAAAGTGCAGCTGTGAAGATACAAGAAGGGCAAATACAGATACGCGTCATATACGGTTCTGTAAGTGAGATGGACGGGTGGGTGCGGATGGGCCCAAGCCGCTGAATGCAGTTCATGGGCAGCAGTCACTGTGCGGAATGGATCGCAGAGATGGTGACAGTCTGGTGGCACCAACAGAAGCAGAAGGGGCCACTGCACAGGTCCAGGGGTTCGATTCCCATCGTGCTGAGCACCACGTGAGGCGGCACTGACACACCCTTCGCCTCCGAGCCCGGAGTTACATCACGAGTGTTTCCTGCTGTGAACTCGGCAGGGCCCCAGGTGCTCCCAGAGGCCGTGACCACCCCCGCTGGTGAGCCACGTCTAATCAGGTGTCCCTCGCAGCGCAGCCCCAAGAGCTGACTCCCCCGCCTGGCCTGTGTCCTGTTCAGTGACACCAGGCCTCTCCCACCTTCAGACCGGAGCAGAAACACCGGGTCTTCTCAGGCTTTGAGCTCGAGCGCCGGGCCTGGATTTCATCCTGGTCCTCGCGCAGCAGCGTCTCAGTCTGCGGCATGGTGGCAGCGGTTCTTCACCCCAAATCCCTCTGCGCGAGTCCTTCCACTCACTCCCAGCAGCGAGCTGCAAGGCCGACTCCCCTGGGGTCTCCCAGAGGAGGAGCAGGGGCTCAGCAGCGGGGAGGGGACAAAGAAGCCGCTCGGCACCACACGGAGCCGGCCGAAGAGCTGAAGTCAAACCCGAGGCTGACTACAAAACGAAGAACCGATGTGTCCCGCAGGTCCTATCACGGAAGATCGGAAGGAGCTGGGCGCCGGTCATCTCAGCACTCAGGAGGCTGAGGCGGGAGGATCGCCAGGAGTTCAGAGTCCAGCCTCAGCTGTGTAGTGAGGTCCTGAGTACACAGCGAGCCCTGTCTCGGAAGTGGGAGGGGAGGGGCAGCCCACCCAGTCTGGGAGCCAAGGTCGCCTGAACTCAGGCGCAGCCATCTGTCCTCCAGGTGACCTGGGATGAGCGCCACGCCCAGGAGCCCCTCAGACCTGGCCCAGACGTCCCACGAGCGCAACACCCGCCCATCACCCGACTCCCGCGTGGACTCCTCTGGCCGCTGCGGTGGAGACCGAGGACTCCCTGGGGGTGGGGGTG
>NW_022900917.1:5506680-5532229 GCF_012274545.1 Fukomys damarensis
AGACTTCTGACTGCCCGCGCGTCCGGGTCTCCCCTGCCTTCCCCGTCAGCACGGGGGTTCACGTCCTCTGAGGACGGCAGCCTCCACGGCCCGGACCCTTAGGTGCGGCTCAGAGTCCTTACCGCCGGGGAATCTGCAGGTTCGGAGTTGATCAACCCACCTGCTGGAGGCCGGAGGAAAAGATGTCCGAATTTTTTAAAGTGTTCTCAGCCGGGGGGGGGGGGCATCCTTTGGAGGCGAAGGCTCCAGCCTGGGGCGCACGGGACGCCGCAGCAGCGCAGTCCCGGGTCCCCTGCAGGTGTGCACGGAGTGTTTTGGGAATCATTGAGCCTGTCTCATTGTTTCAAGTCCTGAATGCAAACACTATAATGCTCAGCAGCAAGGGGAGGGACAGAAATGTGTCCGCCTTCTTGAAACGACTTCTCAGGACCCTCACTCTCTTAATCCCCCCCGGGATTTAGATCTTTTCTCTGACTCTGAACAGCGCACGCCCGGTGGCTAAGGATCTCCCGTGCGAGACACTTCTACCATCAGGGCTCAACGCCGTCAGCCTCCTGCCCCCTGCTTGCAGGCCCGCAGACGCGGCAGCCCCGGAGGAAAATGTCCAGACAGCAGCCGTCTGTTCTGAGCGCGGACACTTTCTTGTCATTTCCCCCGGGGCACCGGGTAACAGCTACCCCCTCACACACGGCCTCGCCCTGCCCTGCACGCTTCGGCACACGCGAGGAAGCCTGTGGGGTGGGGACGCTGCACCTGGAGCACCCTTGGGTCTGCTGCCTTCCGGGGTTTGTGGAGCGGTTCCCTGGGCTCCCGAGGATGGACTGTTCTTTTAGACAGGAAGAAACACAAAACAAAAAACAAAGGAGAGAGGGAAAGGGCGGAAGTGGATTCCGCTAAACCATCCGCTGCTGTGCAGATCACAGTATTCATTCTGGAAGCCGGAGTGCTCTGTGGGCTGTGTGGTTGGTGATAATTATGGTAACAATGAGGAGGAAGAGGAGGTAAAGGAGAACAGGGGTGAGGAGGAGGAGGAGGAGGAGGAGGAGGAGGAGGAAGAGGAGGAGGGAGAAGAGAAGCACAAGGAAGCGCAGTGGGGCACTGTCCCTGCGCCAGGCCTCCTCCCGAACCCCTTCGTGTCCCAGCGCCCACTCAGGAGCAGGCCCACCCATCCCTTCCCGCTCCGGGAAACCGTCCACACCCGCCCCGCTGAAGCTTAAGCCCGGAGTCCCGCTCCTGCACGCTGGACTCGGTCCTGGTTGGCAGGTGAGAGGCCCAGAGTCGCTGGCGGAGAGGCGAAGAGAAAAAGTTTAAACCCGTCTCTTAATTATGCATCAAGAGTGCGGAGAGCGCCGTGGAGGAAGCGGGCCAGGCCCTGGGCACTGTCGCGCTCCGGCGGCGACGCCAGGAGCTCACACGGAAGACGCATCCGCTGTCCTGGGCGCTTGGCTGGTTTTTATCATTCCGTCCCCACAAGTAAGCTCCAGGGTAGACGGAAATCAGAGGTGGGAGCCCAAGAAGGGGCCTCTGGGCGAGGCACCTGGACGCCAGAGGTAGCAAACCCAACTGACAGCGCTCTTGAAAGCAGCTCATGCCTCGGCTCGGGGCCGATTCTGTCTCGGCAAGCGAGACTCCGCACGCTTCTTCTGAAGAAAGCCAGAGAAAGGAGAGAAACTCTCCGGGTCTGCGGCCCCACGTTCTGTTGGAGCCGGTTCCCTGGAAACCAGGTGAGAGGGCCTGGCCCGACTCCGTCCAGAATAAACCCAACAGCTCGCCTCAGCCAAAGTGGGGGTGGTAAGGACCCGCCCTTCTTTCCTCACTGTAGAAAAATGTGAGGGAAAAAAAGGTCGTGGTCTTAATCCAAAAAATTATTAAGAGAAAAATAAAGCAGCAACCACCCTGCTCTAGTTTTCCTATCTGTTGTGTAATCGTTTTCAATCGAGTTCTGCATTCTTATGCAAAACTCCAAAAATAACTAGAGAAAGCTGTTTGGACAACAGGGGAAATACCCGTTCCGTGCAAAGGCGCCAGCATCACGCTCAGAGGCAAACACACTTCTGTTTGTGACGAGTGCGGGTTTCTGAAGAAACATGCACAGCTGATTAAAAACAAGCTGCACAGCTCCAGCTGAAGATCTCAGCTCTCCCGGTGACAATTACAATTCTGAAGTAAGGGAAATATGCTGGTTACATCTGTGCCACCATCCGTGCTGACACGTCCTGGAGAATTACGGGTCCCATGGGAAACACAGCGGCGTAGTTCAGCGTGGACCCTGAGACAAACACGTCCCAGAGGGGTCCTGTGCTCAGCCTGCGGTGAGGCCCCGAGTGGGGCCCAGCAGTGCCTCTCTCCAGTGCCAAGGAGCCCCAACTCTGCCTGGATGCTCACTGCAGTTTGTAATTTATTTCTTAAGACAATTCTCCCCTACAACCAAGACCCTCCTAGACTCTCACTGACCTTACACACACCTCAGCTGCAAAGCAAATCCACAAATCTGAAATCTGTGGCCACACCAGGTCCTCACCACCACAGTGGCCACCTTTAGACCCGACCTCGTGCAGGGAGGCTCAGGACTCCGAGAACGGTCTCCAAGCTCCTTCTCCATGTGCTCTGGCTCTTAGGACAGGGCCCAGTACCCGCCCTGCTCCCCATCTATTCCTGTTTTTATTTTTGTTTTGGTTCCGGGGATCGAACTCAGGACCTTGGACTTTCGAGGCAGGTGGGGGAACCACTGAGCTAAATCTCTGGCCCTCACTTCCTGTTTTTAATTCATGTCTCTCACTCCTAAGTCAGGGAAGGGAATGGAGAATTAGGGGAAAGAATAGGCGAGCTGGGGCAGTTTAGGAATAGACAGCGAGAGCTAATAAATTCCATACCCAAACTCAAACTCATAGGTTTCATTTCTAATATTCTCTAAGCAGTAAGTATCAAAAAGGGCTAATCAGATGTCAGATGAGAACATACTTACACAATCCTACATAAACTATGAACAAATCTTTTCGTGCAACAAGAAACAAACCAGGCGTGGTGTGGCGCATGCCTGTAATCCCAGCACTTGGGAGGCTGAGGCAGGAGGATCGCTGTGAGTTCAAGACTAGCCTGGGCTATATAGTGAGTTCCAGGTCAGTCTCAACTACATAGTGAGACCCTGTCCCCGCCACCAAAAAAAGAAAAACAGAAAAGTCAGAACTTAAAAGAGTTTAGGGGCTCGTCCAGGCCCTGTGTCCAATTCTCAACACCATAAGAAGAAAGAGAAAGGGGAGAGGAGAACTAATGTGGTGCTTAGGAAAGGTTGGTAAGACGACGAGGAAGGAATAGGGAAACAAATACTTCTTTTCTCACTCCATCACTCATTTTATTTTGGGAACCATGCCAATGTTTTACATAGTCACAAATTAAACTGCCTGTGTTGCAAGTGAATAACAGAAACTTAGTGAATAAGAAAGAAAAGAACTAACCAAGGTCTGTCGAGATTCACATACTCAAACTGAAAGCAAATGTTGACTTTGGCTTGGCTTTGGGTGTTTGTTTTGCACTGTGCATAAACTGACAATTCTAAAACTATATCTGGGATTCCCACATCTAAGCAGATGCATGTAGGGCTTTGGGAACTGTATTTCTCACTCTTCTGAATAAGCGTTAAAGGCCCCCACTACCTGAGAGCCTCCTGCACCCCATCTCTGCCGGCTCTGCTCCTGGTTCCCCTCAGCACAGGGCGGCAGAGTTGACTACCACAAAACCGACCTGAGTGAGGAGGAAACCAACACCGCGGAGGACAGTTTCACTCGGCACCAAAGTGTTACGATACTCAGGCACCGGTGAGAGATACCACGGGAAACTGGCACCGAGAGGGTGAGACGCACAAGGAGCTCTGGCTCGCCCCGAAGACCCAGAGGCCGGAAGAATTCTGTGGTGGGGCCAGGAATGGGGGGTGCAGCCTGCAGAGGGAGGAATCCAAAGGAGGAGGTGCCTAGTCTGTCTGACTGATGAGCTCCCGCACCCCTGCCTGATTCTGACCGAATCTAGTGGTCTGGTTTACCACAGATCACTACGGGGCAGCTGCATGGTCATAAACAATACCGTGGCTCATTTCCAAAGAACCAGGCACCTAAAGAAGCTACAAACAAACAGAAAGTAGAAACCTGAGAAGAAAAATGAGAAACCTGAGAACAAATCATCCAGCAGCTCCCAACTCTGTCAGAGCCAATCCAGGGGGTCTGCAGGGAGGAAGTCCTAAACCACACAGGGAAGAGTCCGAACCAGTATCTCAGGATGGAAAAAGTTCAAACAGTACTTGGAAGATTCAAGGAGATCAAAACCAAATGGATCATGGCCCTAAAGAAACAAAATGATCCGCAGGTCTAGAAAAGACAGTAATAAAATCTAGAGGAACTAAAGAGAGTGATGCAAAGCACAAATGCTCAGCAGAGAAAAGCAAGGGAGTCCATAAAAACCTTCCGGACAGAAACCCAGGAGGTTAAAAACAGGACTAAGAGTGGGGGCTGCAGAAGCGATGTGAGGGTAGAGCGTCAGACCAATGATCAATTCAGAGAGACGCCTAAAAGACAACAAGCCAACGTGAAACATGTGCCCAACCGCTGCTAGTGACTCAAAGAAGACTCATAGGAATTAATGAGAAATCCTAAGGCAGCACAAAGGGCATTAAAAAACCTGTTCACAGAAGCATTAGCAGAGTTTCCAGATGAGGAAGGAGAATTTAACATGGAGATAAGTATGGCGTACAGAACCCTGAATAGCTATGATCAGAAAAACTACTCCGTGGCTGGGGGTAGTGGCTCACGCCTGTAATCCCAGCACTCCGGAGGCTGAGGCAGGAGGATCACTGTGAGTTCGAGACCAGCCTGGGCTGCATAGTGAGTTCCAGGTCAGTCTCAACTATATAGTGAGACCCTGTCTCAAAAAACCAAACCAAACCAAAACAAAACAAAACCAATGGAAATGCACGGCTGCCCCATGGAGTGACATGAACCACGGTGCATGACTGTCCCATCAGGCAGACAGCTTGGACCACTGTTGGTATAAATCACTTTTATTAGTCTTTCTACAGCTAAAATTAATAAAAAGTCTCTAAATGGACCAAAGCTAGTTAGTTGCTTGAATTTGAGTAATTACTGCCCACATATATATGGCGTATATAATATTTACAGCTGCTGTACCACAAATCAGCTGTATCAACATTTTCATACCAGTTTAATGTTTTCCTTGAGGAATTGCAATATGATGACACTTGGTCTTCTAAATCAATTCCTTATCTGCATTACTGTATTCAAAGACAAGATTAGGTTTTATGTTTCCTATGGTTCAAGCCATCCAATGTGACAGTCATACATGTACCACGGCGGTACAAGCTGGTGGGATAATCAATTCAAATCAGAGCCGCCCAGCAAAAAGCCACAGGAATTGCAACCCTGTCACAATTGTGTCATCACCTGTTAGAGAAAAGCAAAAAATCACCTACAAAGGAAAACCCACCAGAATTACAACACACTTCTCAATGCCAATCTCAAAGA
Organism: Fukomys damarensis; assembly: GCF_012274545.1. Lineage (NCBI taxonomy): Eukaryota > Metazoa > Chordata > Mammalia > Rodentia > Bathyergidae > Fukomys > Fukomys damarensis. Next base: position 5,512,209 of record NW_022900917.1, read on the forward strand.
CAAGGAGATCTTGAATGCAGTATCTCTAGCCCTCGCCCCCCCAAAAAACAGCTGCCAACTCAGACTGATACATCCTGAAAAATTAGCTTTCAAAACTGGTAGAGAAATAAGGTATTTCCATTATAAAGAATGCCTAAATAAATTCATGACCACCAAATCAACACTCCCAGAAATTCTCAAGGATAACCTAGAAAGAGACAGTGAAGTTATCAATGCCAAAAGGTCCAGAAGAATGAGTGCATTGTATAGGGCTAGCAATTAGGTAGAAGGGGAGGAAACCAAAATAGCAACAAGAAAATCATACAATGACAGGGATAAGTCAATGCCTGTCAGTTATAACTATTAATGTGAATGGACTCAACTGGCCAATCAAAGATACAAATTAGCAGAACAGACCAAGAAACAAATACATATGTTGCATAAAAGAAACAAATTTAACACAAAAAGATATTCAAACACTAAAGATCAAAGACTAGAAAACATTATTCCGTGCAGTGAAAACCTGAAAACAAGCAGATGTAGCAATCCTATTTTCAGATGAAGTAGAATTTAAGCCAAAGCTGATCAAATGTGATTTTTCAAAGCTGATCAAAAGAGGCAAAGAAAAACATTACATACCGGTTAACAAAACTATCCAACAGGAAGAGGTAACAATTATAAACTTATATGCACCAAACTATAGTGCACCAGCTTCACAAAACAGACACTAATGGACATGAAAGATTGGCCAGACCTCGGTATGACTATGGGGAGCTGGGCCTCAGTGCCCTACTCCCACAAAGCGGTCAATTAAACAAAAAATCAACAAAGAAATGCTACCAGGATCAGAGATTTAGCTCAGTGGCACTGCCACCTGCCTGGCAAGCATAAGGTCCTGAGTAAAATGCCCAGTATCAAAAAAAAAAGAAAAATAAAAAAGAAAGGAAATGCCAGGGTTCAACCAAACCTTTGAACTAATGGACTTAGTAGATATCGACAGTGGTCTGCCCAACAACAACAGGATACACATTCTTTTTCTTCACATTTTTTATTCTGCTTTCTCCAGAATAGACCATACTAATAAAGCATGCTTAAGTAGATGCAAAAGAATCAAAATTAGTCCATGCCTATCAGCACATCACAATGCAATGAAACTAGAAATCAATAGCAAAAGACACCACAGAAGCTATGGAAATTAAACAACATACTCTTGCATAATTAATGGAAACAAAGGAAGAAATAAGATTATTCCTAGAATTAAATGATAGTGCCACTAGAATTTATGGGACACAATGAAATCTGACCTATAAGGGCACTTTGTAGCTGAGAATGCTTACATCAAAAAAACAGAATGAGCCCAAGTAAACAACCTAAAGGTGCACCTCAAAGTTCTAGAAAAGTGAGAACAACCCAAATCCAGAGCCTGTACAAAAAAGGAAGTTATAAAGATCAGTAAAGATATTAATGAAATGGAGACTAAAAAAATACAATACAAAGAAACAATGGATCGAAGAGCTGGTTCTTTGAAAGAATAAACAAAATGAACAAATCCTTAGCCAAAAAAAAAAAGGAAAGAAAAAATACAAGTCAATGCAATTACAAATGGAAAAGATTTTTAACTTTCATCACAGTGGACACTTCCAAAACCCGGAAAATTTTTAGCAACTACTTCACAAATATGTCTTCCAAAAACTGGAGAACTCAGAAGAAATAGAGAGATTCCTGGATAGATAGGAATTACCAAAACTAAAGTACAAAGTCTTAAAAATCTTGAACAATCCAATAACAGGCAATAAAATTGAAGCTGTAATTAAAAACCTACCAACTAAGAAAAGCCCAGATCTTGGACTTACTGCCAAATTCTATAAGAATTTCAGGGAAGATCTAACACCAATATTCCTCAAACTCTTTGATGAAATCAAGGAAGTATACTCGCAAAATCATTCTTGGAAGCTAGAATTACCCTGATCCCCAAACTAGATGAAGATCCAATCAAAAAAAGAGAACTACAGGCCAATCTCTCTAATATACATAGATGCAAAAATCTTAAACAAGATACTGGCAAACAATGATACAAGTCATCAAAAAAACTTATACCACAACCAAGTAGGCTTCACCCCCGGGACACAATGCTCCAAAATCAATAAATATAGTCCATCCCATAAACAGAAGCAAGGGCAAAAACTCACATGATCACCTCAATAGACAGAAAAAACCTCTTCCAAACTCCAACGTCCATTTATGATTAAAAACCCTGAAGCAAATAGGTACAGAAGGACCTTTTCTCGATCTGATAAAGCCACTTTCTACAAACCTACCTCCTGTATCATGTTAAAAGGGGAAAAACTGAAAGCTTTTTCTCTAAAATCACGAACAAGACAAGGATGTCCATTATCTCCATTCCTGGTCAGCACAGTCCTGGAAACACAGCCAGCGTAGTCAGGCAAGAGAAAGAAATAAAGAGGGTACAACGGGAAAGGATGAAGTCACCGCGTTATTCACACATGACACAATCCTCAGCTGGGCTCAGGCAGGCCCAGGGCGCCTGTGCTGGTCACCGCTGGTGGCTCTGCTCCCGGGCGTGGTGCTGAGGGCCTCAGCGAAGGCCACACCCAGAACCAGGAGCACAAATGTAGGTGTGATTGTGCATGAAGAGGTGACTTCAAGGTCACACACTCAGGTGTGGACAGGCACTCAGGTGTGGAGCAGGAAGAAGCCAGGGTTGATTTTCAGAGTAGATTATAGGACTCTTCGGATGGGACCCTCGACCCACAGCAAGCCCTCCCAGAATGAGCTCATCCAAGCCATCTGACCTTCTGGCCAAGCTGGGTTAGTGTCATTGCCTTTTTCCACCGCCTTGCCTCTGGGCTTCGTCGGATCCTTCTTTTTTTCTAAATCTTTAACTGAAAGAAAAGAGTAGAAATATAGCCTCATGTTACGATCAGGTCTAAAGGAAAACATTCAGTGAATTTTACTAAAACACTTGCAAGCTCTGACAGCATTAGTAGAAATTAGCTCCGTGACACAAACCCAGCCCCAAATATCCGAACTGCTGCTGTTCATCACCCCCGTGTGTGGTACATGACCACCCTCCTGCGGGCAGTTGGTGCCGTGCACAACACATCTTCATTCCTTTTGCACCCGCTTCCCTCCCTCTGCACCCCCATGCCTGTCTCTTTCTTTCAACTGCTGGCTTTTTTTTTTCTTCAGCAAAGTTGTGAGACACGGAAAAACTTCCTAACCCTGACTGTGTCTTCACTGTGGACAGATGTATCAAATAAAGGATGGCTGTGAAGTGGGCCTGGTCATCCCCATCCGGTGCACATGGGAATGAAAAATCAGGAGGCTTAAACGTGTCTCACAGAGCCAATGAGTGCTGGCCGAGGACCCAAGCCACACCTGCATGTCTCCAGACCTCGCCTACGAGCGGAGGCCCATTCTGGAAAGGTCTCGGGCACAAGTACTCTCATCTGAGGTTGCTCCATCGGCCACAGCAGTGCAGAACCCCGTAAGTTTCCTTTTAAACTTAAAAAACATGTTTCCCTGTTAATAAGTAGGGATCACTTTAATAAGGACATATTCGGAGACCACAAAGACTGCTGCTGGCTGCTTCCCAGCCTGCACCGCTCGTAACTCTGCACGGCCTTCTCTGCTCCCAGCCCCAGGGCAGCCTCTGTGCGTTGCTTGGCAGCTTAAGCTACTTGAGGCCTCCGAGACTGTTGCCAACTGGCAAGTTTCTGTGCGAAGATGTCCTGTGAGAACGCAGGAGCAGCCAACGGCGGGATGTTTGGTCTGCTGGTTACATCCATCCTGTGGGGACCACACGTCCACGGCGGGGGGAGCAGATTCCCTCGCCGTCTGCTGCAGGCGACGGACCCATTCCTTCCTCTCTCTCCTGCCTCCATCTTTGCTGAGGAGGTTCACGCTCAAAGCTCGTCAAGGACGTAGCTCCCTCATTCTATCCTTCCCGTCCCTAACGCTCTTCCTCGCCTTTCTCATACCCAAAGATTACATTCTGGGCTCCAACAACAGCAAGATACTCCCGCCCTTCTAGGCCCACTGACAAATTTGTTACATCCACTTTTTAAGATCGTATTCTTCAGCTTCGCTACAAGCACTGGCACTGGGGAGCACTCCTTTCTTCAAAATATTTTTCTCAGTTTGTATGGACATCACCCCGGTTCTCTCCTGTCCCTCAAGCCCTTCCTCATCTTCCCATTCTTTGGCTCCCTTCTCTCCTTCCATTCCTGAAACGTGACTGGATACTAAAGCAGCCTTACATTTACACACACCCTGCTGCCATTTCATCACCTCCCACTGGACTTTCGCCACAACTTCGAATTCAACCCCAGGCCTGCGCTGGGGTCCCAGTTTGCTTACATTTTGAAAGAAAAAAAAAAAGTCTGCAACTTTAATATGAGAAAAATTGTGCTGAGCGAGGCTCCCAGTAGGAAGGGGTTTAGGGAGGAATGACAACTTCAGAGATGTAGAGAAACGTCACGGGGAAGGTGATTTGGATGGCAGACTGGTGATCTGGGCAGATTTTCCAGGCAGGGATTGGCGAAACACTGCTACCAAAAGGAAAAATGGGCAGCTGAAATGAATGTTTGCTGGAATAAACCATAATGGCAATGTGTAGATGGATAAGGAGAAATGGCAGTCACTTCAGAAGGGTAACGGATATGTTACGCAAAGCTCTTACCCCCGTCATGAGGGGCACAACCAGTTAGCAACAGACTGTCACAGACCAAGTGGCCTGGGTCACAGTGCTGACCGTGGCCTTCTGTACGCTGGTGAGATCAGTGTTGTCACCCTCCTCTGCAAATGGGGAAACCAAGGCTGGAAAGGGTTGCGTTGCTTGTGGTGGTTGTTGACTCATAATATGTTGCAGATCAGGTCTGCTGCTACAGCTTGCATCTTTTTGGGGGGGGGTACCAGGGATTGAACTCTAGTCCTTGCACGTGCAAGGCAGGCGGCAGAACCACTGAGCTACATCCCCAGCCCTGGCTTATATCTAGATGTCCCCTAAAGCCGTGTGCTCACAGCAGGGGCTTTTGGAAGTGACTGGACCCCCAGTGCATGATACTGGATTAATTCACAGATGGGGGTTACAGGTGGGTGTGATGCTGGCGGGAAGAGGTGGGTCACTGTGGGCCTGGCCTGGAAGGAGAATATGTATAGATACATATCCTCCCTATTCCCTTGATGGCTTGCTGCATCCTGCCTGCCCTGCCATGGACCGTTTCTCCTCTGCCAGGACACCCTGCTTTGGAAGCTGAATATGGACTGAAACCTCTACAAGCTATGAATTGAAATAAACCTTTCTTCCTTTGAGTGTCAGGCAGTGTCTTGGCAATGAGAAAAGTAACTAAAACACCTGCCTTTCTGTCTCTAAAATCCAAAGATTGTGTCTTGTTTCCCTGTGTGCCCAAACACTGGACTTACAGAGAATCTCAACCCTGCACTGACTGAAAACCTCTAGCCACAGCTCTGTCTCCAGGGTCACCCTATACCTTCACTGTCTTGGATCCAACTCTGAAATGTCCCTGGGCAGATGAGACCAGGTTTTAGCTCCACCTCACAAGAAGCAAGAGTATAACTGAAATGCAAATGGAAAAGAAAAGAAAGCCATACCAGCAACATTCTTTTCCTTTCATTTTTAGAGACTATTTTCTGAGTAGGACACGTGCCTCTACGCTGCCAATAAAAACGACGCAGCTTAGGAACAAGAGCTGCTTACATATAACCAATCTCGCTAACCCACTCAATGGTTTCTCTCTGGTTCTCCATGGAGCCAAGCATGCTGAGGACCAATGAATTTCCCCCAAGTGCCTTGAACATCAGCCACTGAGAAAGGGCTCCTGTTGGGCCATGTTTCTTCTGCTGTTCAGTTGGTGGAACGCTTGAAATACTCAACTGCAAACTTTTCAGGCTTGTGTGAAATGGATCATTTTGCCTTCTGTCTTTTACTGTTTCTCACAGACTTTGAAAGTTATTTCTGTCACCTACGTAAGGATGCAAGAGGCTGAACGCTGAAGTGCCAGTGGATGGGGAGAGGCTTGGTTTGTGCTGAAAATAACATAAAACCCTTTTCCACAGCACCAGACAACGTAAATCTGAAAGATTTCCTGCATGTTCTTTTTCCTTCCTTCCTTCTTTCTTTATTTCTTCATTTATTTTTGACATAGGTTCTTGCAGTGTAGTTCAAACTGGCCTTGAACTTGCGGTGATCCTCCTGCCTCAGCCTCTCAGGTGCTGGGATCACAGGCGTGCACCGCCCCACCTGACATCCTGTATATTCCTAACAGCTGCGTGTCCTGCTGACAGGGAGATTCATTCAATGTCTCCGTCAGAAGTTTTAAGAGGGAGCAATTTAACAAAGCCATATGTGGCCTGGGTTTAACTTTCGACAGAGTCACAAATGTGTGTCACAAAGCATGACTCAGGAAGGAAGAGACAAGGGAAAAGTGAGTGGGGAATCCAGAGAGAAAGAACATGCTGCCGGCTCCGGAATGCTGGCCTCCCTGCATTGTGGATGGATCCCACGGCAGAACTGGGAGAATTTAAAATACAAGAAAGAAAAATCTCTTGGAAATAATGTCTATGATTTGCTTCAAGAGAATAAGAAGGCAGCTGTGGCGATGTGGAGGACACGGTCACCAACGCTGCACGCTGGACACGGGTCCATCACCCTGCGCTGCTGGCTCTTAGTGTCGTGGTTTTATCTGAATAACAAGCTGGGTTCTCCAAGGAGTGCACTTCAGCAGTGAGCCAGCTGCAGGTAACCGTGACGGCTTCATCTTGTTGCAGCGACAGCACGAAAGCGTGTGTCCTTCGGGTTGGAAAGGCCGCCTCGGGCAGAGGGCACCTGGCCCGGGATGCACCGTCCACACTGGCAGGGGTTGGCCCGCGCCTAGGGCCGGCGACCACAGGACTGCACACGCCGCAGGCAGGCGGGCGAGATGCCTCATCTTGGTGTGAACGGGGCGAACGAATGCTTCCGGCAGGCGGAATAATCGGGGCCTGTGTGGTTGGGCCTCAAACTCAATAGTAGGAAAAGCTTCTGACAGACGCGGCACCGACCGACCGACCGACCGCCAGGTTCTGCACACCCACTGGGCCCTTGTGACCCGGCACAGGACACCCAGCTGTCATTCACGAGCGGAAGAAGGAGCCTCGAGGGCTTGTCAGGGACAGAGAGCTGCGGGCGGGAGGGCTCGGCCGGAGAGGGGCTCTGGGTCCCCAAAAGCACAGGGAGAGGGCGCTGAGCCAGGCTGGGGCCAGGCAGGGGCATTTCACGGCGGGAACTTCAAGGATGGGGGAGGAGCGCAGGAAGCGAGGAAGGGAAGGGCAGAGAGAAGGGCTCAGGAAAGTCTCAACAGAATCTAAGAAAAATCCGCAAGTCCAAAAGACACCTAGGGTTGCCTCGGCTCTGGGCCACACCCGAGAGCTGCCGTACTCACTTCGGAACCGGCCCTGCGCCGGCTTACTCTCCTTGTCTTTGTGGTATGCGATAATTTGAACCGAGTAGTTCTGCTCCGGCATTAGACCTTGAATAATTGCTTTAGTTGCTGTGTTTTGGAGATTCAGTTGATTGGTTTTTCCTCCTGTAATGAAACAGAGAGAGAAATCAGTCCTAAGGAATAGGGTTAACTGTGCATCCAGGCGTGTTATTAACCAGCAATGGACTTTATTTCTTATTTGTTTATTTTGGTACCAGGGATCGAACTTGGGCCCTTGCGCTTGCGAGGCAGGCGGTGGAACCACTGAGACAAATCCCCGGCCCTCAGCAATGGAGTTTAACGGCAAAGCCTTTTTACAATGTCTTTATCGTGCTACTAACAACTGTGCCATGCAACATTTTGCCGTGCATGAAAAGGAAAAGATTTTAAAATGCATGTCCACGTGTACGGCGCTTAATAAGTTTCATTCTCATTTTCAGCGGTCTCTTTTTCTTGGATAATTTAAGCCGTTGTGTGAATTATGTAAAAGCACAGTCACGAAAATCTTTCATCTCAACACACCGTTCCCTCTACAGTAGGAGAAAGCACCGCACAAGATAACGCGAACCCAGGCCGGCCGAGCACTACACGCTCCCTGCTCTCGCTCCCTGCTCTCGCTCCCTGCTCTCTGCGGGCCCCTGGGCCGAGGCGCAGTGCACTCATCTCCCGTCGGGCCTTGCGGGCGCCTCGCTATCTTTGAGCTCTGCGGCTGCGTGAACAGATGTCAAAACCCACGATCTCTCCACCAAGAAAGCGGACTGACCCCAAGGCTTGCCCGGAAATGCTGCCGATCGCACGCGCAGCTCGTTTGCAAAGCTTCAAACATACCCTTCTCTAACTTCTGACAACCGTTACTGCATCTGAGAAAAGTAAAATTAATTTAAAATTTCTCTCCTCCCAGCAGGAACAGAGAAGAGGCTCTGAAACTGGCAGAATTAATAAAATGTAACAGGCTGTGCTTCAATCATATTCTAATAAAATTAATGCCCAAAGTTTTGTTGCCAGAATCAATGTCACCCCTACTAAAGGAAAAACTGAGTCTTTCTCTTCCATTTTCTTAAATTCATTTGGGCCCAAGATGCTAACTCTGGCTTCACAAACTTCTTACGCCATTTAAAACTTGTCTACCACAACGGGCAACAAGCAAATCTTTCATAATATGTGCTTCGCTTTTAAAAATTCCTTAGAAAATCCTGTATCTCAGAATCGCACTTTGAGAGCCAGAGTTCTTATTTTATTGAAGGCTTTGAGAATCTTGCAATAAAAAATGCTTTAAACTCTGTCTGAACCAGCATTTCTCAAATTTACTTAACAGCTAAATCATCTGGTTGCCTAACAGCTGTTAACATCCTGCAAAAGGCCATGGGGCTTTCTTTGAGAAAGACTGGCATAGATAAGGCTTGGACCACGTCTCACGGTGCCAAAACATTTACAAATACGTCTATGGCTAGCGGTACTGATTGCGCTTTCCGTTTCTGATGTGCAATCAAGTCCACACCAGAAGGTAAAGCCTGCTGACTGGCTCGGCCACTGCACTAGGGACACTGGGTAACGAACCCAATATTCACCTGGGGTGGTTTGTCACTGGTACTTGTCATTGAAATTGGGCATCAGCTTTTAGGGATAGAAGCATCAGGATGAGATCTGCTCCAGAAACCCCAAGTCCCTACTCAGATTCTGTGATTCTTTGGGGTCCTTAAAAGTTCAGTATTACTAGTGGTTAATCAGGAAACGTTAAAGTACCACCTAGAAGAAAAAAAGTGACCTTTCAAGATTTGATATAGGGAATTCTCAAAGGCACCACAAATTAGTAACTTGTATTTTGACCTCTAGAGTCGTAATGATGTTTAGGAATCTTTAAATTTAAATGTTCCATGATTCCTTATTTTTAAAACAAAACAATCAAAGAAATTCAAAGGTGGGCCATATTCCAATATTCAATTTGACACAGGCTAGTGTTGAGTCCCAGGGATTTAGCTCAGTGGCACTGCATCTGCCTGGCAAGAGCAAGGTCCTGCGTTCAATTCCTGATGCCAAGCAAAAGCCAAGTGTTGGTTTCTACAGATAAAACTTCTGTAGGCCAAATGGGAAGAGCACGCCCCTAGTATTACCAGAAGTCATTCTAATGAGCCTAGAAGTAAGATTTCTTCATAAGAGTTTTCTTAGCCAGGTGTGGTGGTCCACGCCTATGATCTCAGCATTTGGGAGGCTGAGGCAGGAGGATTACAGGGAGTTCAAGGCCAGCCTGGGCTACATAGTGACACCCTGTCTGAAAAGCCGAGCAAGGAATTAATAGATTCATTAATTAATTAAAATAAAAGAAGTGTCCTTTTCTGTGACCAATGAAGAAGTCAGGTGTTTCATCTGCTTTTGTTTGAGATTTTAAATCAAAGGCTGGGTGAGATGTCCACATTCATGAACAACACAACTTCCGTCTGCCTCCCTTACATCAGTCGGGGAAAGATTTCCAACAGAAGCCCAGCTTCACATAGCTATGTTTACCACCAATACGCACAAATAAATATTGTATAGATAATTATTAAACATTATTTACATAGCTGTATCACAGGAAATGCTATTGTTGTGTGTTCGATATGTAACTGTGTGGACACAGAGCCTTGGACGCGCTGGGCGTGAGAGGCTCCCCGAGAACTCCTGGGCAGCCGTCCTGGGTCAGTCGCTCCTGCTCACTCTACGGCAGTCGCTACTCTGTTTCCCGTCTATTCATTAGTTTGCCCAACAATCTTGGCAAAGTGCTACACGGGCTCGGGATTTCAGAGGCGAGACCTAATAGCTTGTGTTTCTTCCAGGCCTTCCGAAGACCTCACTGCCACAGACCAGCACAGAAGTCCAGTTTGTATTCCCTCTTTGTCTCCAAACACCCATGCACTTCCTCAACGGGGGCTTGGTTGATTATATTCATATAATAGGCACATAAAATATGAAAGGGCCCAGGATGTAGCTCAGTGGTTCCGCCGCCTGCCTCGCAAGCACAAGGACCCGCGTTCGATCCCCGGTACCAAGAAAATAAATAAATAAAATATGAAAGAGAGAAATTCAATTACAGTGTTTTATGGGATAGATTTTAACCCATCGACCTGCGCCCCCAGCCCTTCCTACTTTATTTTCTTTCTATTTTTGAGAGACGTTCCTGCCAGGTTACCCAGACTGACCAAACTTGTGAACCTCCTGTCTCAGCTTCTTCAGTGGCTGGGACTGCAGGCACGCCCCTGCACCCAGCCAATTAAATCTTTTTATGTGACTACTGTATACAAACCCATCCACTACAGTCCTTCCTGTTTGGGTTTATTACGTATTTTCACAGTGTCTCCTTAACCTTCTAAGTGTAGTGTTTACTTGCTGACTAATATTTACCAACCTAGTTAATTATAATATAATTATAATATAGTCACAGCTATTGAACACCCCGGTGTATTACATTTTTTACGTGTTGGTAAAACCAAAAGTATTTATTCCATGCTGAAAGAGAGGTAGTCAGGCTTTGTGATAGTCTGGAAATTTGGTTTTGGTTTTTTGTGTGTTTGCTTGTTTTGAGACAAGGTCTCACTCTGTAGCCCAGGCTGGCCTCAAACTCATGAAGATCCTCCTGCCTCAGCCTCCCAAATGCTGGGATGACAGGTATACACCGCCATGGCCAGCTAGCCTGAAGATGTGGCTGGAAGAGAAGTAACTACATTGAATCCAAGTCACTCTTTACATGATGTGGAACATTAGTCCCTGGATTAGAGGGGAAGACCTCAAACCCAAAAGATTAAATAAAAGAAAAAGCTAAAAGTGACCCTAAAGCCACACTTGGCACTATGCTTTTAATTAGCTGTGTATGAAAAGTTGCTGATGTTCTAGAAAAGAGCCGACATTTTTACCTGAAGCCGGAGTCACCAGAAGTTTGTATCCACCGAACTTGCCCCGGGGAGCTTTCCAGGAGATCTGGACGCTATCCTCAGACAGCACATTATACCTCAGCCTCGTAGGGGCGGACACTGGAAAGGAGACAGAGAGGCACTAAGCGAAGAAGCAGACGTGGCATAATTAAAATACATGAGGCCTGGCATGGTGGTGTGCACCTGTAATCCCAGCACTCGGGAGGCTGAGGCAGGAGGATCGCTGTGAGTTCAAGACCAGCCTGGGCTACATAGTGAGTTCCAGGTCAGTCTCAACTACACAGTGAGACCCTGTCTCAAAAAATCCAAAGTAAGTAAGTAAGTAAATAAATAAATAAAATACACGAGACCTCACCAGCCTCGAACCGGGGTCTTTCCACAGCGCCATCGCTGACTTGATCCATTTGCAAACTAAAGGCGAAAGTACGAGCGCTGGGCTTTCGCCCGTGGAACTCCCGTTTGCCAAAGAGCACTGAGCTCTGACACCATCCGAGGAGGAGGAGGCGGTGCTCTGACTTTCGCTAATACCCAAAGCCCATCTTGTCAGATGTCTTAGTTACAAGAGTGAATCGTGCTCCATGGAACACGTCAGCCTTTATGAGCCACGCTCCCGGCGTCGCCTGCGGGTCTCACTGCGGGAGGCCAGGACGTGTGGCGGTCGATATGGATGAGTGTTACAGGCCTACGATGCTAGCAGAATGTTGGAGGAGGCGGTGAGGGAGGCGCGCAGGCCGAGGAAAGCTGATTGAGCCAGTAAACTTGGGCCCCTCACCCGGCACACCCGATCTGCACCTGTCGGACGCGTGACTCGTGACATGGGTCACGATTCGGTCCGGAATATTCTATCTTTCTTCACACGTCTCAAAAACCTGTAACTCTCCCTCTTGCGTAAGGCGTTGAAACTTCAAAACATTTGGGGCACGCTCCGTGACTGTTCCAGAATCGCAGAGGAAGTACTTTGGTGAGAAGGTGAAGGCGAAGCTGGCGGAGAGCCCGCGCTCATCCCCGCTATTTATTGCCCGTCACCCTTCTTTCACCTAACCTTGAGTGCAAACGCTGTTTTAAACCCTCACGAAGATACACTGCTATCCCAGATTCATGGATAAAGGTTCAAAGGAGCAGCCAATACTTGCTCAAATTCACAGCTAATTTGCATTTCTCTAATGGCCAGAGATGTATTTATTGGCCACTTGTCCTTCGGTGTGGGAATTCCTAAAAAAAATGAAAACTAGAGATTCCATTTGGCCAGCCACTTCCCTCCTAGGAATCTTCCCGAAGGGGTTAAAGACATCACATCACGGGGACATGTGCACACCCGTGTTTATGGCAGCACAGTTTCTAACAGTTCAATCTCGGACGAGGCCCTTGGAAGCAGCAGATAAATGCGTAAAGAAAATGTGGTATTTACACACCATGGAGTACTACTCTGCCATAAAAAATGATAAACTTGAGGGCTGGGGATTTAACTCAGTGGTTCTGCCGCCTGCCTCGCAAGCACAAGGACCAGCGTTCAATCCGCGGTACAAAAGAAAAGATAAACGTGAGTCATGTGTAGGTGACAAAAATAAATCAGACACACAAGCTCCAATATCACATGGCTTCTCTTCCCGAGAAGCCCAAAGTATAAATAAGGAACAAAACGGAAGATGTGCACGGAAAGAAATCCGGCTCCAAATTCACAGCTGCCAGGGGAGACGCAGCAAGGCCCCCACAGCACGGACGGGGCCCCGTCTCCGCCCTGGGCGCCTCTTCTCTGGTCCCTTGGCGGCGCCGGTCACACGGCCTCGGGCCGCACACGTCCGCGGCTCGGTTCTTCCCATTTTCCCTTCTCTCCAGCTCCGTTTCCTGCGATCTCGTTCCTTTTGCCTCCTACTTACACAGCACTTTGGGTTTCTCCTCGAGGAGAACCCGGGCACTGCCGAAGCACGTGTGTCCGATTTGGGTCACGGTGCGTCTGTCAGCCCACGGCCACGCGAGCTGGCCTTCTTCGTGGCACAGTAGTACTCCACCAGCCCGAGACGCCGCCACCTCTGGGGCTCCCGTGTGCCCGGCCTGCGTCTGCCGCCCGGGCCGACTTCCTGAACGCCGGCCTCTCCCAGGGCCAGACTTGCCTCGCGTCTTGCTTTCTCTTCGGCCCATGCCGGTGACCAAGAGGCACAGCCCCGCGGTGCTGTCACCGAAGCGTTAACGGTTCTGCTGAAGCCTCCCACAGCCCACCGAGGTCCCCCGGCTCCCCACCTCGCCTTGCCCACGGCCCTCGGCATTTCTCTTGTATTCCATGGCCGGTTCCCATCTCTCCGGGGCCAGGGAGCTGCGAGAAGGCAAAAGCCATCGCCGCCGTCGTGACCGCCACCGCGCTGTCACTCAGCTCCCTCGTGACCCGGACACCCAGGACGCACCCTGTCAAGCTCGCGTGTAAACAGAACTTGCTGGGCCCGCGTGTCCGGTGCACCCCTTGGAGGCTCCCGGAAGCGCCCCCGGGCCAGGCCCGAATTCAGCCACTGCCACGCGGCCCCGGACTGCAGGGTCCGCCCCTCTGCACTCCCGGGGACCTGCGCGCATCCTTGAGTTTGGAGAGCGACGTCTAGGGTTCCACGACTGCACCTCCAGCTGTGAGCTCTGAAAGTGGTCTTTCTCGCGTGTACACAAGAGCGGCGGAATTGGTCTCCGAGCTGCAGGCTGTGTGTTCGGGGAAAGGGCTTGGAACGCGGGCCCGCGTGGTTCTCCCTCCCGCACTGCAGAGAAGCGAGTGTGCCCGGCAGTGTCACGTTACACACACCAGGGTGCGCGGCGCCCACTCGGGGGTGAGCGAGGCTTCCCATAAAGGGACAGATTGGCGTTGCAGGGGCACACTTATCCGGCGTCACTGCCCGACTGCCACCGTAGATCAAGAACAAAGGTGCGTGCCTGTGCTCCAAGAAAACTCCATGGAATCAACAACGAGACCTCATCTTGTTAAAAAGCTTTGGTACAGCAAGAGAAACCACCAACAGAGTGGAGAGACGACCCAGTGTGGGGGAAAAAATGTTACCAGCTGTTCCTCAGAGAAAGGACTGATGTCTAGACTATACAAAGAACTCAAGAAAAATCAGACCACCAAAATTGAAAGATCCAATCCAAAAATGGGCATCTGAAATAAAGACACTTCTTAGAGGAAGAATTAGAAGAGGCAAATGAGCATATGAAAAAATGCTCGCTGTCACTGGTCCTTCGTGAAATGCAGATGAAAACAACCCTGAGATCCCACCTCACCCCACAAAGAATGGCTGCTATCAAGACATCACACAATAACAAATGCTGGCGGGGTTGTGGGGAGAAAGGAACCCTTCTCCATTGTTGGTGGGAGTGCGGACTGGTGCAACCACTACGGAAATCAGTATGGAGACACCTCAAAGACCTAAACTAGAGGTTCCACTTGAGCCAGCTAGACCTCTTCTTGGTATCTTCCTGAAAGAATTAAAAACATTATACCACAGTGATCTACTCACACCCATGTTTATAGCAGCAGAGTTTCTAATAGTTAAGTCTTGGAAACAGCCCAAATGCCCATCAACCTACGAGTGCACAGGTACGTGGGGTTTTTAATACAATGGAGCACTGTTCTGCTACAAAGAAGAATAAGCTCCAGACATTTATAGCTAACGGGTGGACCTTGAGGCCATACTCTTAAGTGAGATAGATCAGACACACGTTTAAATACCGCACTGTTTCTCTGGTGTGAGAAACAGAAAAATGGGAAGAAAATGTTCAATTGGGAAGAGGAACAGGGAGGAGAGAGGGAGAAAGGGAGGGACGAGAAAAAAGTGAAAACAGAAGGGAAAATGGAAACAAAGCTTCTGTACATAGGGGAGGAGTCTTAAGGAGAGGGACAAAAATAACTTTATGTATAAAATCAGCCTGTGGGTCAGAGGTGGCCCACCAATACTAGTTTTTCAACTGCAGATTTCCTTTATAAAAATGAGTGAAATCAAAAATTGAAACGTAGGTCCCAGTAATGCAAACCACAGACTTCACAAACTAAATGCAATGAAAATAAAGCATGCAGTCGTTTAAAAAATGTTTAAAGTGTAAAATCTGTAGCTTCTTCAATGCACTTCACCTTTAGACCATGTGCTCAGTTTTTGTTTTTGTAGTTGTTTTGTTTTAGACAGGGTCTCACTATGTAGTTGAGACTGGCCTGGAACTCACTATGTAGCCCGGGCTGGTCTCAAACTCGCAGCGATCCTCCTGCCTCAGCCTTCCGAGTGCTGGGATTACAGGCGTGCACCACCATGTCCGGCTTGTGCTCAGTTTTTAAGGCAAAAAGCAAAATTAAGGACTGGGGATGAAGCAGCAGAAACATTTAGCAGAGCCTTGGAGGCGAGGCACGGTTAGAATGCAAACACATACACGTGCGGCAGCTCTTCGCTGAGAACTGATTTCACAGCGCGCGAGTTTGATTTTCACTGGTGAAACAGCCTTTTCGGAAGAGCTTGAACTCTCGACCGAAGGGTGGCCATGTTCTGGGGCTGTGAGACATCCAAGTCACAGCACAAGTGGTTGGCAAAACAGTGTAAAAGCCAAAGCATGCCCTGCCTAGAAACAGCTGGACCAGTGATGCGCATGAGGACACATTTTTTTTTAATGATAATCACAACCACAAGGGCCAGACTCTTTTTTTTTGTTTTTTTTTGTTTTTGTTTTTGTCTTTTTGAGACAGGGTCTCACTATGCAGTTGAGACTGACCTGGAACTCACTGTGTAGCCCAGGCTGGTCTCGAATTCACAGCGATCCTCCTGCCTCAGCCTCCCGAGTGCTGGGATTACAGGCAGGCGCCACCGTGCCCGGCTAGACTCTTAAGTCTTTAAAGTTCTCACTTACCTTGACCCCAGACGACGCTGCAGAAATAAGCAGCAGCCAGGAACGCTGGAATCAGCCAGTGCTGGGTCTCGCCCTGAAGAATCTTCATTTTATTTTCTGACTTTTACATGGGGTGCAGCAGCTGTCTGGAAACAGACCCGGGAAAACTGTTGAGAAGACTGGAAACAAGGAAATGCAGGGATCTAGGACAACGCAGATTAGCGCTGGCAGGAAGTGGCCAGTTCCCCGAGCACCGCCGCTGCAAGAAGGATGTTTATGAGCCGTCGTAAATGCGAGGGCTGTTTGGAATATTTGGGAGAGAAGCGCGGGCCGCACCCTGCGACTTCTGCAGGATGCAGATTACACGGTGAGGTTCTGAGAGATGATTTCCCTGCTCACCGGAATGCGCTCCGGTGGACCACAGCCGCCCCTCTGGGCACGCGGCGTTCACCACACAACCTAGAGCTCTTCCTGACACTGGGAGGGCGGGCGGGCGGGTCGTCCCCCACTGTGGCCGAGAGACCTCGCAACCCTATCTGCACCCCTGTGAGGTCACTCCGGGCAGCCTTCCCCACGTGGGCTGAGCAAATACTGATCCTTGCCTCTTGTCTCGTAGCTCTTTATCTTTTAATAGGTGTGAATCTAAAACATTTCCAATTTTTTTCTTTTTGGTTACAATAGCAATGAGTGAAAAGCACTCAAAAAAGAGGAAAAGAGAAAAGGAAAAGGAGACACAGAAAGAAGAAAAAAGAGAGAAGGGAGAAAGGAAAGGAAGCAGGGAAAGAGGCAGAAAGACCTAGTGTTTGATTTTTTTTTGAGACAGGGTCTCCCCATGTAGCCCAGGCTGACCTCCAATTCACTGTGATCCTCCTGCCTCAGCCTCCTGAGTGCTAGGATTAAAGGCGGGTGGCACCATGCCTGGCCTGTTTGGTATTAGGTTAAAAAGCCAGGCTGTAGGGCTGGGGATGTGGCTCAGTGGCACTGCACCTGCCTTGCAAGCACAAGATCCTGAGTTCGATCCCTGGTACCTCACACACCCAGACACACACACACACAGGCCAGTCCACAAACTAGAGTTCTTTTCAGGGAAGAAATTCCAAGCTCTTTCCTTGGAAATGAAGAACCTTGAAAAGTCTTCTCTCACCTCCGGTGTATTTCCATCCAAATAGACATTCACCTATTTGCTCATTCTTTAATCCCCAGCGATGCTCAGCAAAGGCCCCCCGGGTTGCTCATTCGAATAACGCATAAATGTCATGTATAAGACATTGCTACAGTTGACAAAATAAAGGACTCCACAAACAGCAAATGAATGTGTCAGTATAAGTATGTTCCGCGGGATAGCGGAGATGTATTTCATAGAAAAGTGTAACTTCGAGTCCGTCTGAATTGAAAATGTGACCGACTACCCTGTCTTTTACTGGCAGCCCTTGTAGAAGGGGGAATTAAGTAGGAAAATAATAAAGGGTGCAGTGGGCAGAGAAAGCACACGGCAGAGATGACTGGATCTGGCCCTACACTTAGGAACAGGAGGCCGAGAGGGAAGAAACATGCTAAGTTTTCAAGCTCGCTGTCTTATTTGATTGGAGTTTAGGACATATTCCCCTGAGACACATCGGTTTTCCTGATACCACAAGCTGCGTAGAATTTTCCCCGTGGTTCGCCCAAAAAAAAAGGTTTTATTCACCGTGAAATTGACTGATCCCTGGGTTTCTGTGGGGGCCGCCCCAGGCCTTCGCCGGTGCCAACTCCTTTTCTACCCAGGTACAGAGATGGGATCCCTCGGTCACGCAGCCATGTGCCCGGCGGCTGGGGATTAACACACGGTCGTGACCGGACCTCCGAGTATCCTGGGAAAGCGTCTCCACACCACCCCTCCCACCACTCAGTTTCCATCGTAAAATATATTTTCTTGCTCTGCTTACAAAAATTGGCAGGCTCCACCCCGCCCCACACTGGGAGTCGAACTCGGGACCTTGCGCTTGCGAGGCAGGCGTGGCGCCCCTGAACGATGTCCCCAGGCCAAGAACTGTACGTTTTGATACAAGAAAGTTAGACAGAGTACAAACCTTTATATATGAAACACTGCAGTGAACATCTTTATTCACTGCTCCTTGGTATCTGGTTAGTGATTTACTTTGGCTAAATAATGATGGCAACTGCTAGGAAAAACAAGTTTAAAGTTTTTAAAAGACACATACACAAGGCTCTAGGGAAAATTATACCGATATCCACTAGCAGAAGCCCAACCTCACACACTTCACCTAGTAGTTGACTGTTTTGAACATAATCTGACTTATTCGGTAAAATATGACCATGACCATATCCTCTTACTTTGATTTTCCTAAGCAGTAAAACGCAACATTTGCGGTTTGTTGGCCATTACACCTTTAATAAAATAAATATCGGTCCATGACCTTTACTATTTTCTATTGACTTACAAGAAATATTGGCACAAATTTAGATTCATTCAAAGTATGATAAAAAAGCAGAGCTAATGTTCTTGAATTTGTAGAACGTGTTACAGTAAAAGGCACACTGCCGTTAACACCCTCAAAATACTCCCCTTTGGCCACACTCACCCATCGCGCTCACACTTTCCGAGGCAGCTCTGCAGTCCTCTCTCATGAGTGCCTTTAGCTGACCTGAACTCATTCAAATCGCTTACCTTTCGTGGTCATTTTGATGTTGAGGAAAAGCCAGCAGTCGCACCGGGCCAGATCCAGAGAATAAGGTGGACGAGAACACACAGTACTATTTTGATGAGCTTTTCCACTGGACAGCCCGGGGCAGCGGCATCCACTGCATTTATTATCCGACCTCATAAAGACCCTCACGAAAGAGGGCTCCATAGCTGCCTCAGAAAGCGGCAGGGCAATGGGCTGAGTGAATCCGAAGTGCGGGGTGGACTTAGAGGAGGATCGATAGCAATGCCTCAGTGCGACTAAGCTTTTATTTAAGCACGCACTGTATTTTTTTCACGTACTGTATTTTTTAACTTTTTTTTTTTTTTTTTTTCAGGCATCGAACTCAGGCCCTTGCACTTACTTGCAAGACGGGTGGCAGAACCACTGAGCTAATGCCCCAGCCCATGTACTGTATTTTGTGATCCACCCTTGTATATATTACAGCATTTTTCAGTGTGTCTTGTATGTTTCAGTTTCTTCTATTGGATTTTCTTCTTTTGTTTGTTTTGTGTTTTACTTAAGAAATTTGACTAAGTCTTTTTTCGTTATGGTTCCTAATTCAGTGTCATAGGTTAAGTAGATTTTCTTATCCCAAAGTATATTTCCAGTTGCTATAAGTTTTTGGTACCCACTGTGAATAGACTCATGGTCTCTGGGGGACTATTTTTTGATATAGAAAAGACTTTGATATTTTTGGGGGGGATACCGGGGATCAAACTCGGGTCCTTGTGTTTGTGAGGCAGGAGGCAGAACCACTGAGCTAAATCCTGAGCCCTGGATACATTTTCTTTTAGTTAAAAGACAAACAAACAAAAAAACAGTTAAAAAGCAGCTTGACTATATTTAGGGCGGTTTTCCCCAATAAAGAACGGAGGCTATCCAGGCAGGGTGGTGGCACACACCTGTAATCCTAGCGTTCTGGGAGGCTGAAGCAGGAGGATCACAAGTCGTGGCTCAGCCTGGGCAACTTGGCAACTTAGCCATGCTGCATCGAAAATAAATAAATAATAATAAATAATGAGAGCTAGTGGGGCCGGGGATTTAGCTCAGTAGTGCTGCCACCTGCCTCGCAAGCTCAAGGACCCGAGTTCGATAGAAGAAGAAAGAAGAGG
>NW_022900917.1:5532298-5541788 GCF_012274545.1 Fukomys damarensis
GGAGGAGGAGGAGGAGGAGGAGGAGGAGAAATGTAGTGATGTAGCCCAGTGTGCAGGGCCTGGCTTCAGGGCCCAGCATCAAGGACAGCAGACCGAGCCCTGAACCTTTCCTTTAGCTTTCTGACTCAACCCACGGAGACGCTGGTGTTTCTCGTCTCGGCCTCCCGGTGTAATTATCCTGACATGTTTAGCGTCCACCTATCCGCGCAGTTCCGAAGTGAACCCTGCTTCTGTGCGCCGATTTCTTTCATGGCAGTGACAGCGTCTCGGCTCTCGGGCGAGGCCTCTTCTGCACAGAATGGTCTTGTCTCCTGCAAAAAAAGTTTCTGGCCATTTAGACCTAATTATCGAGTGCCTGGCTGAATCACAGGGGCCCTTCGGGACTGCTTCTCCCAGCTCTCTGATGAGCGCAAGCCCTCTTTTGAGGTACGCGAGTGATGTGTCAAGATGTTCCAGGCTCTCTAAGGCTGGTGATGTCCGCTACCGCGGATGGGTCTGTGATAGCAAAACACGAAGGCAAAACGACTGAAGTCATCTAATTGCAAATTTGAGCGACTTTGACTGCGGGGCATAAAGATGGAAACATCCGAGGACAGTGACAGCTCACACCAGAGTCCCGCAGACTCGCCGGAGCACCTTGGATGGGGGCCTGGGCCACACACTGCGGAGAGCAGCAACTCCGAGGGCAGAGCTGCCGGGGAGGCGGCTGTTCCCTACTCCTCTGGGGATGAATTCCGGGGCGGCCTCGCCGCGGGGTCGGGGAGAGGAGTCGCCAGGATGGCCTAGCGTGTCCTGTGGGCCTGAGCTGCTCGCAGGCAGCCCCGATGGTGCCCACATAGCCCCATCCGGGAGGACCGAGACAGTGACACGGCGGCCAAGGCTCCGAACTCTACAACGGAAGTCCACAAGGCCGGACGTGGGGGTCTGCGACTCTGCACGCCTCGTCCCTGGTCCCAGCCCACCCATCGCCACAGAATCCAGACAGACCCTGGCCAGAGCCCCAGCCCCTTCACCCTCCCTGGATCGGTGCAATGTCATCCTTATAGCTAAACTCTGAATCTATATTAGTCATCAGAGTTGACCTACAGTTTCCCTGAAAACTTGGTTGTCCAGATCCTTCTGGCTTTATGAAATAAGAGGGTTTCTGCATCCACACTGCTCCCTGACAACGTGCACCGAGTGGGGCTGGTCTGTGAAAATCCCTGAGCCACATGAGCAAGAAGATCAAACAGGACAGGACCACTCCCACTTCTGACGCTGACTTTCCCACGATTTTAAAAATCTTTTCTTGTTTCTAAGTATACACGAGTTCTCTACGTCTTGGCTCTGTTCAGATATTTTCCCATGGAATTAATCTTCTGCCCTGGGTTTTCATATTTGTTATAGCACAGAGCTGCCTCTTGTCTGCTTTGCTTACACTGCACGCGTTAAGTTGGTATATTCTTTTTTTTTTTGTACCAGGGATTGAACTTGGGACCTTGCGCTTGTGAGGCAGGCAGCGGCACCACTGAGCTAAATTGCCGGCCCAAGTCTTCTCTCTCCTCTCCTAAACAGACTGCAGATTGCCCAGGAATAAACAAATTGTATTTCCTTTAAGCATGATTCATAAAGAAATTCTAAAACAATAGGCCACACAACGGGCCAGGGATTTAGCTCAGTGGTTCCACTGCCTGCTTTGCAAGTACAAGGTTCTGAGTTTGATCCCTGGTACCAAAGCAAAGGCAACATACTAAGCGATTATTATCTATCCAGTGATTTAACCTGAATTAGTTCATTACAGATCAGCAAACCAACTACCTGTTAGAATACAGAGGAGGCGAGCTGAATGGTACCCAAGTTTTGATAAAACACTGCACAGGATGAAGGGGGGGGCTAGGACCCTGACCCTTCAGAGAGAGGACGCGGAGGTCAGCGGTGCCCTATGTAGGCCGCACACTGGACGCAGGACATTTGAAAAGACAGAGCAGCCAGACTCCGCGCTAGTAAACACATCAAAGGGGCAACAAATCCGCTGTTCTCACAGGCGCTGTCAACTACAGCCACAGAACCCCTCTCCCAACCGAAATGAAGCGTCCTGCTCCACGTTCCTTCCCTGAACAAGGCAAGGAGACCAGGTGGGGAGACACCCTGCGTGTCTTCAGGGCGTGCGCTTTAAGATCAGGACACGGGTCGGACACTGGCTGAACACAGAGGAGCCACACGAGGAGGCCTGAGGCTCCTGTGTCCTGGGTTCCAGAGCTGCGCGCCACACCGGACACTGGAAATGAGCTTCGCCCAAGCTCTCGCCAGCTAACTAGAAAAAGAAGTCTCGGCTATACGAGTCTGGGCAACTTTTTTCGGAAACTGAGTAGTTACAGGGTGGAAAAAGCTGTGAGCATAGCCTTTCTTTAAATTCTCCTTTTTCTGTTGTTGTTTGCTTTAAATTAAGATGAGCAATAGCAGATTAGGAGAAGTAGAATCGTTGTGTTCCCAAGCTCTTCTGCCAAGTTCTCGATTTGGACAGAAAAGTAGGGGCAAGAAAAATCCCAATTCCTATAAAAGCCCTGTGAGATAATTTAACATTTACCAAGATGTCAAAGCCTAATTTGTTGAAACTTTGCCCAAAAGTCTCCACAAAACACATAACTGATTTTTTTCATTCAACAAATCACATCAGAAGTGGTCATCAGCTTGAGTTGAGAAAGTATAAAACAAATATGGGGAAAGATTATCGTGTATCATTTAAGCACTCTAAAAGCATTGTCTCCATTTTACAGTCATCAACTTTAAATGACCTCATTAATGCTAATTTGTCCTTCCTCTTGCTCGAATGCTTGTTTTATTTCATCTTACGTGGACAGCTAAGGTTAATGAGGAGCCACGACCCCGAGGAGATGTTGACCAGCACTTATGGACACACAGAACTCCCAGCCCGTTTTATCAAAATTCCTCAAAATATTTATTCTAAAGCCCCACCACCACCACACACAGCCCCCACAAAGCCAAATCTTGGAAAGTATTCTAGTCACGCGTTACTGATTTACCAAAAAAAAACAAAAACAAAAAACAAAAAAACTACAAACTTAAAATTGTTACATCCACATATCTAGTTATTCCAGGCCCTGGGAAAGCTTATTTACGTATAGTATTGGAACTTTCATTCTCCTAACCACTATGGGGAGGCCTACTATAAACCACAGCATTGTACTCCGTACTAAAGGACACACAAAACTTTATACCATGTGTGAAGCTCCCTTTGGGAGTTCACAACTCAACTGAAAAGGAAGATTGCAAGGAAACACATGGCAAAGCTAAAGCTAAGCTCGGCCGAGGGACGATGGGGCAGAGGGAAAGGAGGCCCAGGGTGGTGGCACAGAGAAACCCGGGAGCCAGGAAGACGGTTGGGGAGGATTTGTTGTGGGCCCTCAACGAACTGGTGTGTCCATGTGCCAATTCCTTATCGATGACACATGCAAGTAGTTCCTATCTTTAAGGACACTGTGCTAGTGCAGACAACATACTTGGACTCCGACACATTCAAAAGCTCTAACCACAGGTGGAAGGACAGGGAGGCAGAGGCGACGGCAGCAGCCACTTTGGACCCTGAAGCTTCTTGCGAAGAAGGTCTGGGGAAGGGACGGTGACGCTGCTGCGCGCTTCCGGCCCAGGCCACCGGGAGGCGGAGACGCGCCGGCTGGCTTTGCACCTTTCTGTATCTGAAGAGATTTCTCTCTGTCTCTTTGTAACAGGTATGGAACTCGGGGCCTTACGCTTGCCAGGCAGGCGCTGCACTAATGACAGATTTCCCGTCGAAGAGAAACCTGACTCTTCTGTAGCTTCTGGAAACAGAATTTGAATCAACGATTTGATCCAAATCCAGATTCTAACTGTGATGAGAATGGTTTATTTTCTTTTACTAGAAATTTGGGGACAGAAGCTAGGTAATTTCACCCTAAAATGAGATTATCAAACTGGAGGCAGTGATAAAGAGACCTGTACGGTACCTCCCAAATACAGCGCTTGTGTGCGTGCCTTCGTGCGTGTGTGTGTGCGTGTGTGCGTGCATGCGCATGGGTTTTATTGAGAACTGAGGGCACTGAATGACATCCTTACGCCTTGTTTTTTTCAGACAGAGTCTCATTATGTGTCCCAGACTGGCCTTAAACTTGTGATCCCCCTGCCTCAGCCTCCCAAGTACAAAATTCTAATATTTACTACACAGGAGAATTTTGTAATCAGTTGATGATCTGGATCACACGGCTTCAAAAACTAAAACACAAACAACAGATGAGGTGAATGTATCACTCCAGTGCGTATGTGTTTTAACTGGTCCTGATTTCTTCTTTCTGCTAAAAGAAAACAGTCATCGTTTTCACACCCAGAATCACAAAAAGGGTTTTCAGATTAGCCAGTGAGTCTACTTAAAAGCAAGCTCTGGAAGAGGTCAGTGATTATTATATCTGTTAGCATCGTGGCAAAGTAGAAAAACTCTGAGTTAGGAACAAAGAAAGCCTCGTTTATCACTATTGGGTTGGTATTCATCTTCCTCCCTAGGGGAATTCTGCTCTCTGCGGGTGGTGGTGACCTGTGTTTCCCTGAATCAAGGCCTCCATTAACATAAAGCATCAAAGGACAGAACAGGAAGCACCAGGATGGGGAAGGGAGACGGGGCCTCAGAGGCCCAGGCAAAAGATGCACAAACTCCGTCGATCCTGGACATCTCAGAGCGAGCGCGCAGGTCAGTTCGTCAGAACAGCTTACTTGTAAAAGCACAGACACTTAAGATAGAAGTGTGCAGGACAAAATGGAGCAGACTGAAGGAAGGAAAAGCAAAGTCAGAGGTTTTTAACCCTCCTCTAGGAACTGGTTGTACACAGAGACAAAATGGTATGGACAATGTGAGCAACTCCGTCAGCTAATTCATATTTGCTGAATGCTGCATCCAACAACTGCAAAGTGTAGTAAGAAAATTTAACCTAATGTAATTCTAGTCCATAAAATGAGGCTTAATAAATTTCAAAAGACGATCAACTATTACCATTTCTGCTGTCGTACTAGAGGTCCTAGCCAGTGTAATAAAGCAAGAAAAATAAATAAGAGGCAGAAAGAGTGAGACCAAAGAAACAAACTGCCACTGTTGTTCAAATTGAAAATCTGAAGACACAACCCAAAAAATAAAAACCTCCATGAGCTAAAAAGTAAATTTAAGCCAGGATGGTGGCTCACACCTGTAATCCCAGCACTCAGGAAGCTGAAGCAGGAGGATCACCACAAGTTTGAGGCCAGCCTGGGCTACACAGTGAGTACAAGCCCAGTCTGAGCTACTTATCAAGATGCTGTCTTAAAAAAAAAAAAAGTTAATTTAAGAATGCTGGAGCTGAGGATTTAGCTCAGTGGTTCTGCTGCCTGCCTTGCAAGTGCAAGGACTGGAGTTCAATCCCCAGTACCAAAAAAAAAGAATGCTGAAGGACACAGACCAGGAGACAAAATCAATACTGTTTTCATATAATAGCAGGAAACTATGCAATTGTAACACTTCCCCATATCTTCTTTTAATATGTGTTCTTATGTTTCTTAGGGTTTACACTTAAATCTCAAATCACCTAGAATTTAGTGTGATGCACACAGAAACGTTTTAACTTCTTCCCCGAGTCTGGCTTCTTTGCTCATGCCACTTGCAGAATCGTCTGTCTTTTGCTCACCGGTCAGACAGGCCACACCTCATTTTCTATCAGTCTGTCTCTTCGTGTGTGCCCATCAAATGATGTAACTAGCAAAACTTTACGAAGATATGTTTTCTATCTTCCTTTAAATATTCTCTCACGATAGTCTCATCTACTTACCAAAAATCCCTCAAAATTTGTATTATGTTAGGCTGGGCGTGGTGGCATGCACCTGTAATCCCAGCACTCGGGAGGCTGAGGCAGGAGGATCACTGTGAGTTCAAAACCAGCCTGGGCTACATAGTGAGTTCCAGGTCAGTCTCAACTACATAGTGAGACCCTGTCTCAAAAAAAAAAAATCAAAAAAATTCTGTATTATGTTAACTTAAATCAATTTCAGTAGATTGACTTTTTAAAGTAGTATTCCATCTTTCCTTCAAGAATTTTCCTTTCTTTCCACTTATTCAAGTCAATTTCACTTTCTCATGAGACTTTATATATTTTTTTCATATAAATTTGGCAGTTAACTTTATTTCTTCATTTCTAGGTATTTTACATATTTTTATTTCTTATGCAAATGGGGTTTTCCTTAGTCATTTTAAAACAAGCTTTTGTGGGCTGGGGATTTAGCTCAGTGGTTCTGCCGCCTGCCTTGCAAGCACAAAGACCTGAGTTCGATCTCCAGTGCCAAAAAACAAAAACAAAAAAACAAGCTTTTGCTTAAATAAATAAAACAACTATATTTTACATGAATTTTATAACCTATCAAATTACTAAAGGTTATTACTTGCAGTAATTTAACATTTCATCAAAGTTTATAACAGTTATTTATTTTTTGTTGTAGTTTGTTTTGAGAAAGGGTCTTGCTATGTTTTTCAGGCTGGCCTTGAACTCACAGCGATCCTCCCGCCTCAGCCTCCCAAGTGCTAGGATCACAGATGTGCGCCACCACTCCTGGCTTATTTCTAGAATATTGTACAGTGCATCTTGACTTGATCTTGCTTTTATTGGGAATGCCTCTTTACCAGGACCTTGGTTTCAATGACAGATAACCAGACAGACTGGCAGATAGAAGAAAAATACAGTGGTATCTCAGTTCATGAACTCAATTCTCCCCATGATACTGGTCACAAACTGAACTGGACAGGACCGGAATCATATTTCTCCCAAACCACTGAATTTGATTCCATTCTTGTCCATCTCAGTCTGACCAGAATCATGGAATGAATCAAGTTTGTAAGCCAGGACTTGTCCCGTTAAGTTACGAGCCATGCGGGTAGATTTTATGGTTGTCGGTCTGACAAGGGGTTAAATCACTGTAGTAGCCAGAGAGGCTCACGGGGCATTTCCTTTAGCCTTTGAAGATGATGGATTTCATAACCCCTGTCTGTGGCTGAGCTTTCGGTGATGCCTGATCTAAACTTGGGCTGCCTTTGTTAACGTGCTCTTCATATGAACAAGTGTCCAGCCCTAAGCGACGTGAGTCTATAGCTTCCTTTTTTTTTTTTCCTTTTTGGTACCGGGGATCAAACTCAGACCCTTGCGCTTACGAGGCAGGCAGTGGAACCACAAAGCTAAATCCCTGGCCCTAGCTTACTTTTTTATTACACTATGTCATTTCCTAGTTTCATTTTTCTGGTTTTATAAAACAACTGAGGTTTTTTTCTTCTTTCTGTAAATTGCATCATGGAACGGTTATAACAGCATGGGGATTACTGGGTTTTTTTGACAGGGTCTCACTATGTAGTTCAGGCTGGCCTCAAACTCACAGTGATCCTCCTGCCTCAGCTTTCTGAGTGCCGGGACTACAGGTGTGCACCACTGCACCTGGATGTATTACTGTATTTTATGTTTTTGTACTGGCCTCTTGCAAAGGCAGCAAAGGCATGGGGTTTGGTGTTTTACAACAGACTACTTTTTTTTTTTTTTTTTTTTTTTGGTTTTTTGAGACAGGGTCTCACTGTGTAGTTGAGACTGACCTGGAACTCACTATGTAGCACAGGCTGGTCTTGAACTCACAGCAATCCTCCTGCCTCAGCCTCCCGAGTGCTGGGATTACAGGCGTGCCACCATGCCTGGCACAAGAGGCTACTTTTAAACAACTTTTTCACTGTTTTGTGACTATATTTATTGCATTCTTGCATAATCTAGGATCGACTCTAATAACGTATTTGTTTAAAAGTAATTCTTTTCATCCAAATTTTCTAATTTATTGGCATGTAATTGCTTTAATTATCAGGCAATTCTTTTCGTTTCCTGTCATTATGCGACTGCTTCACATCATCACCTTTTCTCTTGGTTGTTGGGCTCTCCTGGCTTTGCTTTGTAAAAGACAGAGCGCTGGAGCGCTTTCATAGTGGAGGTTTGGATTCACCTGGGTGCTTCGGAGACAAACATCCAGAGGGTGAGAGAAGCAGCAAAGCCATAGTGAGGGAAGGGGTAAGAGGAGGGAAGGGCGGAGGCGGGGGGACGGGGAGGAAGAAACAGAGGAAACTGGGAAGGAAAGTGCACAAGAAAGGTCACTTCCAGGGAGCGGTGGAGAAAACGCCCTGCCCAGACTGAGGTCTCCCAGCTGCCACTGGGACACTGCCACGGGGGCTGATTTTAAAAATCCAAATGGAAGACTTGCTCTGCTTCTGTTATCAGGAGAGATTTTTGTCACTGTTCTTTGTTTTTATGTTTTTTGAGACTAGGTAGCCCAGGCTGGCCTCAGACTCACAGCAACCCTCCTGCCTCAGCCTCCAGAGTGCACTGGGATTCTGTCGGGAAACTCTGGCCATCCAGTGTCTCAGCGGAACTCAGGGCAGGGCAGGTTTGGGGCCCTGTTTGATTTATGTCCTTGGGGCCATAACAATTCCTCGGGCACCAACCCCAGTGCCGATGGATTACACCTGTGCCTTGTCTACTGCCACGCTAGCCAATTCCCGGCTCAGGGCTTGCTTTGGCTTTGTTTATCGCGAGATCTACAGTGACTCCCCCAACGTCCAGCATGCGCTCAAGGCACTGGGTGACTCCTGGAACGACGCAGTCACGGATGGGATGCCCCGGCCGTGCACATACAGGTCACAGCTGGGGCACTGCACAAGCTGCACTCGGGGAACTGGTGCTGAAAATGAGCGGGCACAACGCAGCACGGCTGCATCTCGCCCACCTCCATGAGCCTGCCAGGTTTTCGGCAGCCTTCGGAATTCCTTAAGGCACAGACTCCGAGTGCAAATTTATTTCAGCCACTGCAGCTCCACCGGCTTAGCCCGGCTCTGCACTGTGATGTGCCCCGGGGTCCCCTGTGTGACCTGTGGACAGGAAGCCCTGTGACCCCCACAGCCAGCCAGGCGGAAACCACAGCTCACAGGGAGAGAAGCGGTCGGACCTGGGTCCGCCTGCCAACAGCGAGGCCAGCTGGCTGCAGTCCCACGCTTGAGGCAGGGTCTCGCTATGTAGCCCAGGCGGGCCTTGAACTCGCAGAGATCCTCCTGCCTCAGCCTCCCTAGTACTGGGTAGACAGGGGTGGGCCACCGCGTCTGCTCCCACACCGCAGACTTCTCTTGAACCGCTCTCTGCCTCGCGCTGGCTGTGGGGTCCCAGGTACTTTATCCCCTGAAGGTCAGCGATTTTGCCTCTACTTCCCCGAGTCACGGGACCAAGATGCTGCTGAGAGAACGGGGCAGACACGAAGCCCGCACACTCCGTCCACGCGCGGCGTGGTCCCGGCCACACACAAGTGTCCCCGCCCGCCGGGATCGAGGCTTCCCGCAGGGCCGCGGTGCGGCGTGGGGTTGGCTGAGCCGGAGCGGGGGGCGCCGCTCCGAGAGGTGGACCGGTCCTGCGTTCACTGCGGTGACGAGGAA
>NW_022900917.1:5543388-5543829 GCF_012274545.1 Fukomys damarensis
TGGCAGGGGCCCGCCTGCGCCCGGCCTGGGCGCCAGTTTAGACACCACCGCATCCGGGGTGAAACCGTCCGTGCTCACCTACCCCAGCGCCCAGTTCTTGCTGGGGCCTGAACCCGGAGCCCGTGCGCGGACCCAGCCCGGCCCTTGTAATGATGTGATCTGAGACACGACCTCTCTCAAATTGCCCCGGCTGAGCTCCAGCTCGCGATCCTCCTGCCTCAGCCTCCCAGAGCGCCAGGCGCGCGCTCGCCTCAGGTCTTTACACGGTAACCTGTCGTCTGGCAGATGCTGGGGACCCTGTCCCAGTCAGACCTGGGCCTCGCCGGGCCCCTCCGTCCCCAACCCCAGAAGTGGGAGCCAGGAGCAGGGTCCCCAGGACTGCGGCGTTCGCCTCAGCTCCGCCGGCGCCCGCGTTCTGCACGGCGAGACAGCGCCACCTGG
>NW_022900917.1:5543978-5559575 GCF_012274545.1 Fukomys damarensis
GGCGGTGTTCAGTTCGTACCACTGAGAACGGGGACCCCAGGTGATTGTAGGATACAAAATGCTCGCTGAAACCCACAAGCCTCAACCTGGGAGGCTGAGGCAGGAGGATCGCTGCTGACTTTGCGGGCAGCCTGGACTGTGTAACGAGACCCTGTCTCCAAAAAGAAATCACGTACATGGCATAACATTTGTTGGACAAGAGTCTTTACGACGTACGTGGGCTTAGTAACCACATCAAATGTTATTTTAAGAATGTTCTCTCGTCTTCTCTCTGAGTTCCGCACGCTTTGTCGAACGCGGACGCATCTCGGTCACCGCCTGTCAGAGTGGCGGCTTCGCTCCGCTCTGCCGGGTGCCGGGCCTGGGTCCCCTCCTTGGTCCGCTCCCGCTCCCAGCCAGCTCAGCGCCTCCCCCAGCTCACGCGCAGCCGGCCCTGGAGTGTGAGCTTGAACCCGGGTCGCTGGTCGCCCGGCCCTGGCCCTGCTCCCCCTGCCTCAGCCTCCTGAGTGCTGCTCCCCGTGACCCCAGCCCTTGGGCGCAGCACCCAGGGCCTCCCCCGCTTTGCAGTGTTGGGGACAGGGCCCCCAGGTAACACCCTGGCCGGCAGCCCGAGACCACCCGGGGCTGGGCCATGTGTCCCTCCTCTTCCCTCGTCCTTTCAAAGCCGCAGACCCCAGAGGGAGGCGGCCAGTACAGACCACGGCCACAGCGGTCCCCGGGGCCACGCACTTGGAGGGTGACGGCGCCCTGTCCGGTGTGCAGGTGGCGCCCGAGCCCCATCCGCCCCACGGCAGTCCTGGCGCAGAGCGCCCTGGGAGAGGGTGGCCGAGACCCCTGGGTCCGCCGTCACCCAACGTGACAGCCACGGGGTGAGGAGAGCGCCCGTGGACCTCCCGACGAGTATCTTATTAGTCACTCATGCTGGCTGTTTTTATAGTCGACAAACACTGAAAACTTGGCCAGGTGTGGTAATGGGCTCCTGTGACCCCAGCTCCGTGGGAGGCTGAGGCAGGAGTGTCAGGAGGGAAGCCCAGCCCCCAGCCCCAGCAACTTAGCCATTTAGGGAGACCCTAAAGAAAAACGCAGAAGGGCTGGGGATGCAGCTCAGGGCACACATCCTGGATTCCATCTCCACAAGTGGAAAGACACGGGAGAGGGAAGAAACGCTGCGTATCTGTAAAGCGGAAATAACATTGTCTTACTCCCCAAAAGGAACCACAGTTCGTCTCATTGGGGCTTTTTGCTTTGTTTTGTTTGCTGCTCTCCTTGCCTGGGTCTCTGACCTCCCCCCACCGCGCTTGGGGTGCACTGGGGGCCTCCCCCATGCAGCCCTCCCCAGCTGTCGCCCCCAGGCCCCACTCATCTGGAGCTCTCCTGAGGGGGAGGTGTGTGTTCCCATTAGACTTTCCGATCCGCTTTCCTGTTATCCTGCCCAGAGGCGGGAGGAGAGCCTGTCGGGTTCTAGAAGCCGCCGGATTTGCTGCATTGCTTGCTTGGTTTGAGACAGGGTCTTGCTATGTAGCCCAGGCTGGACTCGGATTCACAGCGATCCTCCTGCCTCAGCCTCCCGAGTGCTGGGGTTACAGGCCTGTACCACGACACAGGTGGAATTTGCCTGGACTCTCACACGTACCCTTGTTCCCCAACACAGCAGAGGAAGGGAGGCTGGGGTTCCCACAGCTCTTGATCTGCCGGGGTCCACCCTGCTTTTCATTTCTTTGCTGATAGTTCCAGAAAGATCCATGAACAGGATGGACTCCAGAGGCTCCAGGGCTCGTGCTCCTCACCCGGAGTGGCCGGGTCTCCTGTAAGGACGAAGGGGGAGATGGACCCAGCCCGTCCAGGAGCGCCTTTCATTTCCAGAAATAAAATAGTTCCATGGAAGATGGAAGTCGAGAGAGGCCACAGAAACACGTTTTTATGAGCATCCATCCACCCAAAACACGAGGGTCTAACTCAAAGCCGATACATTGAAAATTACATTTGCAGTTGAAAAAGACACACAATCTCTGCTCAGGACCAGGCTCTTGCCAGGCAGGTGCTGCACCACTAAGCTAAACCTCCTAAACCAAACATTTTAAGTAGGGAGCTGGGCCTGGTGGTGCACATCTGTGATTCCAGCACTCAGGAGGCTGAGGTAGGAGGATCTCTGTGTATTCAAGGCCAGCCTGGGCTACATAGCGAGTTCAAGGCCAGCCTGAATATACGCTGAGACCCCGTTTCCCCAAAAAAGGGTCTTTAATAATCCATTTTCATTATGGAAATGAGAACAGAAAAGAGAACCCGTTAGGAATTGGCCTCCTAAACAGTGCTGCTGACGGTGCTCCTGCGGGAAACCATCCCTCTGCCTACAAGGCTCCCAGAAGCCTTCGCTGTGGCTCCTCACTCTGACTCACATAGCCAGCACTGCTGATTTACAGAGACGTCGTCTCACAATTTTTACTTTAAAGGCAGACCGGGTGCTGTGGTACACGCCTCTCATCCCCGCATCATCTCGGAGGCTGAGGCAGGAGGATCTCAAGTTCAAGGCCAGACTGGGCCACTTAGCGAGACCCTGTCTCAAAAGCAAAGAGCCCTGGGATGCAGCTCAGTGGTAGAGCAGGCCTGAGTTCAAGCCCTGTACCGTGAGAGAGAGGTGGGCAGGCCGGCAGGGAAGCAGAGAAGTAGGTAAACCTACTTCTCCCGAACACGGGAGACTTCCAGGCCTAGCGGTGGGAGTGCAGCCCAGGGACTCAACTTTTCCACTGAGAGCAGTCAAAACAGTCCAAACTATAAATGTACTAATCGGTACGGGCTGCACTGGGAAGAAAATATTCTCAGAAATCAAAACGTAAGGACAGGAGGGCTGTGGGGGGCACGCTTTCCCCTCGGCCGACTGGCCTCAGCGTTACACCACCACCCGCTCTGAGTTTTTAATCCTGAAGCTGGATGGATGAACGGCGAGCACTCCCCACTGGACTCAGGGCCTGCATCCACATCACCTACCTGAATTTGAAAGGCTCAGGGCTTAGAGTTATTTTAAATGGGCCCCAAGTGCTACTGACCCTAAGCATCCGAGAGAAACACGCAGCCCTTTCTGAAGGAATTCACTGTCAAGCTTGGACTCAAGCCAGGTGTGGGGGCGCACGCCGTCATCCCAGCCCTCGGGAGGCTGAGGCAGGAGGATCGCCATGAGTTTGAGGCCAGCCTGGGCTCCACAGCAAAAAACCAAAACCAAACAAAAGCAAAACATAAACCAAAGTGCACAAAGAAAAACACCCTAAAATACGCACTTTCCCTATGTGCGAGTAGGTAATTATTCTTCTACCCTACCTCTCTCTGTTCTTTTCTCTGTGCTGGTCCAGCCCGCCACACATCTTCCGCCCCAGCAGCAGAGCAGACCTTCCTATGTCGTCCCTGACTCAGGGTCTTGTGACGTCTTCTGGAGCTCGCCTTGCGCTCCGAGGGTGTTTTCTGCTCAGCATTTCCCTCTGACCCACAGCTCCCAGCGTGACTGCTGCCGCTGCTTGGCCACTCACGAATCTTTAGCTCTTCACCAAGACGGTGCGTTCTCCTCTGTTTGGCTCCAAAGGGCCGGCTGACACGGCAGGGGAGGAACCCAGATGGCAGGAATTGTGTGTGGTTGTGGGTCCGAGGAGCAGCACAGAGTGGGTCTGTCTGTCTATCTGTGTTTTGGCTGTCTTGAGACAGGGTCTTGCTATGTAGCCTGGGCAGGCCTCAAACTCACAGCGATCCTCCTGCCTCAGCCTCCCGAGTGCTGGGAGACAGGCGTGCCCACCACCCCTCCTGTGGGTTTCCAGATTACTGCCAGTTGCCTTCTTCCATGTATGTGAGGCCGGCAGAGGAAAAGGAAAGCAGCTGTTGGACCACGGGGCTCTGGCACGATCACCTTCTCTGAGAGGCCGCCCTCCTCTCCTGGCACTGACCCGTCAGCCCTGGGTCTGGGAGTTTCCCGCCCATCTTCCCCGTTGTGGCCCCGGGCTTCACAGTGACAGTGGAACAAGTAAGTGGGAGGTGAAATGAAACGATGCCAACAGTGCCCCCGCAGAGGCTTGTGCGGCCTGCTGTGGGGACCTCGGACCGGAAGGAAGTCACTGCCCCCAGCGGTGCTGTCTCCGCGTGCTGGACTGCGGGGGTGCACTGCACCAGGTCAAGCTGCGGGAACCGGGCTGTGGGAAGCGCCTTAAAGCCTTCCAGGGTCCCTGGGAGCTGGAACTTGTTTCCAGGCCTCCTTTGCCAAAATTCTCCAAGAGATGGTGCGCTGGGCACCGTTGCGCACACCTGTCATTCCAGCGCTGGGGAAGCTGAGGCAGGAGGGTCGCTGTGACTCGGTCAGGGAGGTGAGGGCCAAGCTGGGCCCTCAGGAACCGGGACAGAGAGTGTCAGTCCTTCACCTTCGAGGGGCACAAGCTCTGCAGGGATCCGGGCGACCCCAGGTGCCTGACGCATCTCCGAGCACTGAGAGAGGGCAGCCCTAAAACTTTGGCTCTCTCTGCGTTTCAAAGGCGATTTCTTCCCCGGAGCAGACCCCGCGTCACCAGCAGGGGGCGGCTTCGGGCCCAGCAGGCTGCAGACGGGGTGGAGCCCCGAGGGAAGACAGGACCCCGAGCCCGGCCGGAGGGCTTCGGCAGAGGCGCTGCTTTGCTCCGCCTACACTGCCGGCCTCTCCGCTCAGCCGAAGACGCGAAGACGCGGGCGCGTTTGTGTGTTTCCTCGTGGGAGTCCCCTGGGTGACAGTTTGACCGGCCTTGAGCATATCACACAGTGTGTGCCCTGTTGTTATTCTGTTTGTTTGCTTTTTGGGACAGGGTCTCACCGCACCGTCCACGCCGGCTTTGAACTATGTAGCCTGGGCTGGCCTCAAACTCACAGAGATCCTCCTGCCTCTGCCTCCTGCGAGCTGGCATGACAGGTGTGAGACATCACACCAGCCCTCTCTGATTATTTTGTAAGGAAATTTTTTTTTCATATAATTAAGAAGAGTCCTTCCTTCTGTTTTCTTTATGAATATCTCCTCGTATGACATTAATATAAAACAGCATTTGGCTCATGAGGAAACTAAAGTCCCAAAAGCATACTGAGTCACCCTAACCTCTGGAGTTGTCTCCTCTTCCTGGGTCACATGCTGCAGGCTGGAATTCCGGGCTTCTCACTGGAAGACCCACAGGCAAGGCTTCCATTTCTGTTCGTTTGTTTTTGTTTTTTGAGACAGGGTCTCCTTGTGTGGCCTGGCTGGCCTTGAACTTGGAGCATTGCTCCTGCCTCAGCCTCCTGAGTGCTGGGCTGACAGGCACACTCGGCTCATACTCCTCTTTGCGAATTCCCCAGGGGCATCCAGAGCTCTGCACCCCAAGGCAGCCTTGTGCCTGGAGGGCAGCAGGAAGCCATTGAGACCCCTCGGGTCTGTGTGCCACACTGGCCCAACCTGTGTGTGTCACACAGGCGGGTCCCCTGGTAACTGGACCCTCACTGGGTGCCCAGCGAGCCGGGCCTCACCCTGTGGCCCCTCTGTTCCCAGCTGCTTTGGTCCCCAGGGGAAAGGGGCCGAGGGGCTCCCAGCACTGTGACTTCCGGCCAGCAGGGCCAAGGCCCGGGGTCTGGGCCGGGCTCACCGGTGGCGGTGGACTTGGTGGGGATGCGGGGGTGTGATCTACCTAGTTGGCTGGTTGGCTGGTTAGCTGGTTGGTTAGTTAGCTGGTTAGCTGGTTACTTGGTTGGTGGAATGGATGAGTCGGCCACAGCCTCTGGGTTTAGGGCCCAAAGCGTCCCCCAGGGGCGATCACGGCGTGGCAGGTGAGGACTGAACACGCTTTGGACGCACATGGAGAGGGGTCCTGGAAGCCCAGGACAGCAGCGGCGCCCGGTCCCGCTTCCCCGACGGTGAGCAGAGGAAGGCCGAGTTCAGTTCGGGGCGCAGGGCCCAGCCTGAGCAGCGAGGGCGTCTGTGCGGGGCGGGCCACCCACCGCGCCATCCTCTGGGGCATTGGACCGGCCGCTCCCCCGGCTTCGGCTTCGACAGCTGCACCGCTGTGCCGAGCAGAGCCCCCTTGCCTGGGCTGAGGACCCTGCACATGGTGTGGTTTTTAGTGCTTTGAGTCAGGGCCTCACCAAGTAGCCCAGGCTGGCCTTGAACTCGTGATCCTCCCGCCTCAGCCTCCCGAGGAGTGCTGGGGTCACAGGAGGCAGCGCCACGCCCAGTTTTCACACTGTGCAGTAGCGAGCCGAGTCCTGCTTTCTACCTGTTCACCGCTGCCGTGTCCCGAAAAGGACACTCAGAAAATAGATCAGCTGTGACCAAAGCTGGTCGTTACCATGGCGATGGCCGGTCACTCTCCCCGAGGTGCCTCCCTACGCAGGTCTCTCTGGGGGAAACACAGGGTGACCGAGCCTTCCTGAGCCTGGCAGCACAGTGAGGCCGCTGGGGGAAGCTGTTTCCTGAATGTCCCTGATGTCCCTACTGCTTCTTCCCGGAAACAGCAGCTGTGAAGTCCGCGGGTCCCCCGGGGAAGCTGAGCCCCAGGCAGGGACTGCCGCTTCCTGCTGTGGATCCAGGAAACAGTCACCGAGCACAGGCCCAGGCGTGGTGCATACCTGGGATTCCAGCTCTCGGGAGGCTGAGGCAGGAGGGTCGAGAGTTCAGCCTGGCCTAGAACTGCAAAACCCTGTCTCAACAAACAAATAAATAAAATCACCAAGCACAGTGCAGGTGCTCGATAAATTATCAGTAAACAAATACATGGGAGCCTTGCAGCCTCTGCCCCCTCACGCAAGGCTCCCACGAGCCCAGCGGGTTGGAGTAGTTTTGTGGAAAATATCCCCTCACCTGTCCCTAAAACAGAAAAGATTCTCTCCAAAGAACCTATTCTTGCTTTCTTTTGGTTTCTTTGAGACAGGGTCTCATGCAGTTTAGGCTGGCCACGAACTCACAGTGACCCTCCCGCCTCAGCCTCCCATTTGTGGGAAAACGGATGCACCCAACACCGTAATGTTAAAGTGAAATAAACCAGACACACCGGCTTCAGTCTTACAGGTTTCTCTTCCGTGAGAAAACTGAAAGATAAAGAAACTAAAGAGCAAAATAAACGACAGGTCATAGGAAATGGGGAGTGAGGTCTTTTGCAAAGGAGACAGGGACAGCCCCAGCACCAGGGGCGCGTGGGGAGCTGCTGTGTAACCCTGACTCCCCAGCTCGGCCTGTGCCAGAGCAGAGCCTTTGATCTGCATGCGACTTGAACTCAGGCCCACCCTCGACATCCTTTGCTTCAGCACCGCTGCCTCAGGTGCGCACAGGTGGTGACAAACGGCCCCCGCGGTCCTCAGTGACCCTGGGTTCTGCCTCTGCCCCGCCGGCTCCTCCTGCCTCGGCCTCCTGAGTGCCCGGGTGACAAGCAAGCGCCCCGGGCCTGGCTGAGATGCTCACTTCCTGGGCCTGCCGGGGACAGAGCTCGGCCACCTCGCCCCTCCCCGCCCTAGGACCGGACCCAGCAGTGACCCCGTGCTCACCACCACCTTCTCCCCGGCAGGCTCTGGAGCGGGTGCCCGGGCGCTGCCCGTCCGCAGGAGCCGCAGCCTCCAGGAGGCAGGGAGGGCGCTGACCCGGCCACAGACATCGAAACAAGCAAATGACCAGACACCGCAAAACAAAAAGGCAACATGCATTTCTTGCTGTCTGTTCATGTTTTCAAGGAATAATTTCAGTGTTATAATATTTTATCAAGAGAACAAATGAATTTCGAGTTAATTTTAATGTATATAATATATATGCATATATTATATATATTACACTTATTCATCCACTTAACCATTCCGTGCGCTGCCTGTGACGCCAAGCTCCGTTCTGGAATACAGCACATCTGTCCTTTCAGGCCTGAAGGCAAGAAAAACGCTCTACACCTGAAATTCTTCCCTAAATTATTAAAGCAACAAATTTCAACCAGTTAGCACCCCTGAAATGCTCTAGTCTCTGATTATTTCTAATCACAGCGGATTCACACTCAACAGGAGAGGACAATTTGTATCGAGTTTAAATAGGTCTTAAGAGCAGGTTCTTTGACAATTATTTGAACTTTTTTTTTGAGATGGGGTCTCAGCGCGTAGCCCCAGGCTGCCCTCAAACTTGGTGACCCTCCTGCCTCAGCCTTCCAAGTGCTGGGATGATAGGTGTGCGCCCCTGTAACCTGCAAGTCCCCTTTCGTAAGCGGTGTCGGACCGGCCTCTCCTCCACCCTCCCCCATCTCCTCCTTCATTGACACAACCGTGCGACAGAGATTGGTAAACTTCAGCCCGGAATCAGCCCAAACTGTAATGTTCTCTCTGTAATAAAACCCAGGTTCACAGATTTCAAGTTCCTGCGAATGCAGAAACAAAAGCTAAGTTCCATCATTAAGACATGAACACACCCTCCACGCACACACACCCGAAGAATCAAAAGTGTGTTATGGGATCCACAGGCCCTCACAGAACAGAACCGCATACAAAACACACTTCCTGAGGATTTTACACACACGCGCACACACAGGAAATAAAATTGTTAGGAACACTGCGTATTGCTTGTTGTTGATTTAAGACAATTTTGGTGTTGCGTTTAGAAATGGAGCGAGGCACAGGCACACCCGTAATCTCAGCACTTGGAAGGCTGAGGCAGGAGGGTCACCGTGAGTTTGAGGCCAGCCTGGGCCACAGAGTGAGTTCAAGGCCACTATGCACTACAGAGCAAGACCCTGTCTAAAAAAAAAGAAAGAAAGAAAAAGGAAGGGAAAGAAAGAAAAAAGAATGAACGAAAGAGAAGAAAGAAAGCAAGCACGCTAGCTCTTAAAATTGAAAGCGGGACAACCATGAAAACAACACACAAAACACTTATGTGATTTAACGACCACGGCCGGAATGGATCACGGCCCCACTGTGCTTTGTGGGTCTCGGGCTGCGGGGCGGGGCGGAGACTGTCACCCCACAAGCCGTGGGGCTGGGCCTGCAGGGCCCCGCCTGCCTTAGTTTCCCCTCTGGTCTCCACTCTGCATGGCCGTGGGGCGCCACCCTTCCAGAACCTTCCGAGTGGGGCAGGAGGGACCCCACCGGCGCCCCGGGAGCCTCTGGGAAGACCACAGAGGGTTTGGGACTTGCGCTCGCGGGTCTGCTCACCCCGCCCACCCGTCCGTGTGCTGCCCACGCACGGCCGAGGGAGGTCACCGCCATTCGGGGCTCAGGCCTGGGCATCGGCCGTCTGGAAAGCCGCTCCGCCCTCTCCGGTCAGTGAGCGAACACCAGGGCCGAAAACTAACTCCTTTTTTTCCAAAATGTTATAAACTGGGCGTGATGGACACACGTGTGATCCCAGCACTCGGAGGCTGAGGCAGGAAGACTGCCACGGTTAGTTCGAGGTCAGCCTGGACTACACAGCGAGACCCTGTTACAAAGACAAAAAGCTTTGAAAAATGAAAAACGATGTCACTCCCGTATCTGCGCCCCCGCCCCGAGGAAGCCCCTGCCCCCGGCATCTGCGTGGACCCCCCCAGCCATCTGTCTGCGGAGGAGAGGTGGTGACCACATTGATCCCAGGTGTTCAAGGACAAACGAGGTGTGGCCCTGGGCAAAGCTGGGCCTCCTGAAGTACGAAGACAGGAGGCTGGGGTAGGGACCCAGGCACAGCTTCAATCGGCTGAGGCCCTGAAAAAACGAGGCTAAGCTCTGCCTTGGAAGGCGGTGAGGACAGCAGGAGGTCGAGGACCTGAGACCAGGGCCGAGTCAGCCCCGGCTGGCCTCTCACTCAGAGATCCTCCAGCCTCAGCCTCCTACCACGCTGCTGGTCCGACACACGGCGGTGACCGATCACAGAGTGGCTGAGAACAGCACGCAGATTTTCTTCGTGAGTGCATCAGACAGTAACCCCGGCACTCAGGACCAGCAGTGGGGTCCCTGACACCCAAATTCCAGCCACGGCCCAGGCGGGCTCTGTTTTCCAGAGAAAGAAAAGACACACACACACACACACACACACACACACACACAGGATGAAGGTGACGACGGGAGCTGCGGCTCGGAGCAGGGCCGCGGGAGGCAGGCAGCGCCCCTTGTGTTCTCCGAGTCCTGCATCGCGTGTGCGTCTCCTTGCGGCCACAGATTTAGAAATAAATGGGATGGATCCTGAGAAAATGACTTCAGCTCAGAGAACGAACAGGCATCGGCTCTGCATCCCCCGCCGCCCAGGGACAGCGAGGCTGCCTTGTTTTCCCTGCACCGAGCCGGGGAGAGGTAAAAGCGGACACAGAAGGCAACAGTGGGGGAAGTCACTTTTCTGCCAGTTTCCAAGCACTAAGGTCAACAGGAGCAGGGCGGAAACGCGGGTTCACAGGCTGGGCCCATAGGTGTTGCTCTTCATTTAAAGCATAGTGACATCTGCACTCTCAGTTAAACGGTTCCACGATGATTTTGGTGGAATATTTTTGTAGAGTTGGGCTCTCTACAAGTCCAACCTGGCTTTGAACCTCTGAGCTCAAGTGACCCTCCTGCCTCAGCCTCCCAGTTTGCTTGGACTCCAAGTGCACGCCACAAGGTCTGGACATCTACTCCAATGACTCCCAAGAGCGGACTTTAGCTTGGTGCTGTTTTAGCTTGAGAAGCATTTCAAAAACTATCTGCGAGACATACTACGACTACTACTAAACAACCCTCAACAAATTGGCACAAGAAGTAGAAATCTAGTAAGGCAACTCTGTCCTGTAGGAAAAGTGGTTCCCAAATGTTTTCTACACTGACTTCATTTCCTCTTTAATTTTTATTTTCTGAGCCAGGGACTCACTGTGTAGCCCAGGCTGGGCTTGAACTCTGAGAGATCTTCCTGCCTCAGCCTCCTAAGAGCTGTGATGACAGGTGCGCACCACACAACCAGCGCATTTATTCTTTTAAAGATGCGCCGTCCGACTCTTCCTCATCATTGGCACAGGGCAGGACCCTGGACCCCAGGAGCGCAGGTGTGGAGGAGGTGGGGTGGGCGGCCGCAGGCTCAGCCCTCCAGCTCCTCCATGACTTCCATGACGATGGTGCGCGGCCCCGTCAGGATGAGGCTGCTCACGGTGCGGTAGTCCACGTGCAGCACGTTCAGCCCGTTCACAGACACCACGAACTGGCGCACCTGCGGCGACAGAGACAGCAGCGCTCATGGGGGCGCCAGGCACCCACCGGGCCTCTGTTTCCCTACGGAGCTCAGGCTGGCTTTGAACTCCTAGAGATCCTCCTGCCTCAGCGTCCTGACCGCTTGGACAACAGGCTTGCGTCACCGCACCCGGCTGTTTTGTGCTTGTGCCATGGCGGGGTTGAAGCCGAGGAGCCCTACGGTACCTGCCAACCTTTTTCATTTTTGTTTTATGCCAGGATCTCGCTAAGTTGTCTCTGCCGGCCTTGGATACTTAATCCTCCTGCCTCAGCCTCTGGAGTTGTCAGGATTTATAAGTGTGCACCACCCACACCTGGGCAGGTAACTTCATTCTTAAAATATCCTACCAAAGCCAGCTTACAGCTCAAGTCTGGTACCTTCCAGGAAGCCACACTTTATCCGGAAGACGGTATAACAGCAAGGCACTTATTTTTTGAGACAGGGTCTTGTTGTCTGGTCCAGGCTGGCCTTGAATTCACTAAGAAGCCCAGGTTGACCTCGAACTCGAGGCAGCCCTCCTGCCTCAGCCTACCGAGGGCTGGGATCGTAGGTGCACCACCATGCCTGGCTGGGTTTGCCTGCTCTGTCACCGAACATCCTTATAATACGTACATTTAGTCCTTAGATAAGCAAAGAAAACAACAACACCCAGATTGTTTAATGGCCTTACGTTTGCAGTTTGGGGAAGATGCTGCTGCTCGGTAAGCACTCAGCAGCTACTGCTGCGGCTGAGAACGCACCAAGCAACCCAGCACCGCAGGCCTGGACTCAGCCGCACACCTGGCTGAGCACCTGCAATCCCAGCGGACGGCAGGGGAGAGGGAGGAGCTGGGGCTGAGGGGGCAGGGGCAGCCCAGGTCTCATGGGTTCATCGCTCAGCACCCAGGGGCGCAGCTGCGGTTTCGCTCCCACTTTCCAAAGGGAAATGGGAACGGAGGAGCGGAGCTACGTCGTGTACCCTGCTCCCGGTCATTGGGCCCCGGAAATCTTCGGAACCAAACGGCAGGCGGTGCAGCAGCTGCCTCCGGGGGGTGGGGTCTGGGTCAGGTGAGGAACGCGTGCGTGCACACACACACACACGCACATGCACACACACGCGTGCACACACACACGCGCGCACACACACACGCGCGCACACACACACAGCAGGCACCTTGCTCGCCCTGACGGGGCTTCTCACAGCACACAAGAGGTTCACCTTCATTTCTCCTTCCTCTTTCCGCCTCCGGGGAAGCTGCCCCCGAAGGCCAAAAAGGGAGGAGCCAAGCTGTGCCCCTGCAGCCCCTGGAAACACCCGTGCTCCCTCCGATAAACCGAGCGGGCAGGAATCACATGTTTTAGGACTGCTAGGTTCAGACAAAATGTCATCCAGAAGCCTCACGGGTTTGGAGACGTGGCCTGGAAAATGTGCTCCTGTCCCTGGCCACTCCCTTCCCTCTCGCTCCCTCCTGGCCTCCCTGCTGAGCCCTTCCACCTTGCCGTATCTTCCTGGGAGCCAGCCCGCCATGGACTGAACCCTCGGGAACCGTGAGGTGAAATCACCTCACCTCCTCAGGGTTCGGGCCTCAGGTGTTTTCCCAGTGAAGAGAGGTACATTCTACCGTGTTCAAACTTTCAACTTATCAGGAAGCTCCAGAAATTAAAACAGGCTTGGTAGAACACACCCGCGATCCCAGCACCTTGGAGGCCAAGGCAGGGGCATTGCTGCAAGTTCAAGGCCACCCTGGGCTACGTCCTGAGTTCAAGGCCAGACTGAGCTACATCGTGAGACCGTCTCAAGAAAAAAAAATTGAGACTGTATATGCGCCTAATAAGCAGTTCCATATTCCAGGTAGCAAATTCACAGAGC
Organism: Fukomys damarensis; assembly: GCF_012274545.1. Classification (NCBI taxonomy): domain Eukaryota; kingdom Metazoa; phylum Chordata; class Mammalia; order Rodentia; family Bathyergidae; genus Fukomys; species Fukomys damarensis. The sequence continues at coordinate 5,556,977 of NW_022900917.1, forward strand.
ATATGGGTCAACAGGCAAGCTGGCCGTGGGAGGTGAGACCATTCTGTCTGACTTTCAGTAAAGAGCGAGGTCGCGCCTCGGCCCAGGTAGACGGCACTCGCCCGGGAGCAGCCACTGCACGGCTGAGGCCCAGGAAGGCCCAGGGGTTCTGGGCTGGCACCGCTCACCTGGGAGAAAATGAAGGGCGTTAGGGAGAGCTGGCCCCACTCCCCGAGAACCCATCGGCAGGGCAGGGCGGTGTCCCCAGGCCTCCGACGCCTGTGACAAACTCGCTCTCACATCTGCCTGGGCCCCAGGGTTCCTGTTCCTGTTCCCGTCCCTGAGCACAGACAGGACCACGCTAAGGAAGCCTGCAGCGGTCGCCTGCTGGGCGTCCCCGGAGCTCAGAGCCCAGGACGGGCTCACAGCAGGGACAACACGGGGCCAGGAGGCTGCTTCCAGCTCTCTGCACACCTCGCCCTCTTCGAGCCCAAGGCCACGGAGGCGCATTCAGAGCCAGGCTCGGCCTCGGGGCCCTGGGCCCCGCAGGTGACTCAGCCACAGGGCGCTGCACTGGGTGCACAGGGGGCAGGGATGGGGCCCAGCTGGGGCCGCAGCCTCGGGACGAACCCTCTTCCCGGAGTCTCTAGAGAATCTGAGGACCGGGCCCAGAGGCCCTGGGACCGTACCGAAGGTCACATCGCCTCTGCTCCCGCTGGTTTCAAACCGGTACGAAGTGCGCAGCTGCTGAAATGCAGCGGCATAGGCACCCTGCACCCCACGGCCAAAGCTTCTGTGGGATTTTCGACCTCTGCAGAGAAGCGAGCATCTCCCCGGGCCAGGCCCCTCGCTCCACACCCCACACGTGGACACAGGAAGCCTGTGAGGGCAGCGCCGCGGCAGCTGGGCACAGGGGCTCAGCACTGCCCAGACCCCAGGGGGCCACGAGTGCCTGCTTTTCCAGATCCGAGGCTGCTCCCGTAGGAGCTCTGCACCCACTTATCTCCTGGATCTCACAGGGTTCACCGTCCCCTGTTCAACTCCCCAAAGGATGGTGCTTTCTCCCTAGATGATGCTGAAATGGATCTTACACGACTGGTTACCAGGCCAGCTGCAGCCCGGGAAGGTTGGCCATCAGACTGCTCCCGGGACGACAGCTTTGTCCCCACGAGCCCCAGGCATCCTCCGCACATCTCTAACCTCTGCCGCTGGCTGCTCTTATTCCTCCTCTAAAACGCGGCGCACGGACAGGGGCCGAGACCTCGCTGCGTGTGCCATGTGCTGGGGGTCAGTGGAAGGGTCGGGACGGGGCCCCCTGGGCAGGGTGGAGCTGACTCAGCCTCCTCCCATCCCTGTGCCAGGAGCCTGTTCTTCAGTGACAGGCACAGGGCACTCATGGGAGAGATCATGCGTGTTAGAGACCAGCAGGGCCCGAACAGGACACGACAAATAGCCTGCTCCGGCTGGGCGTGGTGGTGGGAGGCGGAGGCAGGAGGGTCGCTCAGTTCAGGGCCGGCCGGGGCTACACAGTGAGACCTTGTCTCAGGAAACCAAAGAAGGCACAGGACACTGAGCCACGGAACGCCCTGCCCCGGATCAGAGCAGCCCAGGCCCGAAGCGCTGCAGGGCCGCACAGCTGGGCACACGCGGCTGACACAAAGGTGGCTTTGTTCCCCAGGCCCGGGTGGCTGGCATGGGGAGCCCACGCCCACCCTCTGGACTCTGCGGATCCCAGCGGGTCCTGGCCAGCGGCCCCCGGGGTGCCAGGGAGCCCAGAGGCCCCGCGTGGGCAGCGCTGCGGGTTCTGTGTTCCTGTTCCTGCTCACTTTAAACAAAGGCAGCTTCAGGGCCAGCGCCCAGGCTGAGCTGCCAGCCCGGGACAGCCGGAAGTACTGTGCTTTGTTTTTTCTGGACACAGGTCTCACTGCGTAGCCCAGGCTGGCCTTGAGCTCACCGTGATCTCCTGCCTCAGCCTCCTGGGTGCTGGGATCACAGACCCGCACCCCCGCCAGCTTCCAGCAGTTGTTTGAGGCCGGAAGTGACCGTGGGAACCGAGGCTGGGTCACAGTGGGAAAGAGGGTAGTTGATCAAAATCCGACACAGCCCTGAGCCACCTCCCTTCCGGCCCCTAAGGCTCGGCAACGACCACACGCGTCCTGTCTCTGGCAAAGAGAAGTCAAGTCAGCGAGTGTAGACGGCACAGCCACAGTGGGGCACACCTGTGAGCCAGCCTCGGGAGGCTGAGACAGGAGGACTGCCTGGGCTACATAACAAGCCCCTTTCTGAAAAAAAAGGTGGGGGCGGTAAGAGGCTACCATGGCCCAGTTCCCTGTTCTGACTCAGTTCTGTTTCACATGGCAGAAACAGAATCGGCCCAGGAAGCCCCACCCACCCGTCCATCCCAGCAGAAAACAGCAGCTGGGATTCCAGTCGAGCTGAGGCAGGCAGCGGCAGGCACGGGGCTTCACTTTTCTGGCTGGGGAAGCAGCCGGGGGGACCAGCTTGTCCAACACCTAAGCAGGGCTGGAGGGGACAGAGGGGTGGGGAGGTGGGGGAGCCAGCCCGGGGGGGCGACGAAGCACCAGGGACAGAATTCAGTCCTCTCCTCAGGAGACACGGG
>NW_022900917.1:5559629-5565723 GCF_012274545.1 Fukomys damarensis
CCAACACCTACAGGGCTGGAGGGGACAGAGGGGTGGGGAGGTGGGGGAGCCAGCCCGGGGGGGCGACGAAGCACCAGGGACAGAATTCAGTCCTCTCCTCAGGAGACACGGGAGTCGCAAGGTGTACCAGGGGCTGAAGGTTTCTGCAGGGCGAGGTGGGCTCGCCGGTCACCCCAGACTTGGGAGGCTGAGGCAGGAGGGTCGCCAAGAGTTTGGCGCCAGGCTGGGCTACAGTGAGTTCAAGGCCAGCCTGAACTACACAGCGAGGCCTCATCTCAAAGGCAGACAGACAGGCAGACGGGGAGCAAGGGGAAGGGCCGTGCCCACTAGCCCGGGCCAGAGGCACCCAGGCAGCCGTTACCTTCATTCCTGCGGCAGCTGCAGGCCCGCTGGGGTCCACGGCCTGGATGTGACAAGGCTTACTCCCCCGGACCACGAAGCCCCAGCCCACGGCATCACCCACGATCTGAGGGGAGAGCACAGGCACCGTGTGGCAGGAGGAAGTGGGGGCTGCTCCTGCTCGCCAGGAGGGGAGACACAGCGCAGCCTCTCCCCGCCCAGCTCCTCCCAAGTACACTGTCCTCCTTTGGGTCCAAATGACACATTTTACTTGAGACAGCCCAGGCTGGCCTTGAACTCTGAAATCCTCCTGCCTCAGCCTCCCTTGGCATGCGCCACCACGCCCAGCTTAAATGAAGCAAACAGGACCGAGCCTCTGGGTCCACACAAGGGGAGCCCACCACTCCCGGGCCGGCCAGGCGCTGGCTTACGGTGAACGTCTTGCGGGCGTACGGCGCCCCGGGGCTCAGCAGCTCCTCCCAGGTGACCGGTCTCTTCAGCACTGCGTGACAGACATACGGAGGAACACAGTCAAGACAGCCTCCGGCCCCACCTCGCACACAGCACACTGCACAGAGCAGGAGGAAACCCAGAGCATCCGATCCTGCTCACAGCTTCGGGGAACAGAAAAGGAATGCTGCAGTTGTTTTTTGAGACTGGGTCTCGCTACGCAGCCCAGGGTGGCCTTGGACTCGGGGAGATCTTCCTGCCTCAGCTTCTGGAGAGCTGGGATAACAGGTGCGCACCCCCCATGCCCGGCTTAAAAAAACACAGAAACATTTTTGGAAGGGAAGCAGGGGATACAGAGCAGGGTTTTCTGATCGTGCTGCTTCTCTCTGCTGAAGCTCAGCACGCTTTCTCGCCCCGAGGCCCCACATCCCGGCCCAGTCCGGGCCCCACCCCAGGGTGCCCCATTTCCCAGCTGGCACCCAGGAAACCTGCACAGTGGGTGCCAGGCTGGTGGGACTCATTTACCTGCGACAAGAATAGTGACTGGGCCCTTCTGACCCCCACCTGCTACCAAGACAGCGGCCTAGAGAAGCTAAAGTGTTGCCAGGTACAGTGCCCATGCCTGGCACTCAGGAGGCTGAGGCAGGAGGATCACCAGGGGTTTGAGGCCAGCTTCACGGGGGACAATTTTCCCCTTGGCAGGGGCAGAGGTGGTACGGCGAGGACGGAAGTGTGTTACATTGACTGCACTTTATTTCCATTACTGCGATGTCCAGCCACTGATTTCTGCTCTATTCGTTTTGGTTTCTTTAAAAATAGCTTTGCTATGCAGTCCATGCTGACCTCCAACTTGCAGCGACCTTCCTGCCTCAGCCTCCTGCCGCACTCACCGGACTTGGGGTTGCACAGCACCGGGGGGCTGCTGCCCAGGGTGGGGCTGCTGCTGAAGTAGCCGCTGCTGCCACCGCTGCTCCAGCTGCTCCTGCGGCCCGCGGACGCCACCTTGATCTCCTTGCTGGGGCTCACTGTGGGGGACACAGGTCAGTGGGCACTGGGAGGCTGAGGCAGGAGGGTCCCAAGCGCAAGCCCCGCCTGAGCAACTTCACAGACTGAGCGAGATGTGAGACCCCTGTCACAGGCAGGGTGAGGGCGACAGAGCGTGCCAGTGTGAGGTCGATTCAGGAGCCCCCGGCCTTCTAGGCGGCACCCTGGACGTCGGGAGGCTGAGGCAGGACGGCCCAGTCTGCACAGTGAGACGCTGTCTCTGGGAACAAAGGCCGCCTGACTCCGTCACTGCCGTGCAACACGCGTGTGACCACGCAGCGCACACTTAGGGCCGCTGTATCCCACTCTTGCTGCCCCAGGATGGCCGGTGGCCCTTCCTGGACGACGATCCCGTGTGGGGCGCTGACCGCTCTCCGAGCCCGGGCAGCGTCCTTCCTGCTGTTTCTTTGGGGTCCTGGGGCGCAGCCCCGCACCCTGGGTCTTCTGGTTAATCCCGCACCCTCCTTCTGGTCTCCTTCACTGTCTCCCAGCTGGGCCTGAGTGTGCCTGTGACTCTCCCGCCTCAGCCTCCCAGCAGCTGCCCTCCAGCCCTGCATCACAGTCTGGTGAGGGGGCGGCCGCGTACCTGACATAAAGCTGGCGGCCTTGCGGGCATCGTGGCCCTGGCGGCGCAGGCAGAAGGGGCTGTCGTGGGTGTCGGGGCTGCCCGGGGCCACCTCGCTGAGCAGCTCCATCAGCCGCCGTCTCCGGCGGAAGTTCATCCGGAACTGGTAGAGCAGGTTGCTGTCCAGGAAGGGGCGCCGGTTGGACACTGCAAGGAGACGGCACTCAGGACCTGGCTCCGAAGGCGACACGCAGGTGCTGGCCCTATCCACACGCGTGTGCCACACACTCTTATCAGTGTGTGAGCCAGCAGGGCGGGCTGGCATTTAGCACTGGGGAGGCTGAGGCAGGAGGGTCTCTGGGAGTTCATGGCCATCGTGGGCTGCACAGTGAGACCCTGTCTCAAAATAACATCAAGAAATAGAGAAAAGGCACAGGCTGGATGCGGGAGAGGCAGGGAGCTCCCTGGGACCTCAGAGGTACCGGCTGCTTACACCTCCAGGCCAGGGCCGCCTGGGACCTCACAACAGGTGACTGTGGCGGCAAAGCCGGCTCTGGAGGACCCTGGGTGTCAGGGGAGCCCACACCCCGTGCAGCTGCCCACCCGGTCACGGCCTTGGCTGAGGTGAAACGCAAGGGAAACCGGGAAACCGGGAGCGAGTGGCAGCCACCACTAGGTGAGGCCTGGCCCTGGGAGGGACACGGGCCCCGCATGCAGGGCCCGGCTGTCCCGCAGGTCACGGCGTGCGCCCTGGTTGCGCCCTCCCGTACACGTCTGGCAGACACAGCGAAAGCGGAGCACACTGCAATCCCTGCACCCCTGGAGGCGGAGGCAGGAGGATCTCCAGTTCAAGCCAGCCCCGTGTGGGCTGCTTAACAAGACCCTGCCTCACCATGAAACAGGATAAACGGGCCCAGCAGGGCAGCTCCTTGTGAAGGCCCTGGGCTCCCTGCCGGGATCACAGTTGTTTTTACTACACCTTCCACTCGCCCGAGTGGACCCAAAACTCCTCATCCTGAGGCTGCAGGTTCAGCTCAACACAGAGGCGGGAGGCCGAGGCGGGAGGATCGCCACGCGTTCAAGGCCAGCATGGACCACAGAGCCAGACCCCATCTCAGAGAACAAAGCTCAGCAGAAGCTGAGGCTCCGAACCTCCCCACCTCTGCCCCCTGCCCCAGCTGACACCAGGCCCATGCAAGCAGCCCGGCCCTGTGCCCACACGGGATAGAGGGCTGGGCTGTTTACTTTCCTTCTACTTTGGACTCAGCTGTAATAAAAAGGAAAATAGCACCAAAGCACACTCAGAAGCACAGTAGGAAAATTCCCAGAAATTCTACATTAAAAAGTAAAAAAGAAGCTGGTGTGGTGGCCCACATCTGTGGTCCCAGAACTCTGGGAGGCTGAGGCAGGAGGGTGCACATTCCGACCCAGCCCGGGCAACTTAACATATTAGTAAGCCCCTGTGTCCCAGCTTAAAAACATGAGATTTTAAAGGGCTGAGGCCATGGGTTCAATCACCAGTGGTGTGGAAGGAAGGAAGGGAGGAAGGAAAGCCGCTGCTGACAACACTCAACACATTAACCCCTGAGGACGCAATGAGGAAACCTTCCTCCCTTGTAGCCAATCACCTGAGGCAGGAATGGCAGCCCCAGTCCCCTCAAAGTCCTCATCCCATCATTGAGAGGAACAGGACTGTCCCAGGGACTGCTGGGAAGAGCAGAGGGGCTGAAAGGAGGCTGAGGCAGGAGGATCTCCATCAATCTGAGCTCGCCAGCCTGGCTACACAAGGAGATGCTGTCTCAAACCTCCCCTCCCGCCAGAAAGGGCTGCATAAGAAAACTTCCATCCAAGACGCTTTTCCAGGCCTCATCTTCACCCGGGTTCCCTACTGCCTGCGGCTACACGCCCCTTGGGATCTGAGCCCCCACCTCCCCAGCTCCCCGCGGGGCCAACCAGGTCCCCTTTCCCTCTGTCATCTGCCTCGGCACAGGAAGGTCCTGGGTGACTCCCCTCCCGCCAGAAAGGGCTGCATAAGAAAACTTCCATCCAAGACGCTTTTCCAGGCCTCATCTTCACCCGGGTTCCCTACTGCCTGCGGCTACACGCCCCTTGGGATCTGAGCCCCCACCTCCCCAGCTCCCCGCGGGGCCAACCAGGTCCCCTTTCCCTCTGTCATCTGCCTCGGCACAGGAAGGTCCTGGGTGAGGAATCCCAGGCTGGGCCGGGGCTCACAGAGCCTCCACTCTGCGCTACATTCTCAGCTGGCTGTGAACTTTTAAATTTTGGGGCAGGGTCTTGAGAAGCGGCTAAGGTCCCCAGGCTGGGCTCGAACCCGCACTTCCCTGCCTCGGCCTCCCAGAGCTGCGGGGCTTCTGGGGGAGCAGCTCGGCCCCCACCCCGCCTTCCCCGGCAGCCCTGCGCTCCCAGCCCCGCTCTCTCTGCTCCAGGGAAACCTGACGCCTGTCATTAAGGGGGCAGCGCCGGCCGGGGCGCACACGCGGGAGCTCTGCAAACGCCGACTGTGGCCAGCGTGGGACACACATGGGGAGGATGAGGCAGGAGGACCTAGGGCCGGGGCTCGGGGGAGAACAAGCGCCCAGCGTCTGAGGCCGTGGCTTGTCCCGGAGCCTCCACAAGGGGAAAAGGAAACAAAGAGGAGGCGGTTTGCAAGCTGAGGCCCGGCGAGCCGGCGGGCCTGTCATTTCCGTGTCGGCTGGGCCACAAGTCCGGTCACACAGCGCAGCCTTGGGGAGAAGGTCACTCGTCCCGGCCCCACATGCTGCAGCTGCTCAGGGGCCTCACGGGGCCCTCAAAGGTCGGATCAGGGCTCTAAGCGGGCACACGCTAAGAATGTGCAGCGTGCAAGGCACGCCTGTGAGCACGGCCTCGGGAGGCTGAGGCAGGAGGGCTGCCGTGACTTCCAGGCCAGCCTGGGCTGCACAGTGAGACCCTGGCTCCACCAAAACAACAAGGTAAAAACAGAATCTCTGAAGCATTTTCCGCTGTGGCTGGTACGAGGTCCACACCGGCACTGACACCCGATAAACGCACTGTGGGTTTGTGCACACGGTCCGTTCCGCTGGTGACACAGTCACACTCAGCTGGCCGGGGCCCAGGGGCTGAGGTGACCCCGCTTTCTGCCCAGGGAGTGGCCCAAGGTGACCCCTTTAATGGTCAACCTGGGGTTAATCTTTAGCCAGATGGGTCAGAGCCAGCCAGAGAAGCGCCGGTTCAGCCCCGCCTGCGCACATACACACACTCTGCAGCCTCGCTCGAGCCCCAGGTCAGTGACTGAGCAGTGGCTGGCAGGGGACCTGCTGTGTCAGGCCCTGCATCCTCGGAAACCGCAGCTTCCAAAACCCAGAACACCGAGCCAGGCCCTAGCACCCGGGAGGCCGAGGTAGGAGGGTCCCTGGGTCCCAGGCCGGCCTGGGCCGCTCACCGTGCTGGACGATGCCGTGCTCTGTGAGCCGCTGGCACAGCTGCTCGGCCTCAGCAGTGGCTGGCAGGGGACCTGCTGTGTCAGGCCCTGCATCCTCGGAAACCGCAGCTTCCAAAACCCAGAACACCGAGCCAGGCCCTAGCACCCGGGAGGCCGAGGTAGGAGGGTCCCTGGGTCCCAGGCCGGCCTGGGCCGCTCACCGTGCTGGACGATGCCGTGCTCTGTGAGCCGCTGGCACAGCTGCTCGGCCTCTC
>NW_022900917.1:5566058-5567457 GCF_012274545.1 Fukomys damarensis
AGAGACCCGGGCCAGGAGGGAGGCGAAGCGCAGAGAGGCCCCACACCTGCCCTGCTGGGGCAGAGCACCAGACACCAGCACACGCCGGGAAGGGCCGGGGTCAGCTCAGCGGCACCGCACCGGCCCCGCAAGCGCAAGGTCCCGGGTTCGATCCCCGGGCACCAAAGAAGACAGAAGAGGGTGAAATGGAAAGACCTGAGTTCGTCTTTCCTGGCGGACGGGCCAGGGACACCGCCTACTGCTGCCCCCACTGTGACAGCGCTCCTCACGCATCCTAAGCGGAATCATAGCTTCTGTCTATTATTTTCTTATTTTACTTAGTTTTGCTTTGATACAGGGTCTCGCTATGTATCCCAGGCTGACCTGGAACTCACTACATAGCTCAAACTCTCAGAGATCCTCCTGCCTCAGTCTCCCAGATGCTGGGAGGTGTGCACCACCGCACCCAGCAACCTATGTCTATTTTATGACTGATATCTTTCATCTATCATAAAAAGTCATTTTTATCATTTAAAAGTCCAAGCATGCCAGCCAGGGACAGAGATGCACACCTTCATCCCAGCATGGGGGTGCCGAGGCAGGAGGATCAGCAGTCCAAGCCCAGCTTGGGCAACTTAGTGATATAGTGAAACTCCATCTTGAAATAAAAAGTAAGAAAGACCCAAGGTTCAGTCCCAGAACCAAAACAAAATGAAAAAAAAAAAAAAAACCCCAAGGAAATGAAAAAGAAAAAGGTTTCCACACTGGAAATCAAACAAGACTGATTAAAATACTTTTTTTTCAACCAGGTGTGGTGGTGCACGCCTGTAATCTCAGCCCTGGGGAGGCTGAGGCAGGAGGATCACCTTGAGTTCAAATGTGAGCTACTGGTGAGGCTCTGTCTCAAACAACAACAAACAACATTTTCTTTAACCCTGGCTGGCTCCGTCTCCAGGCCCACATCGATCATTAAACCTCTGCGGCTCCCTCCTCCCTCTGCAATGGGACCCACTGTGCCTGCGGGGCAGTGGCTGGGCTGACTGGGGCCACAGAGATAACCTGGGGCCCGGTGCTGACAATGCAACCAAAAAACCAAACACAACAAACAAACTCATAGGTTTAGCAAGGAAAGTACAAGTTGCAGCTCGAGGTCATGTTGACAGCTCAGCGATTGTCAGCAGTGCTGGGGACGAACCCAGGCCGGAGCGGGGAGGCCGGGCCCCTTTCACGGTTTTATTTACATTATTGCCCCTGTTGTTACTCATTTACAACACTGGGGTTAGAAGCCGAGGCTGCACACCCGGCAGACACCACGCCCCAGCTCCCTGCTTTTCTTCTGAACTTTGGGACAGCGACTCACTAAATTGCCAAACTGCCCAGGCTGGGCCTGAATCAGGGATCCTCCTGCCTCAGCCTCCCG
>NW_022900917.1:5568059-5574114 GCF_012274545.1 Fukomys damarensis
GGGGAGCAGAGCGCAGAGGCTGGGAGGGGCAGTCTCGCCTGGGAGCTGGGCCTGCGGCAGCACCAAGCAGGGAGCAGCAAAGGAAGTGGTCACCCAGGTAGGCGGGAGGCCGAGGCAGGAGCATCTCTGCGAGTTCAAGGCTGCGGAGTGAGCCCGGGACCAGCTGAGCTACATGGAAAGACCCTGTGTCAGACATACTGAATCCCAAAAGAGCTCTCAGAGAGCCCGCGTCCACACGACGACGCATGACCTTGTGCACACGGCAACCCCTTTCCCGGCTGGTTGTTGAAACATCCGATTGCCCGGTGGTTTGGACTCGGTTTCTTCCATCTCGCCAGTCCCGGGACCCCCGCTCCCCCCAGGAAGGACGCGTGCGCCTCGTCGCAGGCTCGGTGCCGCCGAACCCAGGCCCACGGTCCACACCCGGGACGAGCCGCTCCCTCAGAGACCCGGGCCAGGAGGGAGGCGAAGCGCAGAGAGGCCCCACACCTGCCCTGCTGGGGCAGAGCACCAGACACCAGCACACGCCGGGAAGGGCCGGGGTCAGCTCAGCGGCACCGCACCGGCCCCGCAAGCGCAAGGTCCCGGGTTCGATCCCCGGGCACCAAAGAAGACAGAAGAGGGTGAAATGGAAAGACCTGAGTTCGTCTTTCCTGGCGGACGGGCCAGGGACACCGCCTACTGCTGCCCCCACTGTGACAGCGCTCCTCACGCATCCTAAGCGGAATCATAGCTTCTGTCTATTATTTTCTTATTTTACTTAGTTTTGCTTTGATACAGGGTCTCGCTATGTATCCCAGGCTGACCTGGAACTCACTACATAGCTCAAACTCTCAGAGATCCTCCTGCCTCAGTCTCCCAGATGCTGGGAGGTGTGCACCACCGCACCCAGCAACCTATGTCTATTTTATGACTGATATCTTTCATCTATCATAAAAAGTCATTTTTATCATTTAAAAGTCCAAGCACGCCAGCCAGGGACAGAGATGCACACCTTCATCCCAGCATGGGGGTGCCGAGGCAGGAGGATCAGCAGTCCAAGCCCAGCTTGGGCAACTTAGTGATATAGTGAAACTCCATCTTGAAATAAAAAGTAAGAAAGACCCAAGGTTCAGTCCCAGAACCAAAACAAAATGAAAAAAAAAAAAAAACCCCAAGGAAATGAAAAAGAAAAAGGTTTCCACACTGGAAATCAAACAAGACTGATTAAAATACTTTTTTTTCAACCAGGTGTGGTGGTGCACGCCTGTAATCTCAGCCCTGGGGAGGCTGAGGCAGGAGGATCACCTTGAGTTCAAATGTGAGCTACTGGTGAGGCTCTGTCTCAAACAACAACAAACAACATTTTCTTTAACCCTGGCTGGCTCCGTCTCCAGGCCCACATCGATCATTAAACCTCTGCGGCTCCCTCCTCCCTCTGCAATGGGACCCACTGTGCCTGCGGGGCAGTGGCTGGGCTGACTGGGGCCACAGAGATAACCTGGGGCCCGGTGCTGACAATGCAACCAAAAAACCAAACACAACAAACAAACTCATAGGTTTAGCAAGGAAAGTACAAGTTGCAGCTCGAGGTCATGTTGACAGCTCAGCGATTGTCAGCAGTGCTGGGGACGAACCCAGGCCGGAGCGGGGAGGCCGGGCCCCTTTCACGGTTTTATTTACATTATTGCCCCTGTTGTTACTCATTTACAACACTGGGGTTAGAAGCCGAGGCTGCACACCCGGCAGACACCACGCCCCAGCTCCCTGCTTTTCTTCTGAACTTTGGGACAGCGACTCACTAAATTGCCAAACTGCCCAGGCTGGGCCTGAATCAGGGATCCTCCTGCCTCAGCCTCCCGTGCGGTAGGAAGACAGGCCTGTGCCACTGCACCCGGCTGGGATTTGAGTCCTGAGATCTGGTTTTGTCAGAGACAACAACCCAGGTCAGAAGGGCAGAGTCCCAAAAGCACAGCTGTGCAGCTTCGTGTCCTGCAGGCCACAGTGGGCCACATCGTGAGACCCCAGGACACAGCGGAGCCGGGCGGATTGGCCCTGGGCCCCGAGCTCCCGCACAGCACCTGCGTTTCCTCCAGGGTGCCGCTGGGCGTAACCTGAAAATCTTCTGATGCTCGCTCATTCGAAGGGAGGCTGTGTCTTATAGGAAATGATTTCCCTCAGCAAATCGCCTTTTGTTTTGTGTGGTTTTTTTAAGTCAGGGTCCGTCATGCAAGCCCGGCTGGGTGGAGCTAAGGGTGACCCTCCTGTCTCATCCTCACCAGTGCTGGGGCTACAGGCGTGCCCACCAGGCCAGGCACAACCTACTGAAGGACACGGAAAGGGGACGCTGTTGACAACCTGCAGCAGCAGGGCAGCGGTGTGGGCTTGGAGGAAAAGTACAGACTGGGCACAGTGGTGGCCGCCTGTCACCTGAGCCCTCGGGAGGCTGAGGCAGGAGGGTCGCAGAGTTTTGGGCCAGCCTGGGCTGCACAGCGAGGTCCTCTCCCAAAACAGAAAGCAGCCAGTAAGGAAGGAAGCTCTTGCAGCTGCCTCAGTTCCCAGCAGCCCCCCCACCTACTTCTCATACAGCCGCTGACCCCGCACGAAGGCCTGGACCTCGGCGTCCCGCGGGAAGGTGCCATCGTCCTTGCGGAAGCGGTAGAAGAGCTTGACGTCCTTGAACTCCTTGTGCTCATCACACACTGCGGGAGGGGACAGCACTCCGTGAGGCGGCCTCTGGCCTGGGGTGACTAACGCGCCCAGCGAGAGTTGGCCTCAGGGATGCGGATGCCAAGCTGAGCCAGGTGGTGGCGCACAGGAGGCTGAGGCAGGAGGGTCACCAGCTGGGGCTACACAGCGAGACTCTCCCCGTCTCAAAGGATCAACCACCAAAGAAGGTGCAAAACCCACACCTGCGGGCCCGGGTGGGCCACGGCTGGGAAGAGGCTCGAGGAGCTGTTTAAAGCTTTTACTCCTCCCCGGAGATCTGTGCGGAGCCCCGCCTGGCCCTCACCGTGGTGCACGATGCCCCGGTCCGCCAGCTTCTGCATCAGCGCCACTGCCGTCTCGCGGTCTGCAGCCTCCCTGTGCTCGATCAGCCAGTCAATGAGCTCCCGGGCCACGAAGCAGTTGGGGTAGGTCTTGAGGTGGTGGCGCCGGTCCTTGATGACCTTCTCCTCATGCAGCCTCAGCCTGCGGAGGGCGGCGCTCGTGAGGACTCTGTGTGCCGGGTCCCCGGGGCTGGAGACCACGTGGGCGGACACAGACGGGGTCTCACTGCGGCCCGTGATCGCACAGCGATCCTCCTGCCTCAGCCTCCCGAGCGCCGGATGACCGGCGTGCCTGAGTTCACAGCTAGGTGCCTGTGGGCACCTGTCATCAGCCAGCTGGAGGGTCAGAAGTTTGGGCCCCGAGTTCGAGTCCAGCCTGGACCACAGGACACGACCCGGGTGGCAAAACAAAACATCGCAGCACCGCCAACAGAGGCTCCCTCGGATTCGGGCGAGGCTCCCATGTGAGGAGATAGAAATCTGAGGACAGGCAGGGCAGTCAGCACCATTATTACACGAATTACAAGCCGCAAGGACAAATGACAGGGCTGAGGACGCAGTTCCCGCTGAGGCAGTGACACAGGAAGCAGCAAGCGCTCACTGCCGGACTGCAGCTAAGGCTGAGCCCCTCCCAGACCTGGGGCTGCCTGGGGCGGCTTCAAGGAGGAAAAGGAGGCTGAGGCAGGAGGATCGCTGAGAGCTCGAAGCCACTTGGGCTACAGTGTGACCCTGCCTCAAAAAAATTAAAAATTGAAGAAAACCCCCTTTAAAAATCAATGGGAAGTCTCATAATTTAGAAGGAAAGAGGAAGAGTTGGCACCACAGGGGACAGACACGTGTGGTGGAAGCTGGGCACGGAAAGCCGCCAGTGGCGCGGGCAGAGGAAGCTGGGGCCACACTGCATGCGGCGTGGTCTCCTCACTCCCCACCTTGCACAGGGGCCTTGTCACTGACCTCGAACTCACAGGGATGCTCCTGCCTCAGCCTCCTGAGAGCCAGAATTCCAGGGGCACCACACTTCCGGAGCCAGTGGGAGCCGGGTGGAGGTCCGGGAAGAGGAAGCGGGGGCAGAGCCCGAGCGGAGCTGCCCCAGGACCAAATGGACCAGCAGCCAGCGCCATTCCCAGCCAGGGGGGCCACTGTCTACACCGCGAAAGCACTCAGGGCTGCCAGGCTTGGGGACTACTGGACCGGCCTGCAATCCCAGCACTCTGAGGCCGAGGCAGGAGGATCGCCAAGGGTCTGAGGCCAGCCTGGGCTCTGAAGACCAAACACAGTACCAGTGTCTTCCGGAGCCCAGGGCTGTCAGGTCTCCCTGAGCGACAGCACAGGCCTTGGCAGACACAACCAGGCGGTTATTGTTGTTGTTGTTGTTGTCTTGAGACAGAGTCTCGCTGTGTAGTCCCGGCTGGCCTCAAACTCGAGGGGACCCTCCCGCCTCAGCCTCCCTCCCGAGTGCCGGATTCCAGGATGTGCCACCGTGCCCAGTAGACTCAGTTTCCTCAAAGCACAGCCCCCCAGGAATAAACTCACTTCCCCAGCAGAGCAGAAAAGCATTTGTCTACTGTTTGTTCCGTTTTCCTTAGGGTTAGGTTTTCAGGTCCCAGCCCAGGCAACATAAAATTGCAGCCAGGCGCCCCTCACGGCGGGACTCGCGGTGGCTTTGGCTGAAGACCCCAGGCACCGAGGAAGCCGGTTATTAACTGCTGTCCCGACCCAGGCGGGAAGCCAGGGCCACAGCTGCTACTCAGCGTGCTAAATGCCAACAGGTCCACCTGGTTTCAAAAGTTAAGCTGAGCTCGGTGGTGCACGTCTCTCATCCCCAGCACCCAGGAGGCTGAGGCAGGAGGATCACCCTGAGTTCAAGGGCAGTCTGGACTACAGAGTCTAAAAAAAAAAACAAACAAACCAAAACCACTTTAAATAAAAAGGCAAATAAGTTTATCCAACAGAGGACTTTAAGTCAGGAGAGCTATGCTTCTGTTTCTTTGTTAGAAACTTCTACAGGAGGCCAAGTTTTGACCCCTTTTAACCTGGATCACACTTGTTTCTTACTATTTTTCCTGTGCTGTTTTGAGACGAGGTCTCACTATGTAAACCGCTGGGCCTTGAACTCACAGCAATCCTCCTGCCTCAGCCTCCCAGGGCAGGATGACAGCGTGGGGCTGGGCCACACACTTTCAAACTCAACCAGGATCAGAGCTGGGCCTTCCCCTAGGCAGGCTCAGCCTGGCGAATTCTGTCTCCCACAGTTCCTTCCTCCCAACCCTGCCCCTCCCCCTGGGCCCTGCTCCTCCGAGCCACGGAGCCCAGCCAGGAGCAATCCTCCTGCCTCAGCCTCCCAGGGCAGGATGACAGCGTGGGGCTGGGCCACACACTTTCAAACTCAACCAGGATCAGAGCTGGGCCTTCCCCTAGGCAGGCTCAGCCTGGCGAATTCTGTCTCCCACAGTTCCTTCCTCCCAACCCTGCCCCTCCCCCTGGGCCCTGCTCCTCCGAGCCACGGAGCCCAGCCAGGAGACAGCGAATGATTTATGGCCATGCGGGGGGCAGCTCCAGGGCCAGCCTGGACACACACGCTGGGTTTTGCCTTGTTTTACTTTTGAGACAGGGTCTCTCTATGTAGTCCAGGCTGGTCTCAAACTAGCTGCGACCCTCCTGCCTCAGCCTCCCCAGGGAGGGCTGGGGTCACAGGTGTGCGCCCCACGCCGGGCCTGATTCCCAGGGAAAAGGACAGGTAGGAAGGAGGGAGGCCCCGGAGTTGGGCTTGGCCCGGGTCGTGACACCGGCCAAGTGCTATTCTCCAGCAGCCAGTGCCAAAGCCGCCCTGCAGACCCGGACGTAGCTCCACCATGGCCTCCTGCGGACGCAAAGTAAGACTGAAGGTGTGCCACGACGGCCAGGGCGCGGGGGGCTCTTCGCGTGGAACCGGCACCAACGACCACAGGGCGCGCCCCGTGGACTCCGCCGCTTCTGCGCCTCTGCTGTCCCAAGACGGGGTCTCCTGGGGCAGCGCAGGCGGGCGC
>NW_022900917.1:5574581-5590321 GCF_012274545.1 Fukomys damarensis
GAGGTGCTCCCTCCCCAGCTCCTTCCCCGGTGTCCTGTTTCATCATACTTTCTTTTTTGTGGTGGTTTTTACTTTTTCCGTTTGGTTTTTTTGGACACAGGGTCTCGCTATGTAGTGCAGGCTAGCTTTGAACTCACTGTGTAGCCTAGACTGGCCTCGAACTTGAGATCTTCCTGTCTCTGCCTCCCGGGTGCTTGGATTGTAGCCTTGTATCACCACTCCCAGTTTAAAAATTACTCTTGAAAACCTGGCGTGGTGGCGCACGCCTGTAATCCCAGCACTCGGGAGGCTGAGGCAGGAGGATCGCTGTGAGTTCGACACCAGCCTGGGCTACATAGTGAGTTCCAGGTCAGTCTCCACTACATAGTGAGACCCTGTCTCAAAAAACAAAACAAAACAAAAAAGCTACTCTTAAAAGATTAATTTCTTCAAAAGCAGCATTCTCTCATATAGCAGTTCACGTACTTCTACCAGTATTTCACTCTTTAATCGTTGTTCTAGTGTTGAAGGAAGACCCCAGGGCCTTTCGCAGTGTCCCTCAGTTATTCTTTGACCTGAGCTGAAAACTTTCACACGTTTGCTGAGCACCTATTCTGTGCTTGCAGTTGCACAAACCCCTCGTTTAAATCATCTAATTATTTCTTAAAAATAAAGTGTTTGTAGATAGGGAGGGGAGGAGCGGGTGAAGGGAGGGCAGAGGTAAGGGGGAAAAATGAGAACCAAGACCTGCCATGTAGAGGTACAAGATCCCAACAATGAACGTAACTGTACTGTATCCCTAAATGTACCAATAAACTCAATTAAAGCTGAAAAAAACATTAGTGTTTCAGACTCACAAAGAAAGCTGAAGCAGGGAACAGTGAATTTGCCTAAATCGGCCACCTGGGAAGTTCAGCAGCCCTCAGGGTGTACTTCGGAGTGCACGTGCGCGCGCGCACGCGTGTGTGTGTGTGTGTGTGTGTGTGTGTGTGTGTGTGTGCGCGCGCGCGCACTTATTACTGGGGATTGAACCCTGGGCCTTTCCACTGAGATCTGTCCCCTGCCCTCTTTTTGTTTTGAGGCAGTCCTCTCTCAGGTCGCTAAATTACCAAAGCTGTGCTCAAAAATTGGCAACCCTCCTGCCTCAGCCTCCCAGAGTGCTGGTATTAAAGGTGCGCCACCATGTCTGGCTGGCTACTCTTGCTGAACAAAATCACCTAAGCCACTTGTGGCGGTCCAGCCGTCACAACACGAACATGCCTGAGTCGGGGAGTGAGGACTGAGAAAGGAAAGAACACTCCCGCCTGAGTGGAGACCAAGAGAAGCCTGGTTTATTTTACAGAAACAGCTTTCCTGAAAGGCTCATCGACAGGGAGCACCAAGCAACCTTCTCCACCTTTTCTGATGCAAAAACCGGATTTCCTGACTCCTACAGATAACACCAGATCTTTGGCTGTCTCTTTCAGTTCCTCCCATCGCAGGGTAAAAGAACAAATAAATTTAACAGAGTCCTTGAAAAGGAACAAATGTTACATAGATTGTATCAATGTCTTCATTGTAGAGGAAGAAGTTTCCTTTCAAATGTCAAACGCCAAAGAGCCATGGCCGGCCTCCCACATTTCCCCCTTTTTATTATATTTACAGCAGGGACTTTCCCAGCTCAGCAGAAAGGCTGTGCCTGTCTTAGGTGAGAAAGGTCCGGAGAAATCCCTTACCCGTCCTCAGGCCATGAGCAGTTTAATACTCAGGCTCTGTCGTAGGTTGCGTATTTCTCCACAGCTCTCTTACCCGTCTTTGACTACCAGCCTCTGCAGGGTTAGACCGTGGGTTATGGAGGCTGACATGTAGGTAGAGGTCATCATTCCTTAAAGAGGTTAAGAGCTTCCTCTATCAACATTTGTAACCCTTGATCCTCGTACCAGGACTCATTAAGTTTTATAGGCATCATTACCAAGGGAGGTTGTCTCAAAACCATCACAGAATGACAGGAAGTCATCATCTCTGAGAATATACAATTGGTCAATTTACAGTTAAAACAGCTGATGTTACATACATCAGTTTCATAAACAATCTCTATATTTCTTACTAATAACAAAAGGAGCATTAACACATTATTTTTTTTATCTTTTGTTCTTTGACTTGAGATAAAACAGCATTTATGATATTTTGCATATTAGAGGCCCCTATGCCAACAATATTGAAACTAAGGCTAGTAACTTTGACAGCTGACCATAAACGTATTTCTCCCAACGCAGCAGCAAGTTTCCAAATGTTGGTGTGAGGAAAAGCCGAATCTGTCCACCAAAGTCCAGCAGAAAGGCTAAGACCAGCAGATGGACTCTCTGAGGTAGTGTTGGTTAAAGACCAATCGAGGAAAGTCCTTTTTGTCCCAGAACTTCTCACCGTAGCAGTCCCATTTTCCTTATAACACCTTTCCCAAATATAGTAACATTACTTTTTCCATTCTCTTTCTGACAGGGATAAAGCAATTGAGGTGGTGCTTCTCTGGGTTTATTGCCAAGAGAAGGATATAATAAGGCAACATACAGTTTTTGAATGAAATCGTTTTTGTGCCAAAGAGAGGCATCCAGGAATAGGCGACTTGACCAACGAGAGACCTATAGGTAACCTTGTCCACATCCGACGTAAGTATAATTCGTTTTCTAAATGGCCAAGGTAGGGGTGCCCAAGCCTGCGTGTATCTTACACCAGCGCCGGCACTTCACGTGCACCCCAGGAGACAGGATGTGGAGGGGAGGATCTGGCACGTGAGCCCAGTGTTCTTGAGGAGGCCTCACGTCCTGCAGGGAACTGACATCAGCAGGAGTTTCCACCTGACGAAGCAGCCTCTCTGGTAGCCATGAGCTCCATCGTGTTCCTGCGAGGAAACACAAACATGCCCTCGGCTCCACATTAAAACGGGGTCGGGCCCACACCACTGAGCAGGTAAGGGACCTCTCCGTGTGACCAAGGCATACGGAGAGCCTTGTGGAGGCCGGAACCTTTCCACTGCCGAGTGGCCATGCTTATCAATTTGTAAAAAATTTAGAATGTAAGTAGCATGATTTAAGTAATCTCTAGGTGAGGAGGGTGTAACTCCCCCGTTTTTATTTTTAGGAGCTGCACTTTCAGTGTGCCGTGAGCGCGTTCAGCTGTTCCCTGTCCTTGAGGATTATGGGGAATGCCTGTAATGTGCACAATATGCATTTGTTGGCAGAATCCTTTGAAGGCCTTACTGACATATCCGGAACCAGTATCTGTGTTTATTTTGGGGGTACTCCTAAAATGGAGAAACAATATATACAGTGAGCAATAACATGTTTAGTAGCTTCTCCTGTGTGAGCTGAAGCAAGAATAAATCCTGAAAAGGTGTCAGCGACAACATGTACACACCTTGGTTTTCCAAACTCCACTACAGGAGTAACACCCATTTGCCATAGTAGATTAGGAAGCAAACCTCGAGGATTAACACCATAATGCGGAACAGAAGAAAACTGAGGGTAAGTGGAGCACTGCTTAACAATCTGTCGGGCAGCTTCTCGGGGAATCTGACATTGACATCTAAGAGTACAACTACTTTGGTGATGGAGCTGATGAGACTGACGAGCTAAGTCAATTTTAGAAAGGGCAATAAATTTCGTGGAAACATCAGCAAGATGATTTTCCCAAAGACAATGGACCGGGTAAAACAGTATGTGCTCGAATATGTCCAATAAAACAAGGAAGAGAGCGAGCATGAACACAATTTTGTACTTGAATGAAAAGTTGTCGAACTTCTAAACTACTGGTATTAATACAGGCCACAGTTTCTAAAAAAGGAAGGGCTTTAACCAAACACTGACTATCAGTATATAGGTTAAAAGAAACATGGGCAAATTCCTGAAAAACAAAAAGAATGGCACGCAATTCAACTACTTGTGCCGAAGTGGCAGGTGTGGAAAAAACCTTTTCATGACCATCAATAACATAAACAGCTTTTCCATTAGAGGATTACAATGGCATCAGGAATAGGTTCAGATGAAATAATTTTTGGAAAAATGAAGGATTGAAGGTTTGCAAATTGTAACAATTTATTAGGTGGATAATGAAATTTAATTTGCCCTGAAAAATATGCAAATGCAATAGCCCAGGAATCACAAATCTGAAACAGCCAATCTAATTGTTTTCCTGTAAATGGGATTACAGTAATGGAAGGTTCTAAACCAAAGCATTTCCGAGTCTTACATCGGATTGATTGAACAAGTTGGGCAACAGCTTCATCATAAGGTTGTAAGTTTTTGGCGGGTGAAACAGATAAATGTAAACACAATAAAGGTCCGTCCTGCCACAAAACAGCTGTTGGGGAATGTTTGGTTAGAAAAATAAAAGCTTCTAAGGGTTCTTGATAATCAAAATAAAATATCTGTTGATTAGAAATAGCTATTTCCACCTTTTGAAGACCCAATCGTCCTTCGTATGTGAGGGTCCTGAGGGAGGAAGGATCAGGATCCCCTTGCAAGATGTCAAACAAGGGTTTTAATTCTCCGGTAGTCAATTTTAAATAGGGCCGTATCCAATTTATATCTCCCAACAATTTTTTGAAAATCATTCAAAGTTTTCAAATTATCTTTTCGAATCTGTAACTTTTGGGTAAATATTTTTCGAGGATATAGCTGATATCCCAAATATGAAAAAGGAGACTCCCGTTGAATTTTTTCAGGAGCAATCACCAGTCCATAACCATTTAAAACCTTTTGCAAATGAGCAAATACAGTAAGCAATAATGATTCATCTTCACTTGCTAAGAGGATAGCATCCATATCATGTATCATATAGACTGGATAACTGTCTAACACAGGAAAGAGCCTGCGCTACAAACTTTTGACACAAGATGGGGCTATTTGTCATACCTTGAGGCAAAACTCCATTGGTACCTTTGCACAGGTCCTTGGAAATTAACAGAAGGAACGCTAAAAGGAAATCGTTTAGAATCGGTAGGGGCTAGAGGTATAGTATAAAAACAATCCTTTAAATCAATAATTATTTTAAAAGTATTTCTAGGTATTGCGGAGGCAAGGGGGAGACCAGGTCGTAATGTTCCCATGATTTCCATAGTTTTATTAATCTTTCTTAAATCTTGCAATAATCTCCATTTACCAGACATTTTCTTTATAACAAAAATTATGGAATTCCAAGGAGAGACAGATAGTTCAATGTGGCCTTTATCTAATTGTTCCTGCACTGTCGGGCGGCTGTTAACTTCTCACTAGTTAAGGGCCATCGATCAACCCAAATATGTTTTTCATCTTTTCAGACTATTGGATCTGCATGGGGTGCAGGCATGTCAATGACCCCGAGGGAAAATACCCCAGGCCTTGTCTAGGAGGATGAGCTGTCGGAGTCACAGGAAATTGAATTCCTTGACCTTCCTTTCCTAAACCAACATTAGGCAAGGATCCTTGATCAAACATTTGAGTAGAGACCTTTTGATTAGGGCTGTATAAATAAACTCCCATCTGTTGCATGACATCTCTTCCCCATAGATTAACCGGGAGGCCAGGAACAACATAAGGTTGAAAAGTCCCACAGTGTCCTTCAGAATCACTCCACTTTAACATATCAGTACTTTGTTTAGGGTTTCTACTTTGACCAATGCCTTGTAATTGAGAGAGTCTCCTGCAAAGGCCGTGTGGAAGGCCGCTGGTCAGCAGTTATAACAGAGACATCAGCACCAGTATCTAGTAACCCAGTAAAAGATTTTCCTTGAATTAACAATTTTATCTCTGTCCTATGGGCTCCAATAGCCTGCACCCAATAAACATCTGAGGACCTGAAGCCTTTATTCCCTCTAATGGCCTTTTTATATTTCCCTGAGGTAACTATTCTGGGTAAAGGGATCAGTTGAGCTGTGCGCTGTCCAGGCTGAATAACAGAAATTTGAGAAGGAGAACAAACCATAACTTTAATTTCTCCAGTACAGTCCTCATCGATAATTCCTGGGGAAATTATGAGTCCTTTCATGGTGGAGGAACTTCTACCCAATAAAAGACCTAAGGGTACCCCTGGGTAACGGCCCAAAAACTCCGGTGGGTAGGGCTTGCGTTCCCATTGCAGGGGTTAACTGCGGAGGAACCGTGGTCCAATCCTGCGCTGCCTGGGGTGGCTCGGAATAAGTCCTGAACGGATTTTTTGACTGATTTTGAGGGATGATCTGAGGGTTCGGATCCTGAATGCCCCAAAAGTTTGATACGGGGCCTGAGGCTGGCCCCTTCGCCCATTTCCTGACTGGATAGGATTGCCCATAACATCCCTTTTAGATATGCATTCATTGGCCCAATTATTTCCTCTTTTACATCTAGGACATAAACCAGGTTCTTTAGGAGGTTTTGAAAAAGGTCTATTTTCTTTATGTTGTGGGCAGTCTCGTATTAAATGTCCTGCCTGACCACAGCCAAAGCAATTTCCATTATCCCCCTTTTTGGAGGGCCCCTTCTATGGTGTTGAAATAAGACCTTTTTACAGTTTTTCCTTGCACAGCTGCGGCCATGGCAAGGCCCTGAGTGTAAAAGGGACCTGTATCAGCACACAAGCGAACATCATCTGATAAACCAGCCTTCTTTCTGAAAGGAAGAAGGGCGGCCTGACCAGCGGAGTTAGCATTTTCGTAAGCCAACTGTTTGACTAAGATAATTCCTGCTTCTGATTCTCCAGTTATTCTACTAGCTGTTTGTAACAAACGACCTGAAAAAATTTGGAAGGTTTCATCGGGCCCTTGTCTGATTTTAGAAAGATCCTCTGTAGCCCGTCCAGAGGATGGTAATTTTCTCCAAGACGTTTTGGCAGCTGCATTAATTTGAGCATAAACTCCAGGAGGGAACATTGACTGTTGAGCAACATCTACGTAATGTCCTTCTCCTGCCAGCATACCGAAAGTGGCATCTCATCCACCTTGACCTCGATTCAGATCAGCTGTTTTCTGACACTGTTCAGCATATTCAGATTTCCACAATAAATAACTCCTCCCGCTAGGCAGGCCTTAGCAATCTGTTTCCAATCGAAAGGCGGCCAGGCCTCGGTTGCAAGAGAATCTAGCATGGCTAACGTGAAAGGGGCAGTCGGTCCCTTTCTTTTTAATTCTTTTAATTGTTTAAAAGGGATGGGGCGTGTTGTTGAACGGGGTTTCCCTGAGCATCCTGAGCATCCTCACCCTCCTTAAGGGCTTGTTGTAAACCCTGCTGAACTGGAGACTTGAGGAGTCCGGAGTTCACCCTCAAGGGCTTCCGGCCTTCAGGAGGCCCCGAAGCCAAGGCAACCAGAGGAGGCTCCTCGTCTAACCGACTGTCACCGTCACCGGGAGAAGGATCGAGCCCTGCTGTTACAGTTAGGCGTGGCTTCGGGGGTTTATTACCAACCCTGCGCGGTCATCTGTGGGGACAGCTTTCCATCAGCTTTTCCAACTTTCCACCCTGTCTTCTGGCGGAATTCTCTGTGAAGCTCAGCACGGGCTGCTGTCACCGCAGGCGGCCGTGGTCTTCGTGACACGCAGTAGCTGCCTCCTCACGACCCAGCGGTTCCGGCCGAGCCGATAGTTTCCCTTTGCTTTACGATCACAAGACACAGGTCCCTCTACACTCAATAAACTTTTAAACATACGTACAAAAGCCGTGCGACTGCCGCCAGCTCCCATTTTTAACATTTACCGGAAAACTCACGGCTCCTCACCCTTTCGCTGCGCCTCCTCCTCCTCCACGGTGTCCCTCACCGGATCTCTCGATGCTCAGGTTGCTGTCCGGGCGCCACTTGTGTCGGCCCAGCCGTCACATCACGGACAAGCCTGAGTCGGGGAGTGAGGACTGAGAAAGGAAAGAACACTCCCGCCTGAGTGGAGACCAAGAGAAGCCTGGTTTATTTTACAGAAACAGCTTTCCTGAAAGGCTCATCGACAGGGAGCACCAAGCAACCTTCTCCACCTTTTCTGATGCAAAAACCGGATTTCCTGACTCCTACAGATAACACCAGATCTTTGGCTGTCTCTTTCAGTTCCTCCCATCGCAGGGTTAAAGAACAAATAAGCTTAACAAACAGAGTCCTTGAAAAGGAACCAATGTTACATAGCTTGTATCAATGCCTTCATTGTAGAGGAAGAAGTTTCCTTTCAAATGTCAAATGCCCGGAGGGCCACGGCTGGTCCCCTCAGCCACTTAACTTTTTAAGCAGGCGGTGGTAGAAATACAGAGCAAGACAGACACAGCTCTGGGTAAATGCGATCCTGAAAGCTTCATTCTGCACAAGCTATAAAAATCTCACAGAGCAGGTATGGTGGTACTGACTTGTCACCCCAGCATTCAGGAGGCTGAGGCAGGAAGATCGCAGGCAACCCCCCCCATTCAGCTCCATTCCAGCAACAGAACTGGTTAAGTTCATGGTTTGTGAAAAGTCCCTTGATCCACGGGACCGACCCAAGTCAGGGTGACCCCTGCTCCTGCTCAGCAGCAGGTGGGCGAGGACGGGGCGGACTCCTGGGCTCTGGGCAGAGGATCTGGTGCCGCTGCTGCGTCAGCCTCTGATGCGACCTGGAAGCAGCTTCTTCCTGCCCCAGCCTCCTGCATGCTGGGGAAAGGCCTGGCCCCGCTGCGTGCCCCGAGCTCCCGGGTGCCTCTTCTTTCTGGGACAGGGTCTCTCTTTCTCTGTAGTCCAGGCTGGTCCTGAACTCACTGTAGTCCAGGCCTCCAGAGTACAGCATGCCCGGCTCTTGATTAGTGCTCGTATGGGTCACAGGGCCCCATTCTGTCACGGGTCCTGCGTCCCACTGACACTCGGCCACACAGCCCTGACCGGCGCCTTCCTTACACGGAGGTGGGGCCGAGGGCCGGGGTCCGGGAGGCCAAGACCCAGGGAGGAGACGTGAGCTGCAGGCCCGGACCAGGCAGGCGGGGGGGTGCGGCCACCGTCCATGCCCAGTGCTGTCCCCAGTCAGAGACCCACGTGGCCCCGGGCTGGGGCTGCAGCCTCCTGTGAGTTCGCACCTCATGGGGGGTTCGGGCGCCTGAACAATTCGTGGAAGCCGCCACTCTTTAGCTGCCACGGTTTTTATCCTTTCCCTGTGAACACAAGAAACGTCTGGTTTAGCAGTATCCTGCCGGGATGCTTCCGTTGCTGGATGTGGTGAGAAGGGACCTGCCCCTAAAGTATAGAGACAGAAAAAGCTGGAGGCGCGCTCACCTGTGCTCACCTGTGGTCCCAGTGCTAGGGAGGCTGAGGCAGGGCGGTTGCCACAAGTTCAAGGCCAGCCTAGACTGCATAGTGAGACCCTGCCTCAGCAAAAAGAAAAAGTGAAAATTAAAAAGAAGCATTTCCAGATCCTCATCATTCACAGCCATTTTTAATATTTTTGTTACATCTTTCTCTTGTTTTGATTTGCTATTTGTTTACTTGAGGCAGGGTCTGGCTGGGAAGCCAAGGCTGACTTTGAACCGACTGCATAGGCCACGCTGGCCTCCACTGCCTGCCTCAGTCTCCCAAGTGCGGAGATTGCAGGCGCGCGGCCTCCTGTTTTTACAGAGCGGGGAATAAAAGCCGGGAAACGCGCAGCCCCTCCCCGCCCCGCCCCTCCGGGGAGCCCTGCCTGGCCCGAGCCTCCCTGCAGCGGCGTTTTCCGCACCGTGCCTTGGCCTGTGCTGCCACCTAGCGAGTGCGAGCGCAACGACACCGAGGCCGGTCCCCGCTCGCAAAGTGCCAGGCACCTGGGCCTGGGGTCCGGCTGGGACGGCGCACCTTCCGGCCGTCAGGCGCCTTTCCAAGTGCCTGGTGCGCGCCTGTGTGCTTGGAGAGGAAATGCATGACCTGGCTAGCTTTGTTTTGTTTTGTGTTTTGCTTTTGGAGACAGGGTCTCGCTGTGAAGCCCAGGCTGGCCTCTAATGGTGATCCTCCTGTCTCAGCCTCCCGGGTGCTGAGATGACAGGTGTGAGCCACCACGCCGGCCTCTATTTAGCAAAATTCTTATGCATTTTTTATTTGTAGCTTTTAAGATGCCAAATGTAAACAAGAAGCGACGGCAACGTTCAGAGAACCACGGTCATCACACCAGTCTTACCAGAAGAGTCTCCTCACAGGCGTTCCTGTCCGTCTTTATTTTCTTGTTCGTGTTTGTAAGTAGCTCTGAACATCTGGCGGCAGCTGCTCTGTAGGACGCTGAGCGTGTAAATGCTGAAGAGCTCGGTGCTGTTTCATTACCGCCAGGGTCAGCGCGGGGCCCCTTTCCCTTATTTATGAATATTCATACCAGGGGTTGACCCCAGGGCCTTCACGCTGAGCCGCGTATCTGCTGTGTTTTGCTTTTTCTTAAGAAACTGGACTTGCCAAGTTAGGCTTCCCAGGCTGGGCTCAAATTTGCAGTCTTCCTGCCTCAGCCTCGCAGCGTGCTGGGATGCCAGGTGTGTGCCACCAGGCCTGGCCCCTTTTTAGGTTTTGAGACAGTCTTGCGGAGTTACCAAGCCTGGCCTGGCCTTTGGGACCCTTCTGCCTCAGCCTCCTGAGAAGCTAGGGTTATGGGCGTGCACCCCGCGCCAGGCTCCAAATATACAGTATTTTATTACATATGATTCCCTTTCTGCCATTCTTCCTGGTACTCCGATGAGGGAATAGCTTTAATGTTTTAAAATTAGAGCCGGTCGTGGTGGCACGAGAATCAGGGTAAAGTCGGGCTGAGTCAGGAGAGCTGCACCCATCTCTCATGAGAAAACTCCGAGACCTATTAGGGCTGGAATAATCCGCCCCCTCAGTTGTATAGAGATCTGACCTTAGACAGATAAACTGTTCCTCTCAAAAACCTCTAAAATGCTGACTGCATTTGCCTCAGCCCCTAAAGCACGCAATCCAAAAACTAACCTGTGGCCAATAACGATGCGCCGAATATCCCGACTCCACCCTGACTCCACGCCTACCGTACCCTAGCCAATAGCGATCCAGTAGCGCCACCTTGGCTCCACCCCCACCTCAGCCTATATAAGCCTGTGCATTTCCTGGATAAAACGGGTGTTCAAGAAGCCTTCGTGGAGTCTGTCTGGTGATTCTGTGCTTAACCCTCCCAGTCTGGGCCCCTGAATCTTGTTCCGTGAGCAGGCTTGTGGATGAAAACAACAGTGGCCCATGCCTGTAATCCCAGCACTTGGGAGGCTGAGGCAGGAGGATCTCTGTGAGTTGGAGACCAGCCTGGGCTACATAGTGAGATCCAGGTCAGTCTCAACTACCTAGTGAGACCGTGACTCAAAAAAACAAAAATAAAACAAAACAAAAAAAGATTTAAAACTTTAAAAAGGGCTGAGGATGTAGCTCAGGGAAACCATGGGGTTCCATTCCCCAGGCCACCAAAATGAAAGTGCTGTGTGTGCTAAACACGGGTTCCTCAGAATAGCCCTGTGAATCAGCTGTGAAAATGCCCTTCTCATTTTCAGTGAGTAAACAGGCTCCCGGGACCTGCAAGTCTCCCCTGGCGGAGCTCATCGGGCTTGGGTTAAGCGCTGCTCTTTCTTGTTACTCTGCCTCTCGGCTGGGACCAGGCTCTTCAGCCCACCAGTGGCCCTCTTTGAGGTCTTTACTAGGTTCTCTGTGTCAGCCTTTTGTTTGGTTTTGGGTTTTTTGCTTTTGTTTTTTGAGACACAGTCTCTCCCAGGCTGGCCTTGAACTCAAAACAGTCCTCCTGCCTCAGCCTCCCAAGTGCGGGAATTATAATCCACGTCTGAAGATCTGTGGGTTAGAGATCATGATAATGGTTGTAATTACCTCAAACAGGGTCAGAATGTGGGAAAACCTGGCAGCGTTTGTGGACTACTGCTGAAGAGAGTTTGGGGGAAACAAGCAGTTGGACGTGGTTACATAAGAATGGTAAGGCCCCACGTTGCCGGGTGCCTGTCACCCCAGCACTCAGGAGGCTGAGGCAGGAAGATTGCTGTGAGGTTGAGGCCAGCCTGGGCTACACAGTGAGATCCTGACTGAACCAAACAAAACAAATGGCCGGGCATGGTGGCTCATGCCTGTGATCCCAGGACTCAGGGGGCTGAGGCAGGAGGATCGCTGTCATTGTGAGTTTCAGGACAGCCTGAACTTTATGGCGAGACCCTGTCTCAAAGGAAACAAACAAACCCTAAGCAGTCAAGTCACTAAAAAGCTAGAAAAAAAAGAGGAAAGTAAGCAGAAGTGGGTAATGTTTTGAAAATATTCTTTCTGCTTTTCCAAGGGGGCCTTGGGAGTGTTGGGCAGTGCAGAGAGCTCTGCGTCTTGGTGGCGGTCGTAGTGGCAGGTTCTCCAGCGCGTGCACTGTGGGGACATCGAGCCCAGCCAGGTACAGGCTCAGGATGCTGGCACTCGGGGAGGTTGAGGCAGGAGATCACACGTTTGAGTCCAGGCTGAGAAATGTGGCGACTTACCTGGACCTTGGCTCAAAAAATAAAAATAAAAAAATTTAAAAATTGATAATGTAGACGATAGTATAGGCGAGTCCAATTCCCAGCATCACAACTAACTCACTAAATAACTACTAAGGTAAGAACTGCACTTTACATGGGTGCAGCTTCCTGTACTCAATTCCTACCTCAATGAAGTTCATTCACAAACAAACAAAGGATCACAGAAGATGAAATACTGCGTGGCTCCTGAACGTGAGAGGCCCCGAAAGTAAATAATTTACAGAGCAAAATTCAAGAGAAAAGGGAAGAAATGGAGGTAGGGGGTGTGGTGGCACACACCTGTGATCCCAGCACTCAGGACGCTGAGGCAGGAGGATCGCAGGAGCTTGAGGCCCGCTGGGGGTCCATCTTGAGCTCAAGGCTAGCTGGAACTACATAGCAAGACTCTCTCAAAAACAAACAATCCCAAATAAAAAGAAAACAAAGAAAGAAAGGGAGGTAAACTCTGCAGAAAGGACAGGGGATGGCGCTCCCCCACTGTCGGGGTTACTATGTAGCACAAACATGTACTAATTACACATTTTTAAAAACTCCAACCAGGAATTCCGTGGAGTGCAGGTTGTGAGTATAGGAAGCGCTTTTGCAGGCTTCATTTTACAGAGTGGAAGTCACAAGGGCTCTTGCTACAGGATGGCTGCAACCCAACTTAACATCTTTGTTCATTTGTTTTTTAGACAACATTTCACCAACTTACCCAGCTGGGCTCAAACTTGTGACCCTCTTGCCTCAGACTGCTGGGATTACAGGCCTGCGTCACTGCAGGGGTTTTAGGACCAGTGTAGCACTGGACTCCATCTGTACTTGATACCCAGTATTTCCAAATCCTCTTCTAAGGCAGTGGAGAATGCAACAGGCTGCCCTGGGGAACAGGGAACTGTGCTAATTTCAGCAACGAAGCTCTCTTCTGCTCCATCTTTTTGGGCAGTTTTTTTTTTTTTTTTAATGGCAATTCAAAACTTTCAAAATAGATTTTTTTTTCTCGATTGTCAGTTTAAACTTGGCTGAAAGCCTCCAACAGTACCCATGACACAGACTGAACATTGGGCTACCTTGGAATTTTCTCCATCATAAATTGTTGGCTGCCCTTAATCCCAGTTTCCTGTAATCTCTGGACAGGAGCACAGTGTGGACAAATTTTATGTCAAGAGTAACAAAGACAGCCTGGAGTCCAACTGGCAATGGAGTCCTTGCTCCCAAGAGAAACCTCCTGAGCTTGGTATTTTAGGTCGTCTGCTTTTTGAGCATTCTGGTCTTAAGTTCCAAAGAGACGGAACTCCAAGCTCTGTTTGCAGAATTCTGTGGCTTCTCCAGACAGCATTTCCAAAAATTTCAGAACTCTTCCTGTGTCGGAGCCATTCTGTACGATTTTGGGGAAAATCATTTCATAATTAAATCATGATTAGGGCCTAGTTATCCTGTCTACAGGTCCCTGTGGAGAGCAAACAGTTATTGTAAAATTCACTATATTATTTACATCCTTTTCCAATGACAACAAGCACCGAGGTTGTCACTAAAGCTGTCACTGAGCCTGAGGCCGTGACAGAGGCCATGACTGAATAAGACTGCTAAGTGGGGAGAGCCCATGCAGGGCCCTGCAGAGTGGGTCTAAGTGTGTGTGTAGGAGTTGCTCCCTGATATTGTAAGCACTTGTGAGACCCTCCTGTGTGAAGTGATGAATACCCTTGACCATCTGTAAACCCTGCCTGATGTGTAATAGATAGATAAGCCCGAACCAGTGCCACACAGGCCTAAAATTTAGTATAAAGGAGAGAGCGCAGAAGACCAGCTTGTCGCACTCGGTGACCCAGACACTTGGTGGCCGCTGGCCGCATATGTGTTCTTGCCCTAGGTCACAGCCAAGACTCTGCTCCAGGACAATCGAGGGCACCAGCCCGGAGTGCCCCCGCCAGACACGGACGCTGGCCTCAGCCGACGCTGACCACGAATCACCTTACAGGAGAAGAAAGTCGCGCTCCTCGGATGTGTGCAGGTACAGGGAGCGGCAACTGAGGGGCGGTATTAGGAGAAGCGTGCTGTGTGATTAGAGCATCTAAAAAGGCTACCGCTGTCCTATTATTACTATCCCTGCTCCCTGCTCCAGGGCAGGACTACAGCCGGAGACACCCGGGAGAACCCAAGTCTCCTCTGCATAGCTCCCCATCGTTCTAGGGTCACAGTGAATTGCTACTTGTTTTGCTGTTGCTCTGCATGAAGGTGAGGCGAGCTCGGGTGTGGGATCTTTGCCGCCCAGAGCAGCAAGGATCAGGCCGAAGCTCAGTTTCTCCTGGAGTCTCATTTCTGTCCACTTATTAATGCATTTGCCTTATGCTGTCGTGGCTCGCAGGAGAGACTAGGGTTTGACTGCAGAGGTCTAGGAAGGCTCCCTCTCCCCGGCCCCACACTCCCGTCAGATGGCTCGGAAGGCTTCTGGGCCACACAGCCAGGTACCGGAACGTGCCTGTCATGCGCTCGACCTAAGACCCAGTAGCCAGACCCGCGACTGAAAGGAAGACGGGTTTATCTTGGCGCAGTTCGTAGGGGTTTCAGGCCATGTTCGGCTGGCAGGACGGCAGGGCGGAGGGGCCTGGCTGAGGAGAGCTGCTCACTGCACGCAGGGGCACGGGAAGCAGAGGGCCAGGGAGGGGATGGAAAACCTTTCCCCAGCCAGACCCACGAACAGTAGGTCAGTACAAGCTCCGCGATTCAGCCCCCTTCCAGACTCCAGTTTTGAGGGAAAGGCTTTGAGGGCAACCAGCTCTAAACCTAACCACAATAAACTGCCTCAGGGGACAGAGCTGGGCTTCCAGCCTGGCCTGTTTTTTTTTTTTTTCTTTGAGACAGGGTCTCATTGTAGTTGAGACTGACCTGGAACTCACTGTGTAGCCCAGGCTGGTCCCGAACTCAGTGATCCTCCTGCTTCAGCCTCCCAAGTGCTGGGATTACAGGCGTGCGCCACCACACCCGGCCAGCCTGGCCTGTTTTAAGGTGATGACGTTTCCCCTTCTGCCCTGCTTCAGGCCAAAGAGACACTTTCTGCTTCGTATGCGCCTGCAGTACTTCATTCACTTCCTAAATATCACTTTTTTTTTTGAGGCAGGATCTCCCTATGTAGTCCAGGCTTGATCTGAACTCCTGGGGATCCTCCTGCCTCAGCCTTCCAGGGCTGGGATGACATGCATGTCCTACCAGGACCGCCAGACGTTTTCAAGGAGAGGGTTAAGGAAGCAATAAATCACCTCAGCACCCCCCAAGACACCGGGGTGCCCTTCCCAGCCTCTTCACACTATCTCACGGCAGGGCAAAACCCAAGCCTGCCGC